>NC_054376.1:50933495-51533495 GCF_017654675.1 Xenopus laevis
AGTGTACAACCACCTTTACAACCTTTGATTCCTATAACACATATATATATATATATAAGCACTGGGGTTATTTTCATAAGGAGCCAAATAATCTACCTGTGTGTTTGGGTACTAACGGTGGCCATACACTCTCTAAAATCCGTTTGGCCAGGTTGGCAAAAGAGCAGATCTTTTCCCCAATATGCCCACCAAAGGTAGGAAATACCTAGCTGGTCCTAGGGCCAAACATTTGGATTACAACGATGGGAATATGCACCAACGAGATTAGGATCACATCAACTAGCCAATACAGTCATTAATCAGGCTGGAAAATAAAACCTGCCTGACCAAGATCTGGTAGATTTTTGGCCAGATATAGGGCCTCATACATACAAGATAAGATGCTGATTCAGGCTTAAGGACCCAAATCAGCAGCTGTGCATGACCACCTTCATGGCTACCTTCAGTACCAAGCCAAGCAGACATAGATAGTACATACTGTATCTTGCAGATAGTGTCCAAGTCACATTTAAACTTAGAACCTTTTTTTAAGGCAGAAAAGCTAACCACTTTCACTACTTAACACAAATAAACTGTAGTGCAAGAATATCTAGCTTGCTGCTATCTTCCTGTTGCTAAACTGTAGCCCCCAATAGATGAGTTGTAGTTAAGGAAACAAGGGAGCATAAATTTGGCATCCTAGATTATAAAAATTTGTGTATGGTATATACTATTAGCACAGCAAGTGGACTGGAATTCAAAATAGGCCTGGCATTCCAAGAAGCCCAAACAACCTCCACCAGCCCACTATATAGTGACTTCCATGGTATCTTACAGCAACCCCTCTGCCATTTGCCAGAACCCAAAGGCCAATCAGGGCCTGACAGGCAGAAAGGGACACTGTTATCCTTCTCTATATATACTGTATGTAAGCTAGACATGCTGCAGAGAGCTGGGGATTCCAAAGGAATGGCCACACTTATTATTTGTAAAACATTCAGGGAAAGGCCATATTATGTTGACACCACATACGGGTATGTAATTAAAGTTGCAAACAAAAACTCCCATTTCATTAGCTGGTTATTGCAGTGTGAACTTTAACTGTGCATATTACATTATGTAAGATCTTCTCTGTGAGCAGGATAATTGGCCATTTTAGAAGTAGCAGAGAAAGGGTGCTACTGGTTTGGGAATTTAATGGAACTCATAAAACCTCTGTGCCTGTACCTTCTGCATCAATATTTGCTGCACCCCTGACTACGTAGTCAGAACACCTGGAAGCTGGGCAAGCCCACTTTGTATTGTGCTACATCTTGTGCTTCCATACATTGTAAGATATTTTTTCTTAATGAATATGCATGAAAATACAGTAAAGGGAAAACTATACTCCCAAAAAATGTAGGTCTCTATAAAAATGTGGGACTCACCGCAGATTCTGTAAATTCAAGAGCCGGCAAATTATTGCACAAGTCCGGGTGCAGGAACTTCGGCGTCCCACGCCATATACAGACAAAGATGAAAAGGAAGGTAAATTCTGCACACCAGCTCGTCAATTAAAAAACATCATCTTTATTCGACCATGTTAAAACACACGCTGCTTGACGCGTTTCGGGCTCAGCTGCCCTTAATCATAAGCAACGCGTCAAGCAGCGTGTGTTTTAACATGGTCGAATAAAGATGATGTTTTTTAATTGACGAGCTGGTGTGCGGAATTTACCTTCCTTTTCATCTTTCTCTATAAAAATGTATTGCATAAAACAACTCATATGTAAAACCCTGCTTCATGTAAATAAACCATTTTCATAATAATATACTTTTTTTAGTAGTATGTGCCATTTTAAAAGATAAGGCCCGACCCCTGGGATCGTAGGATTCATGGCGCACACAAACAAACCATACATGTTAGGTTACATGAGCAAATGTACCTAAATCTATCTCTTATTGTACATAATATTTGACCAAACACCCACATGTGGATCAAAGTGCAAGATTGTGGGTACTTTCAGAACTATCATATACAGTATGTATATTTATATTTATTTAATGCCAAAAACAGAGATAAAAGCTATCTCTCTATCCTTACTGGTGTATGGCCAGAGGGCTATGGAGATTTCTCTATGGCCTATAAATCTTCTGGAGCATTGCAAGTAATACTATGGGCTCTTGTTCCACAATTAGCCAAATCATGTATTCCATCATTATATGGAGGCCCCATGAAAGGCAAGTATTTTTGCTTTGAGGTTCTGTTGTCTACACGCAAATTATTCAATGAACTGTATTGTACAAAGAATTTGCAGCCATTATGACAAAAGCTGCATTCCTTGTAATTTTACTTTAATCAGTCGTCTATTTAAGGAAATCAGCTTTTTGAGACTTCCAGGGATGTTGCCAGGTGGTCAAATGACCTAGGGCACAAAAGCTTAATAAGAAAAAAGCATTTAATTTTGGACTGTCTTATCCACCCCGTTATAACACTTTCATACTTTCATTCATAAATAAATAAAAAGAAGCATTTTGCATTTGGGGCTCAAGCTCAAATAATGCCTCTCATAGAATCAGTGGGTATAATATGGGATAGGGGTGCCATTAATTAGGTGCCATTGATATAAAAGATAATTTATGAATAAAGTTCATGGTGCTGTTTTCAGATCCAGGTGGATTTTTACCAACAATACACTTAGCAACCACTGCAATTTCACCATATATGTAATAGGTAATTATGTGAATGCCTTCTCTCAAACTAGGTGCACATTATGGCTCATATTGTGTTTCTTCTGTTGTGCTGCATTAAAACTGCATTACAGTGTGATTTTATAGGGAACTATTACCAAGGGGATGGTGGCAGTAACTACAGGATTCCCCAGTGTCAATAGGCTTAATTGTAAGGAAGTGCAAGGACCATGTTTAGGCACAAGTACTTCTAATAAATGGTACCAATAAGAGCAACATTCAGTGCCAGCTGCATCCATAAATGACCCATTCTGTATGTTGTAAAAACACATTTCCAATGACTCAGCCATTTGTGTCATAGTTGATACATATTTTATGTGGTTTTATTGGTACACCAAGTCATTTATTGTTAGTTGGCACTAGATGTATATATGAAAATAGTGAGTGACACCTGGCACTCTGTTGATCTTTGCATAAAATTGTTACTGTACCAACACCAAACCCCATTAAAAACATTTCCCTGGGATTTTGATGGCTTTGGCCACAGAAATTGGGTTTATCTGCAATTTTGCCTGAAAGTGACAAGACACTTAGAACTATTATACAACTGGGTTTTTGTAAAGTTGTACAATCCTCTCTCCTTGCCTCACCACCCAAAATGGAAAACGGAATACTCAGTTGTGTATGTGTATCAAGTTATGTCTGACTTGACTTCTGCTAGGTGATCCAGTTGATGGATTTGTAGAATGGGGCTTTACTCTCAGTTGGCCAGCTTGCATAGGTAAATCAACTGCATATTGAACTTTTACAGAGGTCAGTATATTACCCCCGGGGTCAGTTGTGTCTTCTCAATAATTACGCAGCTTCAATAACTGGTATTAAATAAGCCTTTACATTGTAAAGCGTTGCGCATATAAATGAATGACCATGCTCAGTTCCTATGTAATTTGGCCATCCGTATGTATTACTAAATTGTAGCAGTCATTAGAATTGCTGTCCCATCTGAATGGGGCCATTTAGAAACCAATTCATTAATTAGACTCATTATTAAAAGTAAATCTTTTCCACAACCATTATCTAAACATCTGCATATCAAGCCCTTTTCATCTCATTTTATCTCAACTGAAGCCTGAATACTGACATTTCAAGAAACTGTAATGTGGCAAACAGAAGGGCTTGGTGTAATCCAACAGCAAAACTCAATGTATTGCACAATAATCTACAATTTCCATATGAAAATCGGACAATGTAAATTATGTGAAAGCTTGTTTTACTACAAATTACTATAAACTATCTTGACTAAATAGCTGGCTACCCAGAAGCTTTGTGACTCCAATAACCTGAGACCCTTGTTTGTTCTAGGCAGTGGAACACCTAACATATGCCGGTTTTTCAGTTTAAAGACCTTTTCTAAAATAAAATATATTCTTACAGACTACTGATACTATGATTTGCTATTGCCCCTAAACAATTTCTGAAGCACATGATACATCTTCCATTCTACTGCTGGTATGTGTTGGTTCCATTATCATATATCCAACTATTTAGATGTTGGAATGTTAATCCCAGTGATTAAAGGATGCCATAGACATATATAAAGTGCTTTAATGGCAGGAGACAAGCAACCAATATTGGCAGAAGACAAGGTTATTGTTCGGCTCATCCATCGGGACGGTGGAAAAGTTTTGATTGAGCGCCTGAACATCGAACTGATGAATTGTCAGATACAGGTAGAATTTGTTGTTGTTTGTCTGTTGTTTCTACCCGTATATCTAACGATTCAACTCTACACATTTGTATTGAAAACAACTGATCAGAATTGTAACATCTATGGTCACCTTACAGTTGGTTCATCTGCTGTTACCCTTTAAACTCACAGATGACTGGGGGAGGCAGCACTTACAGATATACTCAGGATGTTACAGAATGATTAAATAACAAGATAGACTAAGAAAAGCCATTATCAAACTTGGAAGTCTTTAAACAGGCTTTTTGGGAGGAGGATTTGTTGTTAGTGTGCTATGCTATGTGTGGCCCTTTTCTTTATATATATATATATATATATATATATATATATATATATATATATATATATATATATATATATATATATATATATATATATATATATATATATATATATACATATATAATACACAAAAGCCATGAATATCCTGTAAATTATATCCTTATAAACGGTGAGTTCTGATGTCATCAGTTATAAACGGTGAGTTCTGATGTCATTTCTGTCACATGACTCATTGAAATTTGTGTATTATAATAAATAAAGTACCCCCAGTTGTAAAATATGAGGATATTAGAAGTTACCTCGGAGTTCCATGACCTGTATAAAAACACTCGGCCTTCGGCCTCCTGTTTTTATATGGTCATGAAACTCCTCGGTAACTTATAATATCCCTATATTTTACAAAAGGGGGTACTTTATTCACTATATAATACACAAAAGCCATGAATATCCTGTAAATTATATCCTTATAAACGGTGAGTTCTGATGTCATCAGTTATAAACGGTGAGTTGTGATGTCATTTCTGTCACATGACTCACTGAAATTTGTGTATTATAATAAATAAAGTACCCCCAGTTGCAAAATATGAGGATATTATAAGCTACCTCAGAGTTCCATGACCTGTATAAAAACACTCGGCCTTCGGCCTCGTGTTTTTATATGGTCATGAAACTCCTCGGTAACTTATAATATCCTTATATTTTACAAGAGGGGTACTTTATTCACTATATATATATATATATATATATATATATATATATATATATATATATATATATATATATATAACCCGTGTAAAGACGGAAAGCCAAGAGAAGCTTAGCACAGCCAGTCACAAGGATCGGGTGTCCTACGCTTAGTGTTGCACCGTATCTGCAGAGGGGGCGACAAGGGTAAGCAGTACAAAAAAGCCACAGGTACTTTCCACAAGGGGTGCCAAGAATGAAGTGTTGCTAAAGGGTAATAATTGTTTTAATGTTGGTGGTGGTTTCGATCTATTTATGGGACACTAAACTACACATTTCGCTACACGAGGAACATTGGATATAGGATGAGACTCCATTTTTAGTCACTTGAGATTTCTCTATAGGATTTGGCTTATCGCTAATTTAAGGCAAAAGGCACTAACGTTAGCACACGTCACTCTTGTCCACGTCACTGATTACATCAGACGCCCAGACAGAACGTCATTGCTGGACGCTGTTTGGCGCCAACTGTAAAAGTGTAAATGTGGGGTTTGGGGAATAGGGATTTACACTTCCTGAGGACGGCCCAAGTACGGGGCTGAAACGTTGAATAAAAACACTTTTTGTTTTTCATGAAAGTCCTGTTGGTGCGGCTGTTTTTTTTTTGGATATATATATATATATATATATATATATATATATATATATATATATATATATATATATATATATAGAGAGAGGGAGAGAGAGAGAGAGAGAGAGAGAGAGAGAGAGAGAGAGATCAGCACCAAAAACAATAGATGATTTGTGTAGGGCTCACAGGGGGTAATTAATTAAGCTCCAGTTGTGCTGATGATGAGGCTATTGCATAGAAAATTCCTAATTCTCCCAAGTCCATAACCCTATTCAGCCTGGTTTTAGAGGACATTCTTTGTTCTGGTGTCTCAAGCCTATCTTCCCCGCTGTTTCCATACATCTCCTCAATTTCCTCCTCCCTCACTTTTACTTTTCCAGTTTGTGGATTTTGGCGGCAGAAATATAAATACACAGAGACAGGATTTTTAATTGAATGTTGTCTTTAGCTCTCTCCAGGGAATCTTATATTCATTGAAATGTTGCCCTAAGAGATTAACTGATTTGCCTCTGGTGTGCCCAATTTAAATTGCCAGCAGTATTTATTTTGTTTCTTTCACCTGAAGATTTCAGAGTGTAGAAAAGATGCAGGAATATTAGTGCTATTGCTGCACTGAAGCGCCCTTGTTAAGCCTCAATGGACATTTACACCAAAATATCACTTTTGTCCTTCTCTGCCCTTATTTTTAATTTTTTTTATTACTTCTCCGTTTCTCTTGCCATTTTGTTTCTTTTTTTACTTTTCCACAGTTTATTTATTTTTACTCATAATTGTGTTGGATTCATGCACAAATTTTAAAGGAGAAAGCGGGGGTTTATTTAATGTTTACATTATTTTTTAGTAAATTATGTGATTTTGGAAATTTTATGTGAATTATGGAAAGATACCTTATCTAGAAAAGTCCAGGCCCCGATCATTCTGGATAACAGGTGTCAAACATATACTGTATATATACAATGCTTTTGAAATACAGGTAAAACATTTTCAACCTCCTGAGTGGCCCCCTCCATCAACCATTGATTAAAATAGAAAATGCCTCTGACTTACTAGTGTGTTTTGGGTTAAAAAGCACTGTAGAGATGCCTTCATGCATTTCCCAAGGAAATGGGGAAGGTGGCAGGGAATGGTTTTGGCCACTTTTCAGCTGAATGTAAAGCGCTGGCTCAAGCACCCCATGCACCACCAGCCTTAGGACTTTGTGTTTATATACATACATATATATAAATATATATATATATATATATATATATATATATATATATATATATATATATACTCACACATATTATATATATTTGTGTGTGTGTGTGGGCACAGTGTGTGCGACATTGAGACTGTTCATGCAGTAAGCCAATTATACAATGTTTGTTATCACAAATAGAGATTCCTCTTTGCTCATCTGTGCTCACTTTGTTTGCATTGGATCAGGCAGAATTTAATTTCTTGTTCTGTTTTGCTAGTGACCTTTTAAAGCTTCACTCTCTAGAAATGAGCCAGGTTGGAAAACAATCTATAGGTGAAATCCTCTGCTGAACACAAAAGCATTCAATATTCTAAGGTGAACCGCTTAAGGAAAACACATTCCTGAAGTTCGATTATTTAGCAAAAACATGTTGGGCTTATCTTTTAATTAAAGTTGCGCGAAATTTCTGTAAGCTTAATTGAGAGCCATTTATATGCTGACACAGCTACTCTTGCAAACTGTTTTGAATAACATTTCCGAGCAATAAAACAGGAACAAACTCAGCCCAACAGAGAGGGAACAAAACAAGTGACAAAATGCTTCCAAAATCACTTGGCACTGGAACGATAAAATGGGGTTTGTGGGCTCTTCATCTAAGTCCAGATGTTTTTATGGGGTCATGGTATTGTGTAGTTTAGTAGCTTTCAGATGGTCACTGCAAATCCCAACTGAGTTTCAACCTACTCTAAAATGACTTCTATTTGCATGTTAAAAGAGAAGCAAACTTCCTTTATAAGTTCCTGCTCAGCAATGCCTTTTATTTCACCCCATATTCTATATATAATTGCTCCTTTCACATGCATTTCGAGCCCTGGATGCCAGTTTCTGTAATTAACTATAGTTTGTTTACTGCAATGTAAATATCTAAGTTTAGAGCTTAATATTCTTTTTATTACCGAGTAACCAAGTGACTTAGCCAGTGTTTTGCTACACGTCGGGACAACTGGATGTTGGTCATGTCTCCTCCAAATGAGATTATGTGATGTTATTGATTTATATACACACATGGGATAGGTTTAGAAATTTGCTTTTTTTGCATGCAAGGGTATTTCACAACAGGTTTCAAGTATAGATGCTTTCAGTCTTGCAAATGCTATTTAGCTTGACATACATTGTATAAGATCATGGGGCGATTGTACTTGGACATGATCATTTCTTATGCATCTTGTGTGTCCAGTAATTGTTCTAGTTGTGTTTTATATTGGTGTTCTTCTAAAAGACATTCTCCAGTATGGTAAATCATTCCGTTTTACCAAGGGCTTGTTCACAAGTAGTTACAAAATTCATATGACCTGCATATCTGATGACTGAAAGGAAATTTGATGGTGGTCTGAAAAATACTGGTAATGGCTGTATTTATCTATGGTCAAATAAAAGAGGCAGCTAATAATGCTGGGATGTTTAAGACAATAATTAGTTATTACCTGATAAGAACTGTATATGAAGATATAGGGAAGAAGAAAATCTGCCTCATCAAAAATAAATTGTTGCACATCAAAATTGTTGCGCACATAAAAATTGATGCGTGTCACCCATTGACTTTAATGCATTTAGACAAAATAGTCGCACGTATAAAAATTGTTGCTTGTGTCAAAATCTGTCGCGCCCATTGACTTTCTCGAATTGACGCTGTTTCGTGAATTTTTTTTGTTGTAGTCACCTGTAGTATTCTGTAATACTGCAGAAAAAAGTTCATATCGTCCATCCATACAAATCCACAAATCTGACAAGGTGTCAGGAGCCTTGATGTACAAGTGCTCTGTGATTGTTTTAAGATCATGTTTCCTGGTCTTCAAAATGGTGTGTAGAACAAAATATCATTGTGTTCCCAACCCCATTGTTTCAGAAAGAGGCTATTGAATGCTTATAGCTCCTAACATAATGCTTTTCTAATTTATAGAGAAACATTATTCAGCCTCCATTGCTCTTGTATGTAACCCCCAAAACCTTTCACTAAATATAAATGTCTTTTATGCATAACTGGTATCTGTTTCACCTCCATCTCCAATCTAAAGGGATAATGTCACGGGAAAACATTTTCAACATTTATCAGTTAATAGTGCTGCTCTAGCAGAATCCTGCACAGAAATCCATTTTTCAAAAAAGCAAACATATTTTTATATTTCCTTTTAAAATCTGACACAGGGCTAGACAGGTTGTTAGTTTCCCAGGTGCTCTCAACCCATGTGACTTGTGCTCTGATAAACTTCAGTCAATCTTTACCGCTGTACTGCAAGTTGGCGTGATATCACCCCCTCCCTTGCTAACAATGCTCCCAGCTAGATATGGGAATAGCACTCAATAGTAAAAGTAAAACACCAAAGCCTGACCATGACTCCTCCATTTACATTGAGCAGGAGAAACAATAACCTATTTGAAAGCAGTTCAATTGTGAAAGCACATGACCAAGCAAAATGACTTGAGTTGGCTGCCTACATAACAATATTAAAACAACAACAAAAAAAAACCCACTTAGAAACCACAGGAATAATATTTTATATGTTAGAGTGAATAATTTGTAACATAAACAGTGTAATTTAGAAATAAAAAGTACTCTACAAAAAACATGATAGAATCCCTTTAAATTTTATTGTGAAATGCTTCGTAACAAATATATGTCTATATAATATGATTAAGAGCAGTGTCTAAAGTTGGGGGTTGTTAATGATTTCTTTTTGTGAAACAAAGTGGAGGCTTCCTGGGTTGGTGTTATTAGTTAGCGGAGGGTTCAAAGGAATAATCAATGTCCCATGTCATTTTGCTAGCAAATTGGATCCATCTGCTGGTAGAACATTTTAGATATTTTAGGAGCTCAAAAAATTGATTACATTTGGCTAAGAAAAAGCAAATAAAAATGACCTTCCTTAGTTTATTCTACAAATGCCAGCCTAAATTAGAAACTAATGAAAGCAGTTTGTATTTAAAGGATTTTAATATAATTTAGGCTAATAGTGACACTTTGAAAATAGGACTCTCAAATGAGCCTACAATATAAGGCTAACAGATGTTGGTATTTTATGATTAATTATAAATTTCATTAACATATGATTAGTGATGGGCCAATTTCTCCTGCTTCTTCCCGTCAAAATCGTCAATTTTGACACCGGCGTTAAGGTCAATGGGCGTCCGAATAGTGTTAATGCGTGCAGATTTTGATGTGCAAAATTTTTTAGCCGCAGGCGAACTTTTCCCGCGAATTTGCGTCACGTAAATTTATTCGCCCATCACTACATATGATTATTGTCAAATGTCATTTGATGGGAAGAAACTACTTGACTCATTTATAGAGATCTGGAACATAGCAAAGCTTATTTATAAAAGCCTGTTTAGTTTAATGTTCCAACTTTAATATGCAAATGCAGGATAATTATTCTCTATATGAAATTTAAATAGTGCATGAAGAGAGAAGAATTTTCAAGATTGAATGTATAATTCACATACCCCGGGTTGTCATCTTTCCCCTCTCCTAAAAATACAAAAGATGAACATGCCTCCCATATTTATTTTTCGCAGCTACAGAGTGAAATTGCTTAAATGAGCAACAGATGTTAAGGCAGTATGATGTAGCTTTATCATTTTGTCAAAGATAAATATTCAGCCTGATGAGACAATGAATCTTTCCTGGCAAAAATAGTTAGGTGCAAAACATACAATGATGTAGTCAAATTTAGAAACTGGTAAAAGAACACAACTTTAAAGCGATACCATTGTCTGAACAAAAAGTGTGTTTGACTAAAAAAAAACCCGTAGCATTCTGTAAAATGGGAAACATATCTTAATTCACCACTGGAAAACTTACTGACTTTCTCTACGTACATGGGGGAACACATTTACTCTTACTTACACTATGCTTTCCTTTCTGGCGAACAGCAGAAGCTCTAACCACTTTTATGACAAGGATTCTATGTGTATTCTTAGCACCACAGTCACTGTCCCACAATATAGAGCTGGTTAGGTTACCTCTTTTTATAAATGGTTTATAAGTGCCCATCTTGGCCTCTCCTGCACTGCCTTTCATTCATTGAAAGGGAAAGAGCAGACAGCACCAATAATGGCCCTTTCCTCCCAAAAGGTGTTCTACTCTGCCAGTACTGCTACTGCTGGGTATTTGCCCAACAGTAAATGGGATGCAAATGGAGTAACACTTTTCTCCAGTGAGCTAGGATCAGTAAACAGATGCATTGAACTTTTAAACTATAAGAATATATATATGTGCTTTTAATGTGATAGAAATTAACAACCCAAGAAATGAAGGAAACCCAAAATTCAGCACTTGGTTGTGGATAAGACTCAGATACAGCTAAGATTTTAATCAGTCATCTATTAGTAACATTGCTAACTAAAAACTGTAAATATTGGATAATTAGACAAGACTTAAGCATCAAACAGAGTTAGCAGACTTTTTATGAATACCAGGGAACAAAGCAAGAGGGAAATAATTATACATCGAGTTCTCAATATGTTTGTCAAACTCAACAAACACCGAGAAAAAATTGATGGTATAATGGTGGATCTTATGCATCACTGTTGGATGTGTTAACAAAAGGATTCAAGAGATGATGTCTGGTAATAGACCTGCTGAACGGTAATGGACCTGCATCTCCTGTCACTACATCTAATGTTATTGAAAGTAAAGACCCCCCTGCTGAAGCATATGAAGTGGTGATAGGAGGACCTTTGCCCCAAAATGCATAAGCTAGTATTCTAGCGCCAACGGACTCCTGTTATCCTTCTGTGTGTGTCCAATAGAGTGCTTTTGATTGTTTAGTATTAGGTAACAAGAGGATTAGGCAATTTGGAAAACATTTGTTTGCATAAACTCTCCCTGTTATGAATAAGAGGAACAGTCCTGGCACTGAAAGTTGTTCATTCTCAGAGCAGATACTTACTCTAAATATATGGCCAAATAGGACAACATATCTTAGCAGGAGAATAGACAAAAATTGTTATAATGCCCAAAGATTTAATTTAAAATATGAGGATTAAGTGAGACTCCAGAACCTGATTGACATAATCCCTCTGAACAGCTTTCTTTAATTCTCAGTGCCTGGCAGCAGAGGCTAAGTGAAATGTTTACAGTGAGGCCCTTGTGAACTCCGCTGTTACATAGATTGATAAATCGTCAAACAATATCATATCTGTAAAGTGCACTCTCTCACCGAGGCCTGAATGAATGTTGTTCTATGGTCCTGACCTCTGAATTTTACCACTTTGCTCTCTGTGTATTATTTTCTCACATTTATAGATCTGTTCATTTTAAATAAAGGGTGCTTTTTAGACATTTCAAGGCTTTTATCTGTTGCGTTTTCTCTTGCCAGGTTATTATCCATTTTCTAATTCTGACTTGTGGGGAAAATGGAATCCATATTGATCTGTTCATCAAATATTGAAAGCCTTTTCTGTCTATCGAATGGCTTGTGTTATTTTATTGACACAATGCAAAGTAAATAGGCAAATCTTACTCTGAACAATTATTTAATTATTAGCAAACCTCATCTTACTCATCATTATTCATATTTCCCAGAAGATAAGTCAGCATCAAAATGAATATAATTTTAAACTGTATGACCTAAATTTTGTATTCCTCATTTGTCACTTTGGGGATGTGCTTTACTGCCCATTTGCTACAGAAATCAAAGTTAGTTTAATATAAATGTACTAAAGTAGAGGTTATTGAAACATGCCAGACCAATAACATTTGTATCTGTAACACACAGACACACTAAAGGGGTTATTTTTCAAAATCTGAATATTTCAGATTTTTTTTAAATAAAAAAAGTCAGACCAAACTACAATCCACCATTTAGCCTTATTTATTAATAAAAAAAACCCCCACAAACATTGGATCTGGAAGAACCACTACTTTTTGGTATTGTCTCACGAAAACCGCAACTTTTTGAGATTGTCGAAAAACCCAAATTTTTCGGATTGGACCCCTGAAAAGTCCAAATTTTTCATAAAATTTACGGAAAAGCTCAAAATGTTCGGATTATCCTACAAAACTCAGTGCAGACCATAATATCTTCAAATTGCAAATAGGACCTCTGCCATTGACTTCTACAGGACCTCGACAGGTTGAAGATGGATATTTTCAGATTCTGACTTCTTGCATGCTCGGGGTATAATAAATCTCAAAAAATTTGAGTTTTATTATCCACTAAAAATTCGGATTATACAGTAAAATATTTTTAGTATCAAGTTTTTAGCATTTGGACTTTAATAAATAACCCCCTAACTGTATAGCTGCCTGGTGATTAAATCATTATACAAACACAAGCTAATCTAATTTGCAATATAATTGGTAAATGAAAAAGCTGCTGATTGTTTGATGATGAGCTGACAAGTACAATATCTGCACACACTGGAGGAGATTTCTGCATAGACATTTATACTTTCACATTTCAATGCTAAAATGTGCCTGTGTGTGCACTGACAGGAGGATGCTGTAACTGGTAGAGCACATTAGTCAGGGCTGATCAACATTGCTTCTGTGGCATGTTTATGTCAGCAGAGAATACACCTCGTGTAAATCAAGCCTTTGCCTCAGGATGTTTTTTTTTTTTTTTAAGAAAAGAATGTTACATGTGGACTACCATAGATGGTAGAATTTAAAACATTTGCTCTCTATCCATTAAAAGTTATTGGAACTTAGAACTCCATTGACTTAAACAGATCATTGTGGGTTTATTGAATAATACATGAGAGAAAAGCATCTGCAGAATACATTTGCATTCATGTGTTCCCTTCCCAAGGAACAGGGTCACAAACACCTTGATTTGTAGTTATGAATTGCAACTTTTAACAGTTTGTAACCAATCACAAATTCTGGGTGCTGTGAAATGGAGTCCACAACTAACAGAAGGTGCTGACATTTATGCACCCCTTCTTTAGGGTTACATCACCTGTGGGATTCATTGTAATAAGCCTAAGGTAGAATAACCCTATACTCTATTTCCCCTGTTTGAGCTGTAGTCCAGACTATACTATTAAATGAGCTGAGACTTGTCTCTATTCTAAACTAGATCTATCCACTTACTACAGAACACTGAGACCTTCTAGGCCAGTGCTTTCCAACTGACCTGCTGTGGCTGCTTCCTTTGTGTAAGCTTTAAAAGGTACTAGTACTGAGATTAACTGTCCCCTTCATTGTGTAAACCTCAAATTCAGACAGTAAACCCCTGCACTGTTCACACCAGTAACACCTCTATTTATCACACCCTAAAGCCGTACACTGTTGACACCTGTAAAGTCCTGCACCTTTCACACCTCAGAATGAGACTGTAAATACCCACATAGTTCACCTGTTCACAACTCATACAAACTGCTAAAGGGGCATCAGTATTGTGTCACTGTATGTAGTTTTCAAGTAGTAAAACACTGGCACTCAAGGAACTTCATGCAGGGTTACCCCTTGCTGGTTTATTTAGGTGCGAACGTGCAACGTTTCGGGGCAAGCCCCTTTATCAAGCACTGTATGTAGCACAGTATGAACTGTTAATCGCAGAGAGGTCCTGATAGGTTTCCCTGTCTCCTACTCTATTCTGCCTGCCTTATGCTCCCTGTGTGTGCCATACTCTGCCTGCCCTATGCTCCCTCTGTGTGCCATTCTCTGCCTGCCCTATGCTCTCTGTATGCTATTCTCTGCATTCCCATTTAATCATATTCTAGGGGGGGGGGGTGCAGTGTTATCCCCAGGGGAGGATGAGGCATTTGGATTTAAGGGTATGTTTTAATATGGCTTACATTTTTCACATATTAGCAATGAGTGATATCCATGCAGTGAGCACCAACCATTTGTTTTTTTGTGTGCTACCACCATTAATGTGGACATGGTCTTAAAAGTTCTTATGGTAACATGGGTGTGGTTTAAAGTAGGTGTGGTTTAAAAACAGGGAGTCAACACTGGCTTCTATTATTGGCCCTCCACCATGTAGACCATAACAATACCTTCCCTCTGCACCACAGAAGTTGGACAGCATTATTCTAGGCATAATACGTTTACTATACTGTAAATGGGCCAAATAACAACTTTGTTACACATTTTTATGAACCAAAATCAAACACCGTAATGACTTCAGTATAAGTTATCACTGGCATGCTTATTCACACACAAATTATTTGGGTATAAATTGTGCCACATCCAGTACCATATGTATAATTTTTAGCCGATTCTACTCCAGGTCTAGCAGTTCTTCAGTCAGTTACTATTTACCCCCAGATGTTTACTGGCACTCATGATGGAAGGAGACAATTTTGCGTATATACCTGTAAGTGAAATTGCACATCTTGAGTAATACATAACAATCACATCATTAATGTAACTGGCTTAATTGGATCAGAGCTTATTACTAATTAGATTGATATTACTGATGGGCGAATTTGGAATTTCGCGAAACGGCACCGGTGTCTCGTGTTTGATGCCGGCATCCAAACGAAAATGCACCGGCATTTGCAAAAAAACGGACGCCAGCGGCGAATCGCGGGAATCACTAATTGATATGAGTCATTTCAACTGTGCAAATCTTCACCTATGTAAGTAAATGAAGTCTAATGAACATCTAATGAAATACTATTTTGGTGCCAGAGGTTTTTCTACTATGTTATAGAAATGCACCAGTCACTAGGTAGGGAACATGGCCAACCCCTCTGATACCATATCAGATGCAACACACATCCCTTCATAATCCAGAAATTAAATCTGTATTTCATGCACCAATAGTCTAAAAACATGGTAAAACATGCTATTATGTTTATGATCGTTGGTTGCTATATCTCGCTAAGGAAATGGGTATTATCTAGAAACCCATAACAACCAATCAGATGTTTTGATTCAATACCGTAACCAAACTATGACAGCAAATGTTAGTTGGTTGAAAAAGAGTTAGTGTTGTAAGAAAATAACTATATTATGTATTGATGCCCTGCACTAGTAAAACAAGCTGTGCAGCTATGGGGGCAGCCATTTAAGCACAGGATACACAATGGATCACAGATAAGTTCTGAAGAATCCCATTGCATACTACAGAGCTTATCTGTTATCTGTTGAGTATCCTGTGCCGTTTTTCCTTTTTCAGCTTTGAATGGCTGCCCCATGGCTACACAGCAGCTTGTTTATTTAAACTATAGTAGGGTTTCTGCAGCAAACACACCAGTTGTACATGTTCAGTGCAATCAGTACTTTATATTTTCATTACTTTAATGCACTTTCATTTTTTGGTGTTACTGATCCTTTAAGTAATTAATGTGTTACTACATTACCCTGTATATGAAACAATAAACAAGCATAATCAAAGCGGTTTCATTTCAAGGATTTGCAAAAGCCTTTGATGTAGAATACACAAGTGTGATGCTTACATTTAGAGGCATATTTATTATACTGTGTAAAAAAACAGCAGACTAATACACCCCGCATCGACCAGGCTTCACAGTGTAAAATATGGCGCTAAAAATTGTGTACATTTTTTTATGTGTTTTTTCTTGGAGTGACTTCCACCAGATGTAATGCAAAATAACAACGTCAAATCTGGCATTCATATGGCATAACATTACACAGTTAGGTTTTCAGTTAATTTCATTTTACATAATAAATATGGACTAACGTGTGTTAGAAACTTTACAATGACTTTTTGGCAACGGGTGTCCTTTGAATGATGAATAAATACCTTTCACACTGGCAACCAATGGTTACAGGTCAGCTAAAAGTATTTTGCAAAATCAAAGCTTGATAAATGGAAATCTCCAAAATGTCATTGTTTCCCCACTATAAGATTTTCATTAACTACCCAATAAAGACCTGTGGGCACACAAGCTGGCCAGGTATACACATTAGAGAGGTTCATACAGTACATGGGATATATTAATAATAGCATCTTTTAATGTTAACAGTATTTATACAGATGCCTAAATGATCCACTGGTTTTATTGCTTCTGTCTAGCACCGTATTGTTACATGTTAATTGCTTCAAGTGAGGGTATTGTAGAAGTTCATTAGCTGGAAAATGGACATGAAAACAATTATATATACATGTTGTTTATACTATCTTATCTGCTGTAAAAGCCAGCATTCTATAATGTTATAAAAGTTGTAACATTAGCGCCAGGTCTAGTAACCCACTGAAGCTAATCAAACATAGGGATGTAGCGAACGTCGGAAAAAAAGTTCGCGAACATATTCGCGAACTTGCGCAAAAATGCGAGCGGTTCGCGAACGGTTCGCGAACCCCATAGACTTCAATGGGAAGGCGAACTTTAACATCTAGAAAAGACATTTCTGGCCAGAAAAATGATTTTAAAGTTGTTTAAAGGGTGCAACGACCTGGACAGTGGCATGCCAGAGGGGGATCAAGGGCAAAAATGTATCTGAAAAATCTGCCTGTGTGTGCTTGGAAGAGATAGTGTAGGGGGAGAGCTGTTAGTGATTTCAGGGACAGATGATAGTAAGTTTGCTGGCTAGTAATCTGCTTGATACTGCTCTGTATTGGAGGGACAGAAGTCTGCAGGGATTTGAGGGACATTTTAGCTTAGGTAGCTTTGCTGGCTAGTAATCTACTGTTCTCTTTAAACAACTGCCATACGTTGACCTTGTAGGCATTGTTTGCCCAGTTTTTTTGGACGCAGCCACTGAAGCACAGTTGCCAGAAAAAATATGCCATATAAATGCTGAAAATAGTCATTTTTCGCCATACGTTGACCTTGTAGACATTGTTTGCCCAGTTTTTTTGGACGCAGCCACTGAAGCACAGTTGCCAGAAAAAATATGCCATATAAATGCTGAAAATAGTAATTTTTCGCCATACGTTGACCTTGTAGGCATTGTTTGCCCAGTTTTTTTGGACGCAGCCACTGAAGCACAGTTGCCAGAAAAAATATGCCATATAAATGCTGAAAATAGTCATTTTTCGCCATACGTTGACCTTGTAGACATTGTTTGCCCAGTTTTTTGGTTGCAGCCACTGAAGCACAGTTGCCAGAAAAAATATGCCACATAAATGCTGAAAATAGTCATTTTTTGCCATATACGTTGAGTCAACGTATGGCAAAAAATGACTATTTTCAGCATTTATATGGCATATTTTTTCTGGCCTCTGTGCTTCAGTGGCTGTGGCCAAAAAAACTGGGCAAACAATGCCTACAAGGTCAACGTCGTTGACCTTGTAGGCATTGTTTGCCCAGTTTTTTTGGCCACAGCCACTGAAGCACAGAGGCCAGAAAAAATATGCCATATAAATGCTGAAAATAGTCATTTTTTTGGTCGCAGCCACTGAAGCACAGTTGCCAGAAAAATTATGCCATATAAATGCTGAAAATATAAATTTTTTTGGTTGCAGCCACTGAAGCACAGAGGCCAGAAAAATTATGCCATATAAATGCAGAAAATATGCATTTTTTTGGTCGCAGCCACTGAAGCACAGTTGACAGAAAAATTATGCCATATAAATGCTGAAAATATAAATTTTTTTGGTTGCAGCCACTGAAGCACAGAGGCCAGAAAAATTATGCCATATAAATGCAGAAAATATGCATTTTTTTGGTCGCAGCCACTGAAGCACAGTTGCCAGAAAAATTATGCCATATAAATGCTGAAAATAGTAATTTTTTTGGTTGCAGCCACTGAAGCACAGAGGCCAGAAAAATTATGCCATATAAATGCTGAAAATATGCATTTGTTTGGTCGCAGCCACTGAAGCACAGTTGACAGAAAAATTATGCCATATAAATGCTGAAAATATAAATTTTTTTGGTTGCAGCCACTGAAGCACAGAGGCCAGAAAAATTATGTCATATAAATGCAGAAAATAGGCATTTTTTTGGTCGCAGCCACTGAAGCACAGAGGCCAGAAAAAATTAAACCAGTAGGGTTTGCACCCTAGTTTGTAACGGTGGCGGAGGGAGGAGGAGGACGCTAAAGGACAGCTGTGTGTGGAGTCATGAGGCTTGAAGAGAAGGACAGCTGCATAGAAGTCAGAACAAGTCTTCCGGCGTGCAGTAACCCTCCGAGATCCACCCCTCATTCATTTTAATAAAGGTCAGGTAATCGACACTTTTGTGACCTAGGCGAGTTCTCTTCTCAGTTACAATCCCTCCTGCTGCACTGAAGGTCCTTTCTGAGAGCACACTTGAGGCTGGGCAAGACAAGAGGTTCATGGCAAATTGTGACAGCTCTGGCCACAGATCAAGCCTGCGCACCCAGTAGTCCAGGGGTTCATCGCTCCTCAGAGTGTCGATATCTGCAGTTAATGCCAGGTAGTCCGCTACCTGCCGGTCGAGGCGTTCTTTGAGGGTGGATCCAGAAGGGTTGTGGCGCTGCCTTGGACAGAAAAACATTTGCATGTCTGACGTTACAGACTGGCCAAAGGGCTTTGTCCTTGCAGGTGTGCTCGTGGCAGGATTACTGGCACCTCTGCCCCTGGAATGTTGATGAGTTCCTGAAGTGACATCACCCTTAAAAGCATTGTACAACATGTTTTGCAGGCTGGTTTGTAAATGCCGCATCTTTTCGGACTTGTGGTATGTTGGTAACATTTCTGACACTTTATGCTTGTACCGAGGGTCTAGTAGCGTTGCGACCCAGTACAGGTCCTTCTCCTTAAGCCTCTTGATACGGGGGTCCTTCAACAGGCATGACAGCATGAAAGACCCCATTCTCACAAGGTTGGATGCAGAGCTATCCATCTCCGCTTCCTCATTATCAAGGACTGCATCATCCACGGTCTCCTCCCCCCAGCCACGTACAAGACCAGGGGTCCCCAAAAGGTCACCACTAGCCCCCTGGGAAGCCTGCTCCTGTTGGTCCTCCTCCTCCTCCTCCACAAAGCCACCTTCCTCCTCTGACTCCACTTCTGGCACCTCTCCCTGCGTTGCAGCAGGTGCCTGGGTTCGTTCTGGTGATTCCGACCAGAAATCGTGCGCTTCCAGCTCCTCGTCACGCTGGTCTACAGCCTCATCTGTCACTCGTCGCACGGCACGCTCCAGGAAGAAAGCGAAGGGTATTAGGTCGCTGATGGTGCCTTCGGTGCGACTGACCATATTTGTCACCTCTTCAAAAGGTCGCATGAGCCTGCAGGCATCGCGCATAAGCACCCAGTAACGGGGGAAAAAAATCCCCAGCTGTGCAGATCCAGTCCTACCACCCAGTTCAAAAAGGTACTCGTTGACGGCCCTTTGTTGTTGCAGCAGACGTTCCAACATAAGGAGCGTTGAATTCCAGCGAGTCTGGCTGTCAGAAATCAAACGCCTGACTGGCATGTTGTAGCGCTGCTGAATGTCAGCAAGGCGTGCCATGGCTGTGTAGGAACGTCTGAAATGGGCCGACACCT
Organism: Xenopus laevis; assembly: GCF_017654675.1. Taxonomy (NCBI): domain Eukaryota; kingdom Metazoa; phylum Chordata; class Amphibia; order Anura; family Pipidae; genus Xenopus; species Xenopus laevis. The sequence continues at coordinate 50,954,051 of NC_054376.1, forward strand.
TTCTGGACTGGGTGAGAACGTCCTGGAATCCTGGGTACTTGGAGACAAAACGTTGGACTATTAAATTTAACACATGTGCCATGCAGGGCACATGTGTTAAATTGCCTAGTCTCAACGCTGCCAACAGATTGCTTCCATTGTCACACACCACTTTTCCGATCTGCAGTTGGTGTGGGGTCAGCCACCGATCGGCCTGTGACTGCAGAGATGACAGGAGTACAGATCCGGTATGGTTTTTGCTTTCCAGGCACGTCATCCCCAAGACAGCGTGACAACGGCGTACCTGGCACGTCGAATAGCCTAGGGGGAGCTGGGGGTGCACAGGTGTGGAGGAGGAGAAGGAGGACCCAGCAGCAGAGTAAGAAGAAGAAGAAGACGAGGTAGAGAGCGATGGAGGAGTAGAGGTGGTGGCAGAACCGCGTGCAATCCGTGGCGGTGACACCAACTCCACTGTTGTTGTTGAGCTACCCATTCCCTGCTTCCCAGCCATTACCAAGTTCACCCAGTGGGCAGTGTAGGTGACATACCTGCCCTGACCATGCTTGGAGGACCATGCGTCAGTAGTCATATGGACCTTTGGCCCAACACTAAGTGACAGAGATGCGGTAACTTGGCTCTGCACATGTTGGTACAGGTGTGGTATTCCCTTTTTAGAAAAAAAATTGCGGCTGGGTACCTTCCACTGCGGTGTCCCAATTGCTACAAATTTGCGGAAGGCCTCAGAGTCCACCAGCTGGTATGGTAAAAGCTGGTGGGCTAAGAGTGCAGACAAGCCAGCTGTCAGACGCCGGGCAAGGGGGTGACAGTCAGACATTGGCTTCTTACACTCAAACATGGCCTTCACAGAAACTTGGCTGGTGGCAGATGACTGGGAATGGGAACAGGTGGTCAAGGTGGAAGGCGGAGTGGAGGGTGGTTCAGACGGGTCAAGGAGAGCAGAGGTAGAGCAGTAAGATGCTGGACCAGAAGGAGTGTGGCTTTTAGTTTGCCTGTTGCCTTTGAGGTGTTGCTCCCAAAGTGCTTTGTGCTTGCCGCTCATGTGCCTTCGCATAGAAGTTGTACCTATGTGGCTGTTGGGCTTACCAAGGCTCAGTTTCTGACTGCACTCATTGCAAATTACAATGCTTTTGTCAGAGGCACACACATTAAAAAAATCCCACACTGCTGACTTTTTGGAAGTGTGCGATCTGGCGGTAACAGTAGAAGTTGGCGGAGTTGGCGGTATTGGCGGCAATGGCGGGTGCGTTGGCCGGCTGAACACAGGTGCCGATACATGTTGTTGCCCTACTGATCCCTGCGGGCTGTCCTCCCTGCTTCTTCTAAGTCTTATTCTCCTACTGCCTCTCTGACTCTCCGTCTCTCCATCTGAACTACCCTCCTCTTGCTCTCTTCTACTAGGCACCCACAAAACATCAATCTCCTCATCATCATTCTCCTCAGATGCATCAATTTCTTCTGACACATCACAGAAGGAAGCAGCAGCGGGGACCTCCTCCTCATCACTCATTATGTCCATCTCTATCGTGTTCTCTGCCAGAATTAAATCTGGTGTAAGGTCCTCATCTCCTTCATCTTCTTCTGGCAATAATGGTTGCGCATTACTCAGTTCAAGAAACTCATTGGAAAATAACTCCTCTGACCCCAGTGAAGAAGGGGCACCGGTGGTGGAGGAAGTGTTACGTGGGGTGGCCATAGCAGTGGAGGATGAGGAGGATGTTGTGGTAAAGTTAGAAACGGTAGAGGATGGGGTGTGCTGTGTAAGCCAGTCAACTACCTCTTCAGCATTTTGGGAGTTCAGGGTCATTGGCTTTTTAAAACTGGGCAATTTGCTAGGGCCACAGGATTGCATAGCAGCACGGCCCCTAGCACGGCCTCTGCGTGGCGGCCTGCCTTTGCCTGGCATTATTTTTAAAAAAACAACAACAACAACAAAAACTCAGTTGGTTTTTCTGGAAACGATAATACACACAGCTAGATGGCGGGTTGAAGAAAACACTGTGCAAATAATGCCTACAAAGTCAACGTATACACTACTACAGCGGTGGATACGGATTACGTAAAATATATGAATGCTGCTTGAAAAAAAGTAACTCAAGTGGTTTTTCTAGAGACGATAATATTATCAATATTTAGACAAAATGTGAACAAGGTCACACAGCTCGATGGCGGGTTGAAGAAAACAGTGTGCAAATAATGCCTACAAGGTCAACGTATACACTACTACAGCGGTGGATACGGATTACGTAAAATATATGAATGCTGCTTGAAAAAAAGTAACTCAAGTGGTTTTTCTAGAGACGATAATATTATCAATATTTAGACAAAATGTGAACAAGGTCACACAGCTCGATGGCGGGTTGAAGAAAACAGTGTGCAAATAATGCCTACAAGGTCAACGTATACACTACTACAGCGGTGGATACGGATTACGTAAAATATATGAATGCTGCTTGAAAAAAAGTAACTCAAGTGGTTTTTCTAGAGACGATAATATTATCAATATTTAGACAAAATGTGAACAAGGTCACACAGCTCGATGGCGGGTTGAAGAAAACAGTGTGCAAATAATGCCTACAAGGTCAACGTATACACTACTACAGCGGTGGATACGGATTACGTAAAATATATGAATGCTGCTTGAAAAAAGTGACTCCGGTGTTTTTTCTGGAGACGGTAATATTATGGATATTTAGACAGAATGGGAACAAGGTCACACAGCTCGATGGCGGGTTGAAGAAAACAGTGTGCAAATAATGCCTACAAGGCCAACGTATACACTACTACAGCGGTGGATACGGATTACGTAAAATATATGAATGCTGCTTGAAAAAAGTGACTCCGGTGTTTTTTCTGGAGACGGTAATATTATGGATATTTAGACAGAATGGGAACAAGGTCACACAGCTCGATGGCGGGTTGAAGAAAACAGTGTGCAAATAATGCCTACAAGGCCAACGTATACACTACTACAGCGGTGGATACGGATTACGTAAAATATATGAATGCTGCTTGAAAAAAGTGACTCCGGTGTTTTTTCTGGAGACGGTAATATTATGGATATTTAGACAGAATGGGAACAAGGTCACACAGCTCGATGGCGGGTTGAAGAAAACAGTGTGCAAATAATGCCTACAAGGCCAACGTATACACTACTACAGCGGTGGATACGGATTACGTAAAATATATGAATGCTGCTTGAAAAAAGTGACTCCGGTGTTTTTTCTGGAGACAGTAATATTATGGATATTTAGACAGAATGGGAACAAGGTCACACAGCTCGATGGCGGGTTGAAGAAAACAGTGTGCAAATAATGCCTACAAGGCCAACGTATACACTACTACAGCGGTGGATACGGATTACGTAAAATATATGAATGCTGCTTGAAAAAAGTGACTCCGGTGTTTTTTCTGGAGACGGTAATATTATGGATATTTAGACAGAATGGGAACAAGGTCACACAGCTCGATGGCGGGTTGAAGAAAACAGTGTGCAAATAATGCCTACAAGGCCAACGTATACACTACTACAGCGGTGGATACGGATTACGTAAAATATATGAATGCTGCTTGAAAAAAGTGACTCCGGTGTTTTTTCTGGAGACGGTAATATTATGGATATTTAGACAGAATGGGAACAAGGTCACACAGCTCGATGGCGGGTTGAAGAAAACAGTGTGCAAATAATGCCTACAAGGCCAACGTATACACTACTACAGCGGTGGATACGGATTACGTAAAATATATGAATGCTGCTTGAAAAAAGTGACTCCGGTGTTTTTTCTGGAGACGGTAATATTATGGATATTTAGACAGAATGGGAACAAGGTCACACAGCTCGATGGCGGGTTGAAGAAAACAGTGTGCAAATAATGCCTACAGGGCAAATAATGCCTAAAAGGTCAACTTATACACTACTACAGCGGTAGTAAAATAAAAAAAAGTAAAATAAAAAAAAATGAATATTAAAAAAAAAAAATTAAAGTTGGTGCTGCTGAACTACTAGGAGCAGCAGATTAGCACACCAGTCCCACTCCCCAACACTGCTAGACTAATAGCACTGGGCTCTTATAGTAGTAGTAGTAGTAGTAGTAGTAAAACAACAAAAAAATAAATAAAAGCAGTCCTTACAAGGACTACTGTTATTGCAGCAGTCAGCAGATGAGATCAGAAGCAGGACAGCTGCCCACTGCAGCTACATACAGAGCACTGCAGTAGAAGGTAGATTACTAGCCAGCAAAGCTACCTAAGCTAAAATGTCCCTCAAACCCCTGCAGACTTCTGTCCCTCCAATAACAGAGCAGTATCAAAACGATTACTAGCCAGCAAACTTTCAACTGTCCCTGAAATCACTAACAGGCAGCAGCTCTCTCCCTACACTATCTCTTCAGCACACACAGGCAGAGTGAAAAAACGCTGCAGGGCTTCGGTTTTTATAGGGAAGGGGAGTGGTCCAGGGGAGAGCTTCCTGATTGGCTGCCATGTACCTGCTGGTCTGGGGTGAGAGGGCAAAAAAAAGCGCCAACAATGGCGAACCCAAAATGGCGAACGTCGCGCGACGTTCGCGAACTTCCGGCGAGCGCGAACACCCGATGTTCGCGCGAACAAGTTCGCCGGCGAACAGTTCGCGACATCTCTAATCAAACATTTGCTTTCAGTGAGCAACTGCTATTGGTTATTGTCTATTATGGGTCACACTCACTAGATCTTAAGACTTATCACATGAACCTGTCTAATGCTCACTTAAAGTGATACTGACACTACATCAAAAGTTACCTATAGGTCATGTTGATAGTTTTTCGGTGATAGTTCTGCTTTTGTAAGTAATTGTTGGAATGGTTGTCTCGTTCAGCTGAGTAGTCCATATTGCTATATTTTTAAAAATAGAAAGGGGAGAAATAGGGATGGCAAATATGTATGTATGTTTGTGTAGCACTATAGTAAACTGCTTTATTCTTTTAGCGGTTTAGCTACTTTCCTTGATGGGCTCTTACCACCTATGAGCTCTCTTTCCCAGGGGCAAGCCCTCGCACAAGGTGGAGGCAGGGTGTAGTGCAACTGTAACTTGGTGCAGTAACACAATGATGGGCGCCAGTGGTTTTGTTTTGCTTAAACAAGGAACTAGATTTATTGAACAGTATAGCAACATTCACAATGGAATATATAACCTAGATTAACACAGCAGCACAAAGGAGACATATACTCACAGCAAAGAGTAAATTAACAGCAGGTATGGATCAATTAGTCGATAGAAACTCTTGGTGCTCTTAGGGGGGAACCTATTATCCCTAATCTCAACACTTAAGTCCCTCTCTGGGTTAGTAATACCCGGGGATCTTAATCCCACTAATCTCCTCGGTGGAGCCTTGAGCTGCTCAACTATTTAACCTTTCTGTCACTCCTAGAGTGATCTATAACAGAGTATAACTAACACTTACTAAGTACTAAGATGAGTTCCACCGCTCCCAACCTCTGCTGCAGACAGAGGGAGGATTTAGCAGCAAATGGACTCCAGACCGCATGGCTCCTAACCCTTTTATACTCTGGCACAGCACCACTCAGGTCACTGTGTGAATTGCAGGGATTACATAAGCACAGGAACACAGTACCCCTCCCAACTGTGTTTTAGGACCCATTTAGGTCTCCAAATAGCTAGAGATGTGCCTGTCAATAAAGTGTAAGGGTGTCTAAGATTTTCACATCCCTACATTCTCCCCCTGGTGAATTCCTTCCGTCCCGGCAAGGCACCTTCAAAGAATCAATATAGCAGTTAAGGCACATCATGCAAGACCTTTTCAAAAAAAAACAAGTTAGAAATACTGCAGTTCAAACACAATCAGTATTCTAGTCCATCAAATAGTCGAACCCACAGTCCTCTTTCAAATGCACTTAGGAGGAAGAAAAAAAAATGGAATGAACCTACCCAATGGGCAGGTATTACTAAGACAGTCCATAGGTCTAACTCCAACTGGAGTAAATTGAAGAAAAATCCTTTTATAGTTCCATCTCTAACAACATACAGGCATCATATGTACCAATCTGGCATGAGCATCAATCAGACTCATCACAGCTGAGGAAGGACCAAAATATCCAGGTACCCCATAAGTGGGCCTACCCACAGTGTCATAAGTAAATAGGGAAGGAGGCCTCCTAACCCGATCACCTCTTCTCAATGGTTCAGGGTTAGACCCCCTGCACTCCACTGGGTCAGGGGCTGGATATCCTGGAGAATGCGGCTGGAAGGGAGGGGCATCAATATCTAACTCACCTCCGTGAAGTATATCATCACTTCCTTCACCAAGTGCAAGCATTTCTCCACTTTCAGTAGTAGATGGAACTTCTTCTTCTCTTACACCATCATTTAGAACCAAACCATCGTCCTCCACCACTTCGGAATTAGTATTCATCTGAGGAACCTGAGGAACAGGCAGCAAATGGTTTCGGTGCCAAGCTTTGACTCTTCCATCCGTACCCTGAATCCGATACACCGGAACACTGGGTAGCTTGGCTACTACCTCAAATAACTCCTTCCTCCATCGATCTGCCAGCTTATGCTTTGCACTGGGACCTAAGTTACGTAAAAGCACTTTATCTCCAGGCTTCAATTCACGGTACCGTACTTTAGCATCAAACCGACGTTTATTCCCAGCATTGACCTTTGCAGCATTTTCCTCAGCCAGGCAATAAGCTTCCTTCAAGCTATTCCGAAGGCGATTCACATATTGATAGTGCTCCTTACATCCAATTCCATCAGTAGAAACCCCCAGCTGTACATCTATGGGCAGTCGTGCTTCCCTTCCGAACATAAGGAAATAGGGCGAAAACCCAGTGGACTCATGCCGGGTACAATTATAGGCATGAACCAGGGCACTTACATGACGACTCCAAGAGGGTTTTTCTGTGACCGAAAGAGTACCCAACATGTCCAACAGGGTTCGATTGAACCTCTCAGGAAGAGCATCTCCTTCAGGATGATAAGGAGTCGTGCGACTCTTAGCCACATTTAACAGATCTAGTAGTTCCTTTATCAACCGACTCTCAAAATCTCTTCCCTGATCAGAGTGAAGTCGATTGGGTAAACCATAATGGACAAAGAACTTCTCCCATAACACCTTAGCCACAGTAGCGGCCTTCTGATCTTTTGTGGGATAGGCTTGGGCATATCTAGTATAATGATCAGTCACAACTAATATGTTTCCAATCCCACTAGAGTCTTTGTCAATACACAGGAAATCCATACAGACTAAATCCAACGGCCCAGTGCTCTTTAAGTGTTCCATAGGAGCAGCCCGAGTGGGTAAAGACTTTCTTTGCAAACAAGGGACACAACGCCTGCAGTACTCGACCACCATCTCTCTCATTCGGGGCCAGAAGAACCGATCACGAATCAGTCCAAAAGTCTTTTCCACCCCTAGATGACCATGTTGATCATGTAAGCTCCTCAATACCATTCGCCGATAAACTTGAGGTAACACCAACTGCCTCCTCTCCGGGTGATCATGAAACAACTGAATCCGATAGAGACTCCCATCAATAAACTTCAGCTTGTCCCATTCTTTCAAGAATATCCGACTATCTTTAGGTATAGTCTTTCTCATAAGCTCGGGATCCTTTCTGGCGACAGCCTCTCGGACATACCGAACCACTGGGTCTCTCTTTTGTCCCCGAATCATATCACCCTTACTTAGTTGAAGACTCTGGGATACTCCTAACGTCGTAGGATATGCGTACATAGAAGGAATGCAATCTTCTTTTCCTCCCAAGGAATCCACCAACCGCAATTCAGAAAAAGCCACTTGACCATTCTTCATAGCTGCAGTAGCACAGTGAGCAGCTACTGACAAACTAGGTAATTCCTCCCATTCATCCTCTTCCAGACAAGGAGGTAGACCAGGACGTCTGGATAAGGCATCAGCACCTACATTTTTAGGACCAGGCTTGTACTTCAGAGAGAACTGATAATTGGATAAAGCGGCCAACCACCGATGCCCAGCAGCATCCAACTTAGCAGTGGTTAAGATATAAGTCAATGGGTTATTGTCTGTCCTTACCTCAAACTTAACCCCATAGAGATAATCATGCAGTTTGTCGGTAATTACCCATTTCAACGCCAAAAACTCCAATTTGTGCACTGGGTAATTCTTTTCGGCTGGATTAAGACTTCGGCTAACATAGGCAACAGGCTTCAGACCCTCCGGGTATTCTTGATGAAGAATGCCGCCCAGTCCTTCATAACTGGCATCAACATGCAAAACATACGGTTTCTGAGGATCAGCATAAGCTAGGACAGGAGCCTCCGTGAGTCTTTTCTTTAGAGTTAAGAAAGCTTCCTCACAATCGGTGGACCACCGATCTTTAAGGGGGGGCTGGACAGAATGGGTCTGCTTGGAAGCACTCCCTGCCAGCAAGCCATTCAAGGGATGAGCAAGTCTGGAATATCCCTCTACAAATCTCCGATAATATCCACAGAATCCCAAGAAGGATCTAAGTTCAGTCAAATTGGTTGGCCTCGGCCAATCTCGGACAGCTGCCACTTTCTCGGGGTCAGTAGCAATGCCTTCTGCAGACACAATATGTCCCACAAACTTCACCGCCTTACGAGCGAACTTGCATTTATCAACAGAAAGCTTCAAACCCTCCTGCCGCAAGCGATCCAAAACATTAAACAACCTGGTATCGTGTTCTTCCAAAGTAGAGCCAAACACAATTATATCATCCAAGTAGACTATGCAATGCCTGGGAGTCAGATCACCCAACACCTTCTCCATGAGACGCTGAAAGGTGGCAGGGGCCCCACTTATACCTTGAGGCATGCGGGTGAACTCATAGAACCCCAAAGGACAGATAAAAGCAGTCTTCTCTTGGTCATCCCTACTCATGGGAATTTGATAATACCCCGAGCGTAAGTCCATCACAGAGAACCATGCACTACCATGTAATGCATCCAGTGCTTCATCAATACGGGGTAGCGTATACTGATCTGGGACAGTGCGTCTATTTAATGTTCGGTAATCCACACATAGGCGAACACTACCATTTTTCTTTCGTACGATCACAATTGGTGAGGCATATGGACTGCGTGATTCAACGATTATTCGTTGATCCTTCATCTTGTCCAAATACTTCCGAACATCTTCCAGATCACGAGGAGGTATGCGCCTGGACCTCTCTCGGAAAGGGGTATCATCACTCAATCTGATACTATGTTCAGCACGTTTAGCGCAACCCACATCCATCTCATCTACGGAGAAAACATCCCGGTACAGCAATAACTTCTGCTCAAGCATATGACGGTGTTCCATCGGATCATCAGCCTCCTCCAACTTGAAATTAAGTTTAATGTCCTCTTCCCCTCAGGAACTGAGCAGGGATTAACACTCTCCACCGGGTAGCAATGTCCAACCGTATACCAGGCAGGGATGGTAACAGTATAAGAGGTAATGTTTTTAACTGTGACCACATCGGTACGAGGACATTTACGCCGGTAATCTTTCCTCTCAGGAACTATCTCCCAACCATTTCGGACAGCTTCGTGCGGGTCAGTCTCCAACAAAAAGTAACTGCCAGGGGTAGTAGACACAATTTCCACATACACTCGTAGGTTCCGTACTCCCCCTGGTGGAATTTCCACCGGATACCAAGGGTTTCCTATACAACCCCAGGTGACTCGGGAGCGAAAGTTTGGCAAATTGCTTGCAACTCTGGAGATACGGGCAACACGGTTAATGGGGTTCCCTCCCGGGGTTGAAGGAATCGTAGAAACGCCTCCTCAACAGCTTTCACATTGGAGCCAACAATGACTGGAGCCGCTTCCTTACCTCCTGGTGGGGGACTCACATAAGCAACCACAGTGATGGGGGGATCGTTGTCTCCTACAAGTCCGGGGATGTGCAGTTGTACTTCCACACAGCCATCCATGTATGTAGGGCCCGTCCCCACACCAAACACCGGTACAGGACCCACTGTTTGCAAGGGAAGGTGACTGAGGTGTTGAAGGTAAAACGGACGATGTATAATGGTCAATTGGGAACCCGTATCAAATAGTGCGGTGGTCGGGACACCATTCACAAGCAGGCTGAAAGTACACCGTCGTCCCACCCCAGGGAGGTTCAGAGGTTTCCAACCCTTCTGCGTGCCCTTTCGCTTCGAAGGTAACTGACCCCCTTTACTGTGGAATTCACCCGAGCCAACTGACGGGTAACACTGGTACAACTCTATGGCCCTGATGTCCACATCGAAAGCAGTCTAGCTGGGCAGTAGCACTAAAAGTCTTGGCTAGTGAAGCCATCCTAGGCCGGAGGGACGAATCTGGGGTCTTCCTAAGGGCTCCCTTTAGATCCTTCTGAGCAGAGGGAAGACTCCCAGTTGTCACCTTCTTACTGTGAGCGGACACTCTCTCAAGTTCAGCTTCCCTTTCTTTTACTACACCCATGATGGCACCCATTTCGGGCGGGGTACCCTGCCGATACATAATACGCAGCTCCATGGCTATGGGATGGCTTGCCTGCAGTCCCTGTAGAAGTTGGGTGCGTCGCATCTCATCAACCTCAGCAACAGGGATAACTTCCTTGTGAACTAATGTCCATAGCTTGCTTTGTAACCTACGCACAAAGGTGGACACAAGCTCTCCCTCCTCTTGATACAAGCTTCTGAACATATGGAGCAAATTATGCGGATTGTCACAAGCCCCATATACTTCCTCGAGTGCTTTCAGACAATCTCTAACAGAAGCTTTTAAGTGAGCCTTGCAAAATAACTTAACCACCTGACTGGCAGGAGGGCGCAGATTTTCGGTTAACCGGATCCGTTTATCCCCCTCAGGGCATGGACATTCTTCTATCATCTGCACTGCAGCCTCCTGCCACTCTTCAAAACCCTGCTCTCCTTCAGGGACAGGGAGAGTTCCCGAAAAAACCTTCAGCTTCGGGTATTTTGTCCCAGCAATGACAAGAGTAGGCAGCATCGTCCCTGCACTTGAGCTAAGGGCCTCTACTTTTCCCGGGGAATCCAGTCCACTAACCACTGTGGCGGAATCGAGAGGTTCCGTCTTTACCTCCAGCGCAAGTGGCAGGGAGGTTGCAGACCCAGCATATACAACAGGGCAGCCAAGGGGATAAGTTCCCACCGGGTAAACAGTATACGGTCCTTCATCGTCCCCTAGCTCCCGGGGGCCACAGTACAGTCTCGCCCGGTACCCCAGGACTCTCGACTCCATTTCCATCACGAGTCGGATGCCCTTTAACCTCACATGGTAAATGAGGGTAGGATGCATGAGCTTTACGCTGCAGCCGGTGGGAACTCGATCCACTGCAAAGGCACAGCGGGGGTTAACTTGCTCTGCTTCCGCCCACGCGTACACCTCTTGGGGACGAAGTAGCGGCATGATGACCTACAATGTTCCCTCTTGGAAGAGTAGGCCCAGTTCCAACAACTTATCAGCGAAGGTAAAAACCACAAAATCCTCCTTTTGCCTCTTGGGTCCGCACTCGCAGCGCCTGTCACACTAGGCTGCGGTGCGGAATTACAGTTAACCCCTTCAGAGCCCCACGTTGGGCGCCAAAATGTAGCACTATAGTAAACTGCTTTATTCTTTTAGCGGTTTAGCTACTTTCCTTGATGGGCTCTTACCACCTATGAGCTCTCTTTCCCAGGGGCAAGCCCTCGCACAAGGTGGAGGCAGGGTGTAGTGCAACTGTAACTTGGTGCAGTAACACAATGATGGGCGCCAGTGGTTTTGTTTTGCTTAAACAAGGAACTAGATTTATTGAACAGTATAGCAACATTCACAATGGAATATATAACCTAGATTAACACAGCAGCACAAAGGAGACATATACTCACAGCAAAGAGTAAATTAACAGCAGGTATGGATCAATTAGTCGATAGAAACTCTTGGTGCTCTTAGGGGGGAACCTATTATCCCTAATCTCAACACTTAAGTCCCTCTCTGGGTTAGTAATACCCGGGGATCTTAATCCCACTAATCTCCTCGGTGGAGCCTTGAGCTGCTCAACTATTTAACCTTTCTGTCACTCCTAGAGTGATCTATAACAGAGTATAACTAACACTTACTAAGTACTAAGATGAGTTCCACCGCTCCCAACCTCTGCTGCAGACAGAGGGAGGATTTAGCAGCAAATGGACTCCAGACCGCATGGCTCCTAACCCTTTTATACTCTGGCACAGCACCACTCAGGTCACTGTGTGAATTGCAGGGATTACATAAGCACAGGAACACAGTACCCCTCCCAACTGTGTTTTAGGACCCATTTAGGTCTCCAAATAGCTAGAGATGTGCCTGTCAATAAAGTGTAAGGGTGTCTAAGATTTTCACATCCCTACATTTGTAATGTGTAATGTAAATGGCTTTCATTGAATATATTAGTCCCCTCCAAATTTGTTGTAAGAAAGACAGTTATCTGATTTTCAGTAACACTAGTTACTCTCACATTCTGTAAGTTCCTACATCATCTAATTTTCTAATTTGATTTTCATTTTCTACTCATATATCTGTAATGGGACTTATCGACATGCCTGGTATCTAGAAGCTCCAAAACAGACACCAATGCCATGTCTCATAAAAAGGTCTACAGCAAATACAGTGAGCAAAATGCAATTTTGAATGCAAATCGCTTAGTTTTTGTGATGTTTTGTCCCATAATTCTAGCATTATAGTCGCCGCTTGGGAGTTGTGGCCACCACAATTGAGACATAAAGAGAAAACGTCTGTGTGTTTGTGTGGTAGCAACCATATTGCAGAAGCTGGCATTGAATTACTTCTGTTTGTCTATGTTAAAACGATGTTTGCATGCCTTTCTTTTGTTGCAAGACCTATTGACCCAAACCACTGTGGGTTCTGTAGAATTACTGCCATGTTCATGCTAGCAATATCTCCAGGGTTCCACAGTATCAATAGGCACACTTGCATGTGGCTCAGTAGAAGAGTCAGGATAGACCCAAGTGAAACTTTATGGAAGTGCAAAGTGTGTGTTTGGATGCAAATTCCATTGATGACTAGCATTAATAAGCACAACATCCATTTTTATCCTATTTAGCAAGCTGTTCCACCTTCTGACTGATAGTACCATGTACTTGATTGTAACTAGGCTAACACAATTCAAGCCAAAAATACTATTTTATTTACTGTTTAAATATGTTGGTAGCCTTATCCAAAATAACCTCAGGTCCCAAGCATTTCAAATAATAGATCCTATAACTGTTTACAAAAAGTATTTTCATCAATGCTGAAACTCAGCTTTCACTGCGAGCAGGCTAATATAAATATCAGTATATATGATACTAGGTCAGAGCTAATCTAAGTCTGATGCATTCTGTCTGATGCATTCTGTCTGATGCATTCTGTCTGGCTCTAGTGCTATCTCACATTTCTGGGCATTTACCGCATATATGTGCTGTTAATTAGTATTAAAGTCTGTAACCAGACGAGGATAGAACCTTGTGACAGACGGAAACAGATCACGTCAGGATAGCTGATCCGATTAGGAAGGCTTATAGAAGTTAACTACACTTTTGCAGCTGTTGCAGGCTTACTGGCTGAAAACTGCTCCAGTTAAAACTCCCCCCTCCCTCTAGTCAGATAACTCCATTTTATATGGTATTTGTTGTTTAGTGAGGAGGAAACAACACATTTTCAAATGGCAAAAACAGTAAAATAGTATTTTAAGACTAGGGATCAATAGTAGAACAGATAAAGAAGCTGGTGCATGGAAGAAAATAGAATAATGAGCTGAAAGGACACAGAGTGCCAAATAGAGCAAATATAAAATACAGAGGTAATATTATCTAGACCACTGACTCGTGAGCAACATGTTACTCTCCAACTCCCTTGGATGTTGTTGCTGCAAAGCAGGTTCTTGTTTTTGAATTACTGGCTTGGAGGCAAGTTTTGGTTGCATAAAAACCAGGGGGCATATTTATTATGCTGTGTAAAATGAAATTCGCCAGCAAAACCGTGTAAAAAGCTGTGTAAAATAAATGTCGAATTTTACATTGCTTCCGGCAGAAGTCACTTTAAGAAAAAACACATAAAATGTGAAGCCTGGTGATGTGTGGTGTATTATCCCGCTGTTTTTTACACAGTATAATAAATATGCCCCCTGGTTTTTATACAACCAAAACTTGCCTCCAAGCCAGTAATTCAAAAATAAGAACCTGCTTTGAGGCAACAACATCCAAAAATATTAAATATGCCTCCAGGTGTACTGCAAGAGCCTCCTGTATGCCGCCAGTCCACATAGGGGCTACCAAATAGCCAATCACAGCTCTGATTTGGCACCCCCAGGAACTTTTCCATGCTTGTGTTGCCATGACATTTCCATTCAGTTGGGCAGCCTTATCAACAACCCATATATCAATATAGTCCAAATTGTTGCTGCACACTGACAAAGTGAATCACCTTTTAGGTTGTGCAATTTTATTGGCTCAAACAAAGTAGACAAGGCAACGTTTCGGACCTTACAGTGCCCTTTATCAAGCCTATAGTAACACATACCACTAAACTGTTCCTGTAGGCTTGATAAAGGGCCCTATGAGGTCCGAAACGTTGCCTTGTCTATTTTGTTTGAGCCAATAAAATTGCACAACTAAAAAATTGATTCACTTTGTCAATGTGCAGCAACAATTTGGACTATATGTGACTTCCTAGCCCATGGCAGGTTGGGTAATGCGCTGTTTGGCACCTGATCCGAAAGGAAGGAATACAGGGGTTGAGCACTTCAACATCGAGTGCAACCTAGATATCAAGACTGCAGCAACTGTTGGACTTCAGCTACTAGCCTATAATAATTTGTTTACCAGAATGTCCTGGTTCATGTGCAGATCATGTGCACATGTATTAGATACAGAAAGGTGGGGAGGTGTAATGGCTCAGTGGCCATACACGTTACAGTTATGATCTTTCCCTTTACCATTGTTCGTACGAAAGATCTTTCGTCCAGTCCACTAACGTTAAAGGAGAAATCAACCTGTGGGGAAAAAACCTCCTACCCCCCACCCCAGGTAGCCCTCCCTCCTCCCCCCAGTCTAACTACCCTACTGGGGAGATGCCCCGTACTCCATACTTACCCCTCGGCGCAGATTCTTCCAGCGAAGTTCCACACGTCCATCTTCCGGCTCCTTGGTAAACTGAGAGATCTGCAATTTCTGTGTAATTCCGCGCATGCGAAATTGCCACAAACCGGCAAACTGCTCCAACTGAAATACCAATCTCCCAGTCAGCTTACAGAGGAGCCAGGAAGATGGACGCGTGGAACTTCGCTGGAAGAATCTGCGCCGAGGGGTAAGTATGAAGTATGGGGCATCTCCCCAGTTAGCCTGGGGGGAAGGGGGGAGGGAAAGCTACCTGGGGTGGGGGTAGGGGTTTTTTCCCCACAGGTTGATTTCTCCTTTAAGAACTGAATCATCAGATATGCAGGTAAATTCAAAAAGAATACTTTAGCTCTATCTGATGATTCAGCATTAATGGTACAATCAAAATTTTCAGTCCTGCCCAAATGACCCATCACACACACACTGATTATTGTACACAAGGTCTTTCATATGATTTAGTGCATCACCTTAAACTTTGCTTAATGAGTAATCAGTTTAATATTTAGTGGTGACTCCACTGGATTGGGCAAAGTACGTAATCTCCCTGTACTTCAAATAAATATTCATCTTGATAAATACACTGCTTTTTACATAGCAATCCCTACTGATGTATAGTGTATTTGGTTGCAGTTTTTTTTATACACATTATTATAAACAGGCCTCTTATTGTACAATATAGTATACTCACTAGAAAGAGACTCAAGTTTCAGTTCAATTTTCCATATATATATATATATATATATATATAACAGAGGAAGACTCATTTTTTGAGTTTTTTAAAGATTTCCAAAGCAAATGGAAACCTGCTGGAGATAATCTGGAAAGAGATCGCCAGACAGTGAACTGGGTAGATTTTCCACAAAGCATTGTGTGGATGTTTTCCATTATAACTGACTATTGTGCATATAACGGGAAGACTTCTTTAAGCAGGAGAATGTATTGCCAAATTAAATGTGCAGAACAAGTGACAGCTCTAAAGGACTATGACAGACAGCTTCATAAACTGCACTGTTTGCAATGATTTCCTACCTGGCTCTATAGGACTGCAAAAAACGTGCCAATTTGTAGTACTGAATGGATTTTAAGCCGTGTAAGTCCATTTACACTTGTCTCCAATATATTCTGTTATTGACATGTAGGTTTTAACAGATCTGTGGCAGGATAAGGGGAAACTGTAAAGCTGTCTTTTGTTTTATGGATGGATGTTGCTACACAAACCTGCTTCCCTGTGTTTAGATGACTAATTGATATTTCATTTATTGAATTTTCTATAGTTTCTGCAGAACTCTACTAAAGGGGCAAGACATTTTAGAGCAAATAGTTGCAATATATTTTTCTTTCATATTCCATAAATGTCTACACTATAGACACTTGCAGTCTACTGTTCAGTTGACATTCTAAAAACCCAGGACTCTATAAAAAGCCTGACATATTTTAAAGTTTCTTTATATTACACATTTTAGAGATGTTACTTTTCATAAAAGCTTCTATTTTAGAATAAAAAGTTGCATTACAAACAGTAGCTTGGTAGCTTCTGCTTTAGTGGAATGATCTGACTCTGCTGCTATCCCTGCTGCTTTTTGCCTTCAGTTTTGGCAAAAGCAGAACATAAATAGTGCTACGTGAGTTTTGCATAGCCAGTTTCTTTACAGAAAAATAAGAATTCACATGAATGGATACACCACAATATCTAGGCACAAACCAGCGTATTGACATGCCTAAATTTGTACCAATCTATTGGAGATACTGCTACAAGTATAGAATCCCTTATTCGAATTGAGCCATTTCTCAAAGAAATAATTTTAAGCAAAGAATTATTTTGGTAACTAAGTTTCACGAATCCACATTGGTAGCAAAATAATCTTCTTAGGTTATTTAATGTTTTAATGATTGTTAGTAGACTTAAAGTAACAGTAACACCAAAAAATAAAAGTGTTTTAAAGTAGTGAAAATATAATGAACTGTTGCTTTGCACCTACCGGTGTGTTTGCTTCAGAAACTGTACTATAATTTATATAAATAAGCTGCTGTGTAGCCATGGGGGTAGCCATTCAAAGATGAAAAATGAGAAAAAAGCACAGGTTACACAGCAGATAAGCTCTGTAATATACAATAGGATTCTTCAGAACATATCTGTTATCTACTATGTATCCTGTGCTTGAATGGCTGCCCCCATGATTACACAGCAGCTTGTTTATATAAACTATACTTCTGTTTCTAAAGAAAACACACCAGTTTTACTAGTACATTATACTGTCATTCTTTTTGAATAAAATCAATATTTGGTGTTACTATTACTTTAAGGTATGGTGAACCAAATTATAGAATGATCCCTTACCCAGAAAACTCCAGTACCAAAAAATTCCAGATAATAGGAATTATGCCTGTACTACTATCATTTTTTGTTTATTTACAATTTTTTTGTTTATTTCTGAATATTTAATAATAGCAAATAAAGTAATTTGTTACACTCAATCCCATGAGCTGAGGTCTTGAATTACTGCATGAGCATTGGCATCATGGTTCTTGTGGATTAAAGCTTGCCGTGAACATACACGGATGCACAAAAAATGTGAAACTGTTGAGCAAGTGCAATAGATAAATGCAATTAAAATGCAAAATGAAATTTCCATTGCCCACATGCATGGGCAAGCAGAGACTGGCAAATTAAAAAGGCTATGATAATTGGAAGAGTGTTAGGTCTGCAAAGACAGGAGCCCAGATGCATATTCTGCACGAGGAGCAGTGGGTCTTTAGTTACTGCAAATCAAGTGAACATACTGTAGCTACTAAATCATATCATGGAAAGCATGTTTAATAAAGTCAAACAACAGCTGTGTTTTGGCTTATAAAATTCACTGAAGAGGTTTTCCAGCTATAAATTTGCTATTAGCTAAGCACAATGCCAAACCTCAGCACGGGTTGGAGTGAAGTGTTCCTAGTATGAGTTCATCCACCTTCTTATTCCACACTATTTTATTGCAGTTTTTCAATTACTGTATGTACATGCTTTCTTACATATAAATAATGTATGTATTCTGCACAAATTGCTTACTCTATCTGATTTTAAACAATGGTAAAATAGGCAACTAAGTTTAAGGAATTATATGGAAAGCAAATATTGCTCAGAAAGCCATCATGTACACTTCAAAATATTTGACCATTATTATACCCCTATTTCCATATATATGAAATAACTTAGAAACGAAAGGGCATATAATTTGTTGATTTTCCTGTAATGGCTTCCAACATGCTCAGATTGGATGTTTATCTTGGATGCAACTAAAGAATAGAATAAAATCACATGATTCTTATATTGAATAAGTCCTTGGAAACATAATCTTAGGCAGGGACTGAGAGCGCAAGTTGACTGTCAAACTGGAACAAGGAGTGGACTAGGCATGAACAAGGAACTGGCCCAGCATTTGAGTTGAATAGAGACACAAAGTCATGAGACCCCCAAACCAAGAATTACAAGGATTAAGACCAATTGCCATTGGGGCATCATCTCTTATGCAATGATATACAAAAGTAACATTGATGACAATACTGGGTTTCCTACTTTGTAAGAATAGTTTGAGGAAGGCCCTTTCCTGTTTCAGCAGAATAATTTCCCCAGGCACAAAACATGATCTGTGGAAGAACATGATTTGCCTGCACAGAGCCCTGACCTTAACCTAGCGAATGAAAACATGCAGGAAGCAATGGGGTGTCAACTGGGGGCCAGGATTCATTCTAAATATCACAACCTCACTATTGCTCTTGTGGGTGAATGGAACCAAATCCCATTAACAATGAGAAGTCACCATCCTCACAGGCACACAGCTGCTTCAAGGTATACTCAGCTTGGTACAGCACAACTCCCTGGTTGTTTGTTGTGTAAGTATTGGGTGATTTATCCCCAGTATGGTCTGAAATGTGTTTTTCACTCATAAACACTTTACCCCAATCATAATTAAGGTCTGCAGTGTATCAATGTCAAAGCACATATGAAAGGGTTCAAATAATAATAATAATCAAAAATAATAATTACCATAAATGTCAATATAATAAAGCCTAGATATATTTTATAAAATATTTTATTCTTTCAGGCTATTGAAATATTTACATCTGTATATGTAGATGCTACAAGACTGTGTCAACTTGCATTTTAGGTTGTTTTGGCCATATTGATGAATATGGTGATGTAGACATTTTTGTCTAGTTGAAGACAACAAATCTGCTAAGTAGAATAGACAAATAGAGATAGAAAGGGCCAGAAATCACTAGCTTGTCTATGCTTCTTATAACCCAGCACTAGTTATCACTTGAGCCATTTGAGTGTTGTGTTTGCTCTAAAGAGCAGCTTTTGAAGCCAGACATTATTCATTTTAAGCACTGTTGTGCTATTAAAAGGCAATTACCAATGGGGTTCAAACAGATGTAAATTTAAGACATACTGTACGTTTCATATTCAAAAGTGAGCCACATCAATTAATCCAGTTTTAGAAAGCCATTACCCTTTACATTAAGGACAAATGTGAACTCAAGTGCAACTAAAAAAAAGGTTAAAAGTTAGTTCTTTCAGTAGAAAATTGTTATAGGTATAGGTTTCACTTCCTATTAGAATCCAGACATCTTACAGAAACTGCCATTGTATTTTTTTTTTCATCCTAATATATTGGGACAAGAGCAACAGCAATTCTCCTTAACAGGAGTGTATTTGAGCACAAGTGGATGAGCCAGAATAAGATCCACTGGTAAAACCATTGTTCTAATAAGTGGGTATACTGATGGAAACATACTGGAGTTAATAGAGCAATGCACAGATTTGAGATTTCTCTGACTTTTGAAGTCATTGAAGTCTATCTTTATCTATAATCATATTTTTGTTATCTGAGTGGCATTCAGTACAGTTGTTCTGCACCCCAATAGGCAACACACATTTAAGAGCCTGTCAAGTTATAAGACAGGCTAGAAAAGTGGATTTTCTATTGGACTGTTTTTAAAATATCTTAAAAATATAGATGTAAGACAGCATTGGAAACCAATTACATTCCCTTACGCAATCAGTTTGTTTCTGGAGAATAGCACTGCTGACTGCTGCATCAAGCACTGGGATTCATAGTCCATTTATGACCAGGACACCATGGGGCAGATTTACTAAAGGGCGAAGTGGCTGTCGCTAGAGAAAATTCGCCAGAAATCACATCTGCAGGGACATCGCCAATTCACTAACAGGCGTAGACAACAGCATAGTGCGGATTTTACTAAACGTTACCTCTTTCGCCAGAGTTGACTTCACCACCTCAGACCAGACAAAATGCTAAAATTAAGCTACATCTTCCTCAATCTTTATATCACTTACATCATGTCCTGTCTGCTGAAAAGCCTTTTAAGTTGAAAAAATGCTGGTGACTTTTCCTTTTTTTAAGTGGGATTGCCTGCAAACCACCTAGTGTAGTGGTAACGAATTTGCGCCTGGTGAAGTGGTGTGAAGTGTGCGCAGTGGTCGCTGGCGACAATCGCCCTTTAGTAAATCTGCCCCCATCTGCCCTCAATGTATTCTCCCCATGTTTGTGTAGGTTTCCTCTGAATACTCCTGCGTCCACTTGTATAATGACCCTATCTTATATGTGTTTGCGTAATGTGAAAGGAAATTTAGAGTGTGTGAGTTCCAGACAATGATGACTAACGTCTATAAAGTGCCACAAAATATGCCAGTGCCATTTAAATCATAATAACAATATAACGTATGCCTAAATTTATTGCTCATGTGACAACACCTTCTCTTAGACTAAAGCACAGTTCTTCATTGTCCAACATAATAAAATACATTCTATACATGCTTCTTCTTCCGGGACTATCTGTTGATGATAGTTTACATATATAGGACATTTACACTGGAATCTTTGTGGCAATATTTTTACTTTGATTATGCTTCCATGGTTCTTCATATTTATTTAATAAACCAACTCAGTTCCTGTATAGAGAAACACAACAAAATATCATAGAACACAACAAGGGAATATAAAGACACCATGGTTTTATGGGTCAGGGCATATATATTATTATTTATGGTGATGAGAAAGTTCTTCCTTACTTCTGCACACACTCATATTCCTACACACATGCCAGATTCCAGAAACTCTATTCCTATGCGAGACTTAAAATCATAAATGAATTGTTTGTTAAAAAGAACACAGAGACACTTCAGTGAAACACATTGTGAGTCCCTTTATTCTGTAGGGGTTTCCGCTTGGAGACTTTATTATAGGTTCAGCGAGCTAATGCTTAATTCATTCCCAATGCAGCCATATATTAAGTCATTCGTTCCAAAAACAATTAAGAATTCACAGTAGACAACTTAGGAAGTTTCTCACCTCAAATCTTTCATGTTTTTTGCAACTCTTAAAAAAACACTGAATAATAATAATACATGCATTGGAGTCACCAGATGACAGCTGGTCAAAAGGAAACACTTTCCCCTCTTTCTATCCTTGAAAGAAAAAACACAGATTTCATAATCATAAATAACAAAAGGTCATGTGCAAAGCATTTGTAGATACTGCTGTAAATATTGTTCCAAAGGGAATAACCCAGGTTACTATTTAATGAAATATGATAGAAGGATTTAGCTTCAGTGGCAGGAATATATTACATTGAAAAAATCAGGCCTTTATACATCACATAAAAGATATGTTTAGATAGTCACAAGAAGGAAATCATGACACATGGGGGCAGATTCACTAAGGGTCGAATTTCGAAGTAAAAAATACTTCGAAATTCGACCCTCGAATTGAAATCCTTCGACTTCGAATATCGAAGTCGAAGGATTTAGCGCTAAACGTTCGTTCGATCGATCGAAGGATTTTTCATTCGATCGAACGATTAAATCCTTCGAATCGAACGATTCGAAGGATTTTAATCCAACGATCGAAGGAAAATCCTTCGATCAAAAAAAGTTTAGCAAGCCTATGGGGACCTTCCCCATAGGCTAACATTGACTTCGGTAGGTTTTATCTGCCGAAGTAGGGGGTCGAAGATTTTTTTAAAGGGAAAGTACTTCGACTATCGAATAGTCGAATAGTCGAATGATTTTTCGTTCGAATCGTTCGAATCGAAGGTCGTAGTCGAAGGTCGAAGTAGCCCATTCGATGGTCGAAGTACCCAAAAAATACTTCGAAATTCTAAGTATTTTTCATTCGAATCCTTCACTCGAGCTTAGTGAATCGGCCCCTAAGTGTAGTTAATGGCTACAATTTTTATGGTATAACAAGAAAGGTCACGCAGTCATTTGAAAGGCTATTGTTCATCTTTGTATTAAGGAATAACAAAGTGCTGTACCATTTAACAATAGAAGAAGTTGAATTTGGATCACATACTTACTTGGGGGTCGAAGAGGGCCTACTTCAAATCGTACGATTCGAAGTAGCGCTACTTCGATTCGAACTTTTTTAACTTTGACCTTCGATCTCCCAATTGCCCCCAATAGTTCAACTTCGAATCGAAGTTGGACTATTCGATGGTCGAAGTACCCAAAAATTACTTAGAAATTCGAAGTTTTAAAGAATCCCATTGTATACAACATAGCTAATCTGTTATCTACTATGGATCCTGTGCTTGAATTGCTGCCCCCATGGCTATACAGCAGCTTGTTGTTATAAACTCTAGTTGTGATTCTGAAGCAAACACACCAGTTATATCAACTCAGTGCAGTACTACATCATATTTTCATTACTTTAAAATACTTTCTTTTTTTGTGTTACTGTTCCTTTAAAAATATCTCAAATAAGATCAAATATAAAATTGTGCTATTTTTTTCTTCACATAAAAAGTCAATTTATTTATTCCTTTACCATCTCTTGATGGTCCCAGTGAAATCACTTAATTCTGTTTATGATTAATAACACTATAAAATATATTAATCACAAATTGCTGGAGAAAGTACTTTAAGTAAAGCATAAACTTAAAATCTGAATATAAATGAAACTGATCCTCTGATCCTCAGCTGCTCTTTTCTACTTTAATGTTTCTCACCATTTAATGGCACTTTTTAGTTTCAATAATATCCCTTTGGTATATTTTTCATAAAATAATAACTTTTTATAAGGAAAAAACACAGATTCATTATCCCAAGAGCCCTGCTTTCCAGAGGGTACAGGAGCTACTCTACACATAGAAGTGGCCAAATTGATTTTAAAATAGCCAGCTACAGGAGACCATAATAACATGAAATTAGTTTAATAGTTTCATGGTCAATTAATACAGAACAAGAGTTCAGTTCTACCACTCAATAGTCTTTAGCTGACCAGCTGCTAAAACAGCCTCTTTTCAAGCAAAATCATGACAACTTACACACGCACAAATGGGAATATACAGTAGGTGAATAATGTGCAGCAAAAAGAAAGTACAGTAGCCAGTTACATTCGTCTTTTGACTTTTAGAATCATTTGACCTTTAAGTTTCAATCTACTGTAAGGAGCACCAAGTACATCTAAAGCATGAGTCATTTTTACCCCTTAAATGTAAAGTGGGCTTTTGTGGTTAATTAGAAGCAGATTTATCTGTTTTAAGTTGCATGCTGGTCATATTAAGTCTTGTAACAAGTCTATGCATTTCATAGGCTGCAACCTAATTTGATGGGGTCTTGATGACTTGAAGCCACTATACTGGTTCATTCTAGATACTATATAGGTTTTGTCTTTTTGACACAGATCAAGCTTAGTTGGTGCCCAAGCAGGGATTAAGTGCATTCCATACTTGAAAATATTTCCGTTTTTTTTTTATAAATATTTATTAATATGAAATATTTTTCCAATGAAACTTCTAATAGATGAGCTGGCCAGGAATTGTGGAGAGTTTCTAGGTTGCTTTTTAAATTTCGACTTGTTGCTCTTCTTCTGCTGCGCTACCTGGACCCAAAATCATTACCTCCATTTGGGCACAGGCAGGTGCAGCTGATATTGGCGCGTAATGCAAAATCTCATGTTTTAAGTCCCAAAATACAGAGTCATCCTACACCTAATCAAAGGCAATGACACAGAATGCAGCCAGCATTACACAAGAGGAGCAGCGGGCAGCAGATTCTACCCCTGTGTTTCTCCGCTTCAAAACAAAGCACATAGGTCTCTGGCTATTTGCACAATGTCACATGGCAGCCCTAAATTGCTTTAGTGTGATTATTCAATCCTCTTAGGTCATTATATAACTGTAATATAACTTGTATACATGCAAATGCCTAATATGTGCACAAATACATTAGGGATAAGTTATTTGCATGTGTGTTTATTTATTTAAGCTTTATTGTATTGTTCCTATGTATTCTCGGGTACCAGGGACCAGTTCCCTTTTAGGGCTATGATTCCTGAGCCAATATGTGCCTGTGTGCAGTACCCATGGGTCCTTTATTCTGCTAACCAGAAAAATACGGAGCTGCAAAGCACTAGGCTGACAGATATTTGAATTTGGTGACATTTTCAGACCCTGTATGGTTTTCTGATTAGCTGAAGTACAAATCACAGCTGCAAAAGTTAAGAAGACCAGATAAATTATGTGTAAGCCAGGTGCCAAGGCTTTTACTAAAACTCGGGTTCCTGATCCTTCCCCCCCCTTCTTCTCCGCCTCTTCCCTCCCTGTACCCCTGACTGAAGGCAGTCAACAGCTTGTCCCAGTCACTTAATAGCTGACTGCTCAATAGCCTGGCTACACTGTAACATCTTCATCAGTACAGAACAATAAAATGGTACAGAACAGAATATTTTTTTACAGTAAAGTGCAAGCAGCATGCACAAATAACTTTTATGAATGGCATTAATGCTCAGGCAATATTGCATGCATTATAGCAAGTCTCACTTAATGAACCTTAAATGAGCACAGTTATTAAGAAGACACAATGTTGATGTGTATAATTTGGTGCTTCAAAACCTTCAGTTCTTTATACTGTCTATTGTCCTGTATTTAAAGTGCTTACTTTTGTAGGGACCTATAGGATTTGCTATGCTCCTATAGCTTTAAATCCCTACCCTTCCTCCTTTTCCCTAGTTGCTGGGCAAAAGCCCATGTATATAGTTATATTTGCACAACCAGTTTTATTGGCCAAGAGGTGTAATGACCACTTTCTACTACACTTCAATATAGTGCTGGGAAAGGGGTGAATCTTCCTCTCTGGCTGCTGGTGTCCTGATCAACTGGTTGCTCCCATTGAGCCTGGGTACACCAAGGCCAAGTAAAGCCACCACCCTAAAGGGACCTGTACCTTTAGTGATTGAGTCGGGACCAGGGAACCCCATGAATGAGGTTTAGCTTGAACAGGATAGTTCTGTAATTGACTCTCTATGAGAGTAAGATAGAGAGCTTAACTAGCAAGAGCAGCTGTGTGCTCCATCAAGGATCTGTAGCAGGGTATAGTTTCCCAAAAGGCTCCTAGATTGCCTTTAGTGAAGGGACCACAGTGGATAGGGTGTCAGGCTAGACTCCTTCTCCCTGACCTCTCCACTGGATGGGATCCGGACAACTTTGAGGTATATCTGCCTGAGGGAATTGATGTTCTCTTTGGATGCAATGCCTTATGGGAGTCACATCCTTCATGATCTGTCATCTGCCTGTTCTACCAACATCTGATGTTACCTCTGCTAATACCTCAATTGATGTAAGTAAACCTGAGGTCATTGTTTTTGTAACAATAAACTACCACTCTTTTGTTTCACCATAAGAACCTCCTGGCGTCCAATCATTTCTATATTTGCTATAAAGTAGCCTGAGTGTTGTAGATCCACTGCACCTTTATGGGAATCTTCCACTTAGCGAAGGCCCTAAACCTGAAGTGTGAGTCGCAATGTAACCCATGGTCATATCACTAACTGGACACTTAACTCATTGTGGTCTGGATAGCCCAAGTTAGAGTTACACTTTTCTGAATCAAAATGAACACAGTTTTACATCTAACAGTTTTATTTTAAAAAATCATTATCAGACATGTAGAGGACATACATTTTCTTCCTCTTATCTCTGTGTGAGAAAGACACACCTAGAGTTTCTGAAAATAGCTGTACCAACATGGTGCCCTGCCTCTCACATCTCTCAGGGCTATATAGGCTTTCTCAACGTTACCTAGTGAAATCTGTACAGTATCTATTGATTTCTGTAAGAGCTGGAGTTTGCTTACACACAGCCCAAGTGTCAGACAGAGCTGCACCAAATGTCATCTACCATTCAACTTGACAAATCAGATTGACAGTCAGATTTATGTTCATAACCTGTAAGCTCTTGCTACGATTGTATTATTTTTTATCTTTTGAAAGGGTTTCAAATCTGCCAGAGAGGAACCAATTTGCTGTCTCAGTTTGATGAATATGTAGTATGAGTGGGGCTGTACATGGTGCCCCAGAAAGTTTCTGTGAAGCCTTTCTGTTTCATTATCTTTTTTCACTTCTGTTAACTATGGTTGTTCAGAGTTTTGTCATTTATGTAGTTCTATAAAATCATGTACATAGTAACCAATTCGATTTGCCAAAACGAATGTCACCCGACTGCAAAAGGAGATAAATGTGTCCGGTTGCAAGATTTATTTTGAATTATAGAGATGAGTTTTACAAATCTCCGCCATGAGGAATCATATATTCATATGAAGAGACTACTAAGTATTTTCTTACTTGACTTTAAAATGTCCACCGGGGAATGACAGCCTCATGAGGGAAGCCTCTATTTCTTCATTTGAAGATTTAATAGGATTTTCTTATTCTCTAATCCATAATCCTCAACACATGCTATCTGTTTCTTCACGGAATTAAACGGTGACAACTGAAATCTGCAGAAACTCTATATTCTATATATTGTCCTGTAGAAAGAGGGATTTTGCAAGAAAGCTTAGTTGTGTTTTCCGAGCAAGTTCATTATCAAAGAAATTTGGATCAGCATTCGCATGTAAATAATAATAAAATTGGTTTAATACTAAATCTAACCTACCTATAAATGTGCTAATAACTGTGAAACTGGCTCAGTAGAATATTTTAATTGTAAACATCTTGTTGGAAGGATTGTATTTCAATGCTAATCGCATTTATTATTTTCTTTTAAGAGGAGAGAACTACAGAGGTTGCCAGAAAATACTTGGTAATCCAAAGCAGATTGACTCATTCAGTTCCATTAATCCACACATATGCATTGCTGCATGGTTCTCTGAGATAACACAAGTGCACAATGTCTTTTAGGTATCTTTTGGCTACTTATACTGACAGCAATTCATACTCTATGATGCCTTACTTTCAATTTGATTCCTTTTAACATGCACCCTAAATATGCAGAATCAAATTTATATACTTAAATTGTATGCTACAGGTTAGAAACCACAATTTTCAGCCAGCACATGGCACATAAACTATTGTAATATTTGTTTTCACTGTATTGCTGCATTGCCAAAATGTACAACACTATGTACACAAATAGCACTAATGCATAAATATAACCAGAATGAGTATAACAATAAACAGTGTCCTTAGTTTCATCCCCTAAATCCCTGAAATATATTCCTACACCTGACAACATTATTTCTTTTGCACAATTCTTTTTACTACCCTATAATACTTATTATGTCAGAATTTAATTTTTTTGTAGTGAACGACCAAACAAAAAACATAGGGAGTAGTTGCTGCTTTGACAGGTTTCATTTAAAATTATTTAAATTTGGCCATCCATTCAATAACATCATTCCATACCCCTGGTTTGGAGAACATGACATTTTCTGGCTTCTTTGTATCCATGTCTAGCTAAAAATGTTATGATACAGGTGGTTGAGACTAAAGCTCCCCATAGACATGACGATTTTTCTTGCCGAACGACCGATTTTAGGGAAGTCCGACCAATCCTTCGAAATTATCGTGCGGTTAGTGGTATTTGAACGATCGTACATCTTACGATTTTTCGGCCAATATCTGTCAGGAAATTGATCGCCCAGGTCAAAAAATCTTTGTCGGTCCCAGTGCAATCTATCTATGTTTGCAGGGCCAAGCAGGCAGCTCCCCTTTGTTTTCCTGGCAAATTGGTCTTTTTAGTTGATGGTCAATTCGTACGATCGTATGATCGTTCTGAGAAGATCATGGTCTCACGATCAGGAT
Organism: Xenopus laevis; assembly: GCF_017654675.1. Lineage (NCBI taxonomy): Eukaryota > Metazoa > Chordata > Amphibia > Anura > Pipidae > Xenopus > Xenopus laevis. The sequence continues at coordinate 50,982,250 of NC_054376.1, forward strand.
CTGATCTTTTAAAAATCTCAACATCTATGGCCAGCTTTATAGTCACAAATGCAAGCAATTAAGACATTCATAGGCAGCAGACTTTATCTAAAAATACATGTTAATAATAATACATTAATAATGAGAAGAAGATGGATTCCTTTAATATGAATACCACAAGTCAGGCGGTAGATGGGAGTGAAAGGAATATTTAAATACTCAGTATTTGTTATATCCTCCTTGTAGGGAATCCTGTAGTTGTTAGTTACACAAACTTAAAATAAACGAAAAATATCCCTGAACAGCGCTACTACCAGAGAGTACATTTATTAATAAGTAAGTCTTATACAGTATATAAAATTATAGAGTCCCTATAGCAATCAGAACAATCTTAGTCAGTTAAAAACTGTAATCAAACCATTAAATAGACCATTACTGTAAAGGGTCGTGCAGAGCTCTATGCCATTACCGACTTTTGTTGCCAACTTCTTATTTTATAAGACTTATATTTTTGTAAGCATCAAGATACTCGAAACATTCTGTTGTTTTGCAGTAAGCCAGAGAGCACAAGGAAATGGGTAAGAATACAAACAGAATCTTTTCATTCAAAACAACAATAGATCCCCGCAAGAGTTGTCACTTTTGCTGTTGCTTTATTTAAAATGCAAAAAAAACATTTTGTATATGTCATTTTCTGCAATGATGTAATCTGAGAAAGAAAAAATATTTTCATTGTATTAGATTTTTCCAGAAAAACAACTTCATGCCCACAGTAATAAACATACTAAAGCACAGAGCAATGGCTCTCTGGTTTAAGTTCTCTATTTTGGTGAAACATGCGGTCCTCTTACTTTATTGCTATTAGCCCTGCTATTATCAGTCCAGGCCTTGTTAGAGAAAATACAAATACACCCCCCCCAAATGTAAGCCTAATTGACCTTTAAGCTGGGCTTCCAGGAATATGTAGAAAAGCAAACAAGCATTTAACCTAATGTCTGTCTTAACCTTCATATACTGTAATATAGGATGCTTAAAACAATATAGAGATCTGTATCTTTAATGGTAGCGGGTTCCTGTTTTTAAAGTCATTGAAAAGAGTTTTTTACACAACCACAAAAGACCTGGCTTATTGTAGAGTGATAATATAAGAGTTTCTGTCAGATTAGAGTTGATTCTTGTACAATATCAGTTAAAACGGAAAGGAAATAGCACAAAGTATAACATGAATGTGGTCATTTTGTGGTTATATATTCTTACATGAGTCCTATTTGAGTAGCTGTCTCTTATCTTCATGACCCACTCTCTATGATTTGACTGTCTTTAGAGTAAAATGAAGAGTAAACAAGTGAAATGAAAAACACAAAGTATAAATTTCAGCAAGGCTAAAACATTTGCTCTATATGTTGAGAGATGATGGGCTGCATTCATTGTTGCTTGAAAAAGTCCTTTTGTTAAGACTGGATGTGTTTTGTGCTATAGATCTATATATGCATATATGTATAACTATCTGTTATCTATATAATTCAAATGTTTAAAAATGATTTCCTTTTTCTCTGTTATAATAAAACAGTACTTAATACCTTTTTTGGAAAAAAGTTCGAATGCGCTACTACATTGGTTCAAATTTGATCGAAAACTGACCTATTCAAACGAAAACTAGCTATTCGGCCGAAAAAACTCTTAAATTTAATTTCGGTTGGTCTTTTTGAACACGAATTTCGAAGTTTTTCAAATTCGACCCTTGATAAATCTGCCCCTTAAGGTACCAAGATCCAAATTACAGAAAGATTATCTGGAAACCCCAAGGTCCAGAATATTCTGGATAACAGATCCCATACTTGTATATAAATTTATAGCACTATAATTATATATATATGTGTATATATACACACACACATACATATATATATATATGTATATAAAGGCTTGAGCACACACTTAGATAAACTTATACCTGGGTGCAAAACAGAGAGATTTATATAGTAATAGAATGTTGACACTTTAGCTCCCCGCGGTCTAAATGAATATTGTTCCTTTGTACCTTTTTTAGAAATATAGAAAATGTAAGATCAATTTCAGTACTGTAAAAGTTGATTATGCCGTTTTTAAGAAAATTTTCGACATTGACATTGTTTTTATGTTTTAATTTTAAACATTTATATATATATATTTTATATATATTTATATATTTAAACATTTAAATATTTATACACTATAAGGGTTGTATTATGTAGATTACTATGTATCACTATATAAATTGTAGCAGATTTTAAAGCGAAATATTGAAACAATGTATGTTTGATTCACAGGTCACGCCCGCAAAAGGAACATATCGTGATCAAATAAAGTAAGCAAATTTTAAAGAAAAATCCTGGTGTGCATCAGCATTCTATTACTATATATATATATATATATATATAAATAAAACACATGTACAAGTCTTTCTCCAAATGATTCCAAGTTTCTTTTAATTATCAGCAAATTTTATAATCACTGTTTTACCTTTCTATAGACTATAAAATGAAATTGTATACCGCAAGCATCCTAACAGCTCTTTTTTAACCGGTTTCCCATTTGTTTCCCAATTAAATGTCAGGCGCATTATGAAATGTGTTTAGAAGATGATGATCTGTATAAAATAACTATAATCTGTAAACCTATATGGGAAGTCAATGCAACCTGTTGTTCCTTTCAAGATGAAGGAACGGCTTTGAGGAGGGGGACAGACAAAGGCATACGCCATGTGATCTAGCTTCAGAGGACAGCTACTCTTACTTTTATAAAAGGATTAATCAGAGTGGAAAAGCAAAGACAATGCTTGTCTTTCTTTCTCCAGAGATCAGAGTATCCAGGCACTAGGTTTCATTTCTTTATCAGGACACTCAGTCCAGGTACATGGGGAAGAGCGATGCTTTTAATTCACTTCACAAGACCTGAATAATGAATGGTAAACTTAGAAGACATCTAGCGTTAGTCAACAGCCATATATATATATATATATATATACACAATTAAATCTGGCGTAAGTACTTTTCTGCTTACATTGCATGCAATTAAATATTAAAATGAGCTTCCTTATTTGACTTTTAAAGAAGGGTTGGCGGAATAAAATAAAAAGCAAAAGTAGTAAATTTTTTTGGTTCCAGAATTTACCTTGGAACAAATGGACAAACAATGACAAATAAGACACATTAGGGTCAAATACATAAAACGTCTGCATTCTTCCTTGATTTGAATTAGGATAAGGTAATTACATATACCATTCAGAAGACACATCTAATTGCATGGGGAGGTTTCTATAAAAGGCACAAGACTCTTATAATACACAAGCCATGAATAACCAATCAAATGTATCTTATAAAATGTGCTTAGTGATTTTTATTAGTGCCTCTTGACTCATAAATTGGCCATATATTATAGCAATTAGAATACACCCCGCTTTTAAATATATGGGTGTTGGAAATCACCTTGCAACTACATGGGCAGCATACAAGTGCTTGTCTTCCTTTTATATGGTTACAAATCTCCTTGATAACTTGTACCATCCTTATATTGTACAGGTATGGGACCTGCTATCCAGATTGCTTGAGACCTCGAGTTTTCCAGATGGAGGGTATTTCCATAATTTGGATCACCATACCTCAAGTCTACTTAAAGGGGTGGTTCACATATAAGGTAACTTTTAGTATGATATAGAATGGCCAGTTCTAAGCAACTTTTTAATTGGTCTTCATTGTTTATTTTTTTATAGTTTTATAGTTATTTACCTTTTTCTTCTGACTAGTGATGGGGAATTTATTCGACAGGCACGAATTCGCGGCAAATTTGCGCGATTTGCCACCAGCGAATAAATTTGTGAAACGCCCGCGAAAATTCGCGGCAAAAATTCGCCGGCGAAAAAAAAAAAATTTCCGAAAAAACGGACGCGGGCGTCAAAAACGGGCGCCGGCGTCAAAAACTGGCACCGTTTCGTGAATTTTTTGCCATTTCGCGAATTTCGCCCATCACTACTTCTGACTCTTTGCAGCTTTCAAATGGGCGTCGCTGACCCCATCTAAAAAACAAATGCTCTGTAAGGCTACAAATGTATTGTTATTGCTACTTTTTAATTACTCATCTTTCTATCCAGGCCTCTCCTATTCATATTCCAGTCTCTTATTCAAATTAGCACATGTTTGTTAGGGGAATTTGAAACCTAGCAAAACTGCAAACTGGAGAGCTGCTGTATATAAAGCTAAATAACTCAAAAACCTTAAATAAAATGAAAACCAATTGCAAATTGTCTCAGACTATCACTCTCTGCATCATACTAAAAGTTCATTTAAAGGAGAACAACCCCTTTAAAATGATTTAAACATTAAATAAACCCAATAGGATTGTTTTAATTAAAGGGGATGACCTTCCCTTAATTCAACTCTTTCTGGATAACAGGTTTCCAGATAGTGGATCCTATACCTGTGTGTGTGTATATAGATATATATATATATATATATATATATATATATATATAATATGGGGTACATTATAACCAATATTTTCATGCATTTATTTAATACTGTTAATAACATTCAACACTACAGTATTCCGCAAAAAGTTATCAATTCAAGACATTGTTATAGTTATTTGGCTATACTTCTAGAGTGCTTTAACTTTTTTGACAAATGTGTAGGCGAATAAAATTGTTTTTATGTATACACAACAGTTTCATTCCAATTTGTGCAGTGACTCATGTCATTAAATGTCAGTAAGATCTAAAATTAAATGACACCCAACATTATTAAAACTGGTCTGAGATAAAATGACTTAGTTGCAACTGTTAAAGCGATTTGCACGCCAACACTTTCCTTGTAATTGTTTGCTAAGGTTATTATTCCAGTCCCTTTGTGCCGTGCAAAATGGTTTTATTTTTGTCTCTTCAAAAGACAGCATTTATGGAACATGCTTAAATATAACAGAAGTGTGTGGTTTACTTTGTTTGCAGTAGCGAGGGCTGTATTGGCCTTTTTTCATATGCTGTGTAGAGGTGGGTAAAAATATATCTGCGCAGCTTATCTGAAGCGTTTCTAGTTTAAGAACATTATAGCCAATTGCTGCTGGTCCCGTGTTTATATTTAAAAATTACTTGTCTTCTTTATACTCACTCAGTACTTGGTCCTTTATGAATCACAATAACAGATCTACTGCAGTTTTTAGTTTTTTTCCTTTTCACTTCTTATAGGCAAAACTTAATAGTACAGCTCTGCAGAACTTAGCATTAATACTATATTAAATATATTTATTATTAAAACCCACTGCGTCTGTGAATTCAGAATAAATTAAATCCTTTCTCTCACATCCCCTCTACTTCAAACATTTCCTCCTTTTTCCCAGCTGCCCTTCCTGCTGTCTTTGTTGCTCATTCTCTCCTGCTGCCCCTTATTGTTGCCAACTGCCACTTATTGGTGTGCTACATTCCTTTACAACCTCTATTGGTTTTCTTCCATAGAAAAGCAGTGGTTTTCCTGTAAGCTCTTTGGATGTCAGTCCATTGTAACAATACTTGGCTTGCTGAAACATTGCCCTTTTGTTACTTAGTGGCTATTGTAGCAGTATACTTTCCAATGGAATTTGTTTAAAGTAACCCACAGCCCTTAAAGTGAAAATATGTCTATAATTGCTAATTGGAAAGCTACTTTTAATTAGCTGTAGGAAGTATATGTACTTGAAAAATAGTTTGCAGCCCAATAGTGCCTAGGAAAAGTTATCATGATGGAACAATTGAAGACATGTAATCAGACTGTCTGTGACACACCATATGGCTATGGTCCACAAAAGGATAAAAACGTACCATTCTGCATACCTAAATGCATTGGTAATACAAGGGTTCCCAACAACTAATATGTAACAATATATAAAAAGAATGTATAGGAAAACAAATCCAATGGCTAAAGCTCTTCATTATTCCCACAAGGGTTGGATGTAAATTTTAAAATAACATGCATGGCGTTCATTTACAAAATAATCATAATTTGTATCACTGAACTAGAAAGGGTCCTCTGAAAGCTGTAATAACAGAGGAACTATATTTTACATACTAATGCTAATTATTTTTTTATTAAAATAGTCTATATCTCAAGCAGCTTCTTGTGGTCATAGCATGGCACAACGGGGGACCAGTGCAATCTCTGACAGTAATTGGCTCTGAGTCACTGAATCCTGTAGGGTAAAGATGGCTCATGATGAGGGATCTCAATTCTACACCTTTCTGTTTTTTAAGAAGGTCAATCCATTCCTCTAGATTTGTCACAGAAATTCCCAGCATTTCAACCAACAAGTCTTGAAATGTAAAACTGTAGGCAGTGAGCCACTTGATTGATTATTGGAATGGTTCATCAGTATTCCTGCCAAATACTGTCATTGTTGAAGCAAAACCACTTAACTGGAACTATTGAAAAACAGCCAATTATTGAAATACACTTAAATACACGTCTTAATTTCCTTCCATTAGAATATGATAATTAGTGGAGGGTAAATCGACAGCTTTAAACCTTCTTTGTCAAGAGGTCTCGAAGCACACAGAAGAATGACATATGAAATATAAGCAAAATAAACTGTAAGAGCACTTTGGCTATAAGGTCTATGGCACAGAAAGCATAGTCACAGCCAGTATTATTCATCCGGTAGAGAAGCAGCCTTTCATTTAGTTAAATTGAATATATCTATCTCTAGCATTGAAAGGCAGATACAATTAAACCAAATCACAGAATTAAACATTTCTCTTCCAGTGGAGAATATGCCCCATTGGCCTGGGATCAGGAAGGCAAAAAATGTCTTGCTTCAGTCTAGGGGGGTTAATAATCAAAGTCAGAATTGATCTCAATATTTTCTGCTGCAAACCCGCTCAGGTTTTTTCTTCTTATTTATTATTACATTTTCCCGAAAATTTGCTTTGCGGGGAAAAATCAGATTTTCACGATTTTTCCAGATATGTTATCCAGTTTTCACAAATTTTTCAGATTTTTCATCTGATTTTCAAGATTTTCACAAATTTTTTGGATTTTCTACCCGAAAACAGCACGAAACCCAGCGCACATCAAAAAATCATTGGGACTTCTCCCATTGACTTATATGCAACCTCGACAGGTCTGAGATGCTGGATTTTCTTATTTGGATTTTTCCATCCTCGGGGTTTAATAAATTCCTAAAAATTTGATGATTTTTTAAAAGTCCGATTTTATTTTAAAAAAATCACAAATTTTTCATGATTTTTGTATTCGGAGTTTAGTAAATAACCCCCTAGGTAACTGTTTGGTTAGAAGCTACACTGGTGCCTTTTTTTAATTAAAACAGAAAAATGGGCTTTAACAATGTCTATTGAACCAGACACTCATTTTAGATTCAACTAGGATTGGTGCTTTTGAATATGGCATGAATCAATAAATGTTACCAAGTTCATTCTCCCAGAGTCAATCACTTGTCATTGGGAAAATGTGGCAGTGATCTAGCATAGCAGGTTGGCAATCAATTAAACGTACCCTCAGGATGAACGTTCCTAGGTCACCAACTATCCTTACATTAAAACAGTTTGCACATGGACTGATCCTTAGGGGTCAACTACATAAATAGTCAAACTGAACCAGTCTGTTTTATGAAATATGAAATTATGAAACATGTTTGACTCGTGCTGTCCCACATGATGATGCCCACTCACTTGTTTACTAAGCTGATGATTGTAGAGTTTATTTCATATCTGATATTCTAACATTCTATGCTATCTTAAATTTAGGAAAGATCCAGGATTTAAAAGAAAGAGTTGAAAGAGTAAAATTATGCAGTAACACAGACATTTTTTGCCTTTGTGCTGTTTTGTCTACCACCCAATGAGATCTTTGCTTTCATAATATTATGAAACTGTTTAATTCGTCCTCTTGAAGCATTAATGATTTAGAAAAAAGGCAATATAATTACTGAAATGTATTGCTTCATCCAGATATAGATCCAGAGCATTTTGGCCCATAGGACTACATTATACACTATTAAGTAGCACATTAGCATTTGCTTTTATTGCATGATATAGGTGAATCTCTATGCTAACTTTAAATACCATGAGAATTTAAATAAAGATTTAATATTGTTTGCTCAACATGGTTTTGCCCATAAACAGTATGTTGCTCTACAAAATAAAAATAAATATTTATACTGTACATATCTTGGAACTAGAATGTGGCTAATGTACCAGTAGTTAAACAGGGCTTGGGTGTTTTATGGTATGTGTATTTTCGCCTTTTCATTGTCATTAGCTTTTACAGTGGCAGCGCACAAGGCGATTAGCTGTTTATGTGAAATGGCTTAATTTTTTTACGATTTTTCCTAAATGGAAGTAATTATTATTGCAGAATCTAATTTGAGTTATAAAATTACACAGTTCCAACTGTGAGTACATTACGAGTTATAAGTTGGTTATTGTATAAAACCTTTAGATATCCTTGGTTTGGCAGAATGTGTTTCTGTGCCTATACACTTGTTTTATTAATAATTCATGGGACATTACTCTGTTTAAATAAATAAATTCATACTTTCATAAACTGTGTATTGTCTTAAATATTAGATAGTGAACACAAGAGTCAAGTAACCAGGTTTACATAATTCCATGCTAATCAGCTACTTATACAGTTTGTCATCAGGTATTGATATATGGACGTTTGCCTTTTATACAGGTATGAGACCTGTTATCCTGAATGCTTGGGACCTGGGGTTTTCTGGACAACAGATCTTTCTGTAATTTGGATCTTCATACCTTAACTTTACTATAAAATCGTGTAAACGTTTAGGGGCCCATTTACTTAGCTCGAGTGAAAGAATAGAGGAAAAATAGTTTGAATTTCGAATGTTTTTTTTGGCTACTTCGACCATCGAATGGGCTACTTCGACCTTCAACTACGACCTTCGACTTTGAAACAAACGATTCGAACTAAAAAACGTTCGACTATTCGACTATTCGATAGTCGAAGTACTCTCTCTTTAAAAAATTCTTCGACCTCCTAGTTCGCCACCTAAAACCTACCGAGGCCAATGTTAGCCTATGGGGAAGGTCCCCATAGGCTTCCTAACAATTTTCTGATCGTTCGATTCAAAGGATTTAATTGTTCGATCGAACAATTATTCCTTCGATCGTTCGATCATAGGAATAGCGGCAAATCCTTCGACTTCGATATTCGAAGTCGAAGGATTTTACTTTGACAGTCGAATATCGAGGGTTAATTAACCCTCGATATTCGACCCTAGGTAAATGTGCCCCTAAATAAACCCAACAGGCTGGTTTTGCTTCCAATAAGGATTAATTATATTTTAGTTAGAATCAAGTACAAGGTACTGTTTTATTTTTGGAGAGAAAAAGGAAATTTTTTTAAAAAATTTGGATTCTTGGATAAAATGGAGTCTATGGGAGATGACTTTCCATAATTCTGAGCTTTCTGGATAACAGTTTTCCTGAAAGGATCCAATACCTGTGCACCCCTAAACCTTCAAGATTCAGATGGGCAACTTTATGACCAAAGGGTCAAACTGACTCATTTTCTTCGATTTTCTTTAGATTTGTTTTTAGATCTGAAAAAGTCCCAAAACTCAGTAAATGGAATTATAAATGTATAATAGTGCTCTCAGAATGCACATGCACAGCCTGGGCTCTACCCAGAGTAATAATGAGGCACACACTACTGTAAGATTAATTATAAAATGATAGCAGCACACTGAATAATGATAAACAAGGACCTTTTTATTTAATATGTCAATGTACAACAAACAAACATTTTGTGGATGGGAAAGGGGCAAACCCCAAAACATTTTTGTAGACTAAAAAAAATCATCAGTTTAGTGTACTGGTATAGTTTTGGTATAGCTTTCAGTATAAAACAGTGTAATTGCCGTGGGTGCGATGGGCGTCCCTGTTGCACCGCCACTGCACCCACCCCCACTGGATCACCAGGCAAAATTATTACACCTACTTTATCAATACAACAACTAGTTCTTTCTAGTGGAGGGTTGCAGGGATTTCAATGGTTGGCATTAAAATAAAAATATGTCATGTGTTTTACACTACTTTCTGGTACTGGTAATGTATTGGGTATATAGACTGGTGTCCTGCCTACATATGCACTGCATTTTAAACCTAGAAAAGGTATAGCATATAGTGACTGAGGGATGGATCCGATTACTCTACATCTTACTTTGTTATTACATTGTTCATACTATAACACCGAGTAGAAGCTTCTATAAAGGGATATGGTAACTGTAAGGGAACTATTAGGGGCAGATTTATCAAAATGTGAGATTAGAGTTCACCACAGAAAAAACTCACCCACTTTTTATTTTAGGATATTTAGAACCATATTTATCACATGGTGAACTCTAACACTTAAAATAATCAATGTTCTGTTTAAATAAGTAAAAATAAGTTACTAACACCACCAGCGAACCTGTATTTGCACCAGGTATTACATTACTCCCTATATGTAGCACAGAAACATTAAAATAATCATTAACTGTGCATTTCCTATTTCCAGTGAATAAGAAGAAGGTTATCCTAACATACAGTATCAGGTAAGTAATAAGACAGTTGGCTTGCATGCAGCGATATGTCACTGTCCAGACTTAATCAGTCATTTTGTGTTGAACACCAGACAGCTTGATAAGGATATTTACAATATAATTGATACTGTACATATTGTTGCCTCTTTTCTCTGAATTGTAAAAAATGTTGTGTAGATATTAGCAGTGATTAAATGCATGAGCAAAGTGGTGGAGCAAGAGTGATTTCCATCTGGATTCTCATTAATTGCAACTTAGATTTAGTTTCCTGACAATGGAGAATCTATGAAAGGGAGGGATTTATACTTTATTTCGAGCATTATCACTGACCAAATTAACTTTTATATGTCTTTAATACATTGCCCATAAACAGTGCTACAAATGTATGTCCCTCCCATGTTTAGTAAAGTTTATTTCAGTATTATTTCTTGTAAGTTTAGTCACATATTAAGGCCAACAGCATAATCTGCAACACATCCTGTAGATTTTTTTGTGCCCCAGCAAATGACCACAATACTGAATAGGATTAAGAATTTATGGAAGTATTAATAAATGTAATTATGGCCAATGCCGTTATATCAGTCAGCAATTATTTTCACATTCAATTACTATAAATGTATTCACTTATAATACATTTATAAGTTTCAGTCCTCTCTCCAGTGGACTCACTCATTTTCACTGCTCATATTAAATAACTGACATCAATCCAAAAATGAAAGATGAAAAAAAAAACTGCTGACAATCCACACTTAGCAACACCTTTATTGTGTCAATCACAACATGCTTCTGGATACCTTCCTTTATCAAATGAAAAGATATCAATTGTCCACTACAGGTCCGGACTGAGAATTAAAATAGACCCTGGCTTTTCAGGTACACAAAGGCCCAATCAGCCCAATCAGCCCAACATAGAGGCCCAAACAGCCCCACCAGCCCACTAAATACTGACTTTCTATGGACCTTATAGCAGCCCCTCTGGCATTTGCCAGAACCCACAGATTGCCAGTCCGGGCCCGGTCCACTAGACCGTTTCTAGTATCTTTCAAATAATGGAACTTTCCAGTTGATGATTGGGAGAAATTGGGGACTAACTAAAATGTTAACATTACATAGGGGTCATTTATGTTTGTGAAAAAACTGCATTTGACCATTTTTGCTCACTGCGTAGTGCTGTTGCAGGATGTCTGTATACCTCCACATTTGGAGAGAATAGCGACCAGTTAACAAATTGGTTAAGCATCTACTCCATTTGTATTTATTCTGCTACAGGGATGTAATAAATTTTACGTATATGTGTGCCAAAAAATCCACAATGGCAAAGGTGTTCATACTTTAGAAAGCCCACTCTGATATTTCTTTTTCTAGCAAATCTCTGTCTATTGCACTTTAATAAATGAATGCTTATGTACTGGCTGTTCATTTGAATAAAACATATTTCAGTAATGTTTAAATGTTGCATGAGCAATTTTAAAGGGATACTGCCATGGGAAACATTTTTTTTTTTTCAAAACACAAAACACATTTTTTTCAAAATAGTGCTACTCCAGCAGAATTCTGCACTGAGAACCATTTCTCAAAAGAGAAAACAGATTTTTTTTAAATTTAATTTTGAAATCTGACATGGGTCTAGACATATTGTCAGTTTCCCAACTGCCCCCAGTCATGTGACTTGTGCTCTGATAAACTTGAGTCACTCCTTACTGCTGTACTGCAAGTTGGAGTGATATCACCCCCTCACTTTCCCCCCAGCAGCCAAACAACAGTACAATGGGAAGGTAACCAGATAGCAGCTCCCTAACAGAACTGCCTCGTAGATACAGTTAGGTCCATAAATATTTTTTTCTAAAACTTTTTTTTCTAATTTTGGTTCTGTATACCACAATGAATTTTAATTGAAACAACTCAGATGCAGTTGAACCGCAGACTTTCAGCTTTCATTCAGTGGGTTGAACAACAGAGAATAAAAATTGTGAGGAACTAAAGCCTTTTTTAACACAATCACTTCATTTCAGGGGCTCAAAAGTAATTGGACAACTTAAAAAACTGAAAATAATATTTTAATTTCTAATACTTGGTTGAAAACCCTTTGCTGGCAATGACAGCCTGGAGTCTTGAACTCATGGACATCACCAGATTCTGGGTTTCCTCCTTTCTAATGATCTGCCAGGCCTTTACTGCAGCGGCTTTCAGTTGCTGTTTGTTTGTGGGCCTTTCTGTCTGAAGTTTAGTCTTCAACAAGTGAAATGCATGCTCAATTGGGTTCAGATCAGATGATTGACTTGACCATTCAAGAATATTCCACTTGCTTTAATAAACTCCTGGGTTGCATAAAAATCATGACAGAATCCCTTTAACTTAAAACTGATCTGTTACTTGTCAAAATGACAAATGTAAATTAAACAAAACTCCACTATATATCAAGATTTTATTTCAAACATTTGGAAAGCATAATAGGAAGGGATGTTTACTCATAAGCACTTTCCAAACATTTTTGCGCAGATCTCTTACACATAAGATAATACTCTGTTTAAACTCCATAAGGACATAATTATAGATGAAGACACCCTTAACATGTGTGCAAATAAAATGATACTGGCAAGGAAGTATCAAATGTCTCCCTAATGTAAAACTGCCATTCACAGGACCTGCGGTCCTTTTTTTTTTTGCCAACCTTGAAGAAGCAGCTCATTATGAATGACCCAATTTCCAGTAACTCTTGGGCAATTGGTTTGTATTGAAGAGTAGATGTTGCTCTGAAAATGCAATGATTTTACAGAACAGGTATGGGACCTGTTATCCAGAATGATCGGGGTTTTCCAGATAATGTAATTTGGCTTTTCTTACTTTATGTCTACTAGAAAATCATGTAAACATGATATAAGCCCAATAGGCTGGTTTTGCGTCAAATACAGATTAATTATATCTTAGTATGGTATCAAGTACAAGCTACTGTTTTATTATTACATAGTAAAAGGAAATCATTTTGAAACATTTGGATTATTTAGATAAAATTGAGTCTATGGAAGACTGCCTTTCAATAATTCAGGGTTTTCTGGATTGTGGGTTTCTGGATAACAGATTCCATACCTGTTCTTATTCCAGGTCCCAAGGATGGCATTTCTGTATAAGGTAGAAATTCAGTACTGCCTTGTCAGTATTAAGGCTGGCAATGCCTACACTCTAGGACTTTGTGTACATTACAAGAGATTATGCATTCAAGTCAGGTACTGCCATGTTCAATAAACAAGAAACCAAATTAAGTGAACCTCTTTAAATGTGCGCTACAAGGTGACGCATGTACAATACTGTGTCAGGTCACATCAGACTTCATTTGTGTGGTTGAAAGCAATGCAAACTGACACAGCCAGATGCTAGACAAGCAATGTGACACACAGCATACCGTACATGTTTGGTTTCAGCAGTTCAAAATGACATTGGGTTAGAAGATTTTACAGGTACCCGAAGGTTATGTTTAACTAGATTTAAATATTGGCACACGTTTAGGTAGCATGCAAAAATGTCATCTGCATACAAATGTCTTATGAGTTATTCAGCTCCTCTAACACAATCTAATTTGAGCACATTGTAACACTATTTTAATAGCCTTCTTTTTACACCTTTTTTTTTACAAGCATTATAATTATTTTATTATAGGCTGAGGCAACAATGAGACTTGCTTGAGAAAGATCTTGAATAAGCCTGAAATGTTGCTTGGAGCACTTGGAGACACTGCAACCAGATGAATGAAGATACCACAATCTTAAAAGGGGGGATCATCAATTGGTGGATAACTAAAAATGGTGCCAGTATGTGTCACTTCTGCCATTACCCCACTAGTGGCCTGATGCAAACTTAACCGCCTGCTCCTCCTCTCCTTGCTAAGTCATCTCCCCCTGTCTGAACACTCCGCTCCTGTCTGGTGAGTTTCATGCCCCCTTTTGATTATGTACAAATTTACTAGCTGATCTTTGGGAGACAACTGAAGAGTGATCAGTGGCTGTATTTCCAATATTTTGGGTGGCACCATTTCTTTCGGCAGTGAAATTAGATTGTGGGGCACAGCCCATAAAGCAGCAATTCTCTTTTTTAAAAATCTCCCAGTTTGTGTTATTTAATAACATATACTTTTATTTAAAAAAAAAAAAAAAAGAGTTAATAAAACGATTTTGTCAATCACTTGCTCTTCACCAAAGAAAAAAAAATCCACACATATTCCATGCTATACATTAGCAAAAGTTCTCAGGCTGTCTTTTAGTTCCCAGGGGCCAGAATGTTTGGAAGGGCACACAGAACCATGGAAGAAAAGATTTGGCCATAATGTCTCTTCTATAATTGTGTATCCTGAATCAAGCAAAGCTGCGGAACTTCACGCTCACTCAGTCACCCTCAATTAAGCCCAACTAGAAGTACATTTTCGTCAATAGCCAAAAAAAAAAAAAAAAAGTTTGTTGGATGCTGTGAATATTTAAACTGTCCAACAATAGTGTTGCTGCAAATATTCAGGCAGCACAGGCAATGGGATCAGATAATCATGTTTATAGAAAGAGAACTTGTAAATATATGCAGGGCTGAATATTTGATGCCCTTTCGCTCCCTTAGCACATGGAAATGGTGACAGATTAATTAAAATCTGCTGCTTTTCTCTTATAGTCACCACCTTCTCACTCACACTGTCTAACAAAGCACATCTGCACTCAAGTTAATTGAATTTCAACAAATTTTCTGGCCTAGTTGCACAAAACAAGCACCTAAGTATCTTGGCAATTGCACACAGTACGTAAAGCTATAATTGGTCTTTAACAAGAATGGAGCACGGAATGGGGCATGAAATGCTTTACTGATTTAGGATACTCAATACCCCGTTTTTAATCGCATATATAGGAAGTTTGGAGTTACTAAGCCATACGACAATATCAGTATTCGTTGATGAGGGCAACATAAAGTCACTGGTTCTGCTATTTTAAAAATTGGAATCCAGTCTGATTAGGCTGCATTTGGCATTGTGCTGTGCATTAGTCAGTTAATGCTGTGCTTGTTCTAGACGCACTTAATGAAAGCAGTTTGCGTGCCTTGAGTGTTAAGCAAAGGCTTAGACACTGCCTGTCGCTGATTTTGAAAACCTAAGTTTTAAAAAATTGAATTTTTGGCTCTCTCCCTACAATATGCAGATTGGATTAAAGGTATTTTGGGAAGAAATGTTTTTTCTTTTTAAAAGAAATCAGTTGTTTCCATTGTATGACAATTAATAGACTGTGAAATATGACTGCATGGAATAGAATTCTGAGCAAATGAGGACAAAACGTACTACTGTTGTACACTCATAGTGCACCCTTATTAACAGCTTTTTTCCCCAGATTACATTAACCCTTTAAATGTTGTCTTTAGCTTTTTCTCCATTTGCTCCACTTGATTTGATGCAGAAAAATGCATGTTCTGGGTCCTGTTGAATGCAATGGACTTGGAATTTTACCCAGGAGGCATGCACAGGCCCTGTGCCTCTTTGCATATATTCCACCAGGCAGAAACTGCTCCAGACACAGTATACCCTCCATAGATTTGTTGGCATGTCCAACTGGAAGTATTCTACAGAGATCTTTATAGCTGCAAGAGAAAATAAATCTTGCAGCCAAATGAAGACACAAACTCATGCTGAAGTAACATGGCATTTGTATCCATTAGATGCTCCTTTATGAACATATGCTATGCTGTGCTTGCATTCTAGATTTGTAGGTTCCATGAAAGAATCTTTTATGCTCTATCATAAATAACTTTTTTTTAAATAACTCCTTCTTTCACCCTCTGCAATCTGATTTTTGCTCAGCTCATTCAACTGCAGCAGCTCTTACTATGGAAACCGATGATCTGTGCAAAGTCAGGGACAAAGGCCACTAATCTGTTCTCATGTTACTTGACCTCCCAGTGGCCTTGATGATGCATGATGGACCACCAACTACTCTTACAGATTCTTTAGAAACATGAGTCACTAAGATTTCCCTATGCTAAAAATTGCAAGTTTTCGGAGGACACGTGCCCCTTCGTCAGGCAAAAAAAGGTATTTTGCCTGACGAAGGGGCCTGTGAGCTCCAAAATCTTGCAATCTTTACTTATTCAGTTAGCCAATAAAAGGTATCACCAAACTTTACATATTCTGTATTTTTTCCAATGGCTAACACTGTACTACATCTTAACTCTACGCTGGATAAAAATCTACCTGTCTATGACAAGTGCAACTTGTCAAGTTTTGCAGTACCTCTACTTTCTCTTACACCCCCCAAATAACTTAGAAAGGACATCATATGTTTATTAACAAAATGCTTAACACGAGTTAACATATATAACAATCCACAATTCATTGTCAGAGAACCATTTTTTCAGTAAAAAAATGAAACAGTAGTAACAATGCTAATCTATTCTCCAACAGGACTGAGCCTGAACATAAAGCCTAGTTTCTGCTGAGATCTGAGGCTTTCCATTTCCCCCAGGCCTATCCAATTAGCCTGCCAGCTACTCATTAAAGTTACCCCCAACTGGATTGCTGGTTCCTGTATGCACCACAATGACCAATATAATCTTCCCACCTAATTTAAGATATTTTGGGAATACAGATGACAGTTTCCAGTCAAAATCCTTTTATCTTCATTCCAGGCTTATGAACTAATAAGACTACAATATTATATTTGATTGCTAATTTTTTACATGCTGAATTGTTCCTTTGTCATGTAACAAAATCTTTGCAACTGTATTTCTTGCAATGTGCATATACAAGTAGGTATGTATAAACTTATGCATACATCTATGTAGAGTCTGCAGAGGGTTGGGTACCTGCGGGTTACCTGCAAAAACCTGTGGTACCCTGTGAGTTGCTGATAGAAGTTCCGGGTGCGGGTATAGATGCTGGTCGGCGTTTCTGCGGGTTTGCGGGTCAGGCCGCAGGTCTTCTCAATAGCAATATTTACTCCTTTTTTCTGGTCACGTCTACTTCCCATGACGTCACTTCCGGTTTACAATGACAGCACTTCCTGTTTTACTCCTCTTTTTCTGATCACGGTTACTTCCGATGATGCCACTTCCGGTTTACAACGACAGCACTTCCTGATTCTTGATGGTCAGCGGGTCGTGGGTCCGGGTTGCGGATAAGGTACTTGCGGGTCGGGTTGCGGGTCCAAGCGGGTAAGAATGTGGGTTGCGGGTCCGGGTTGCGGATTGCAGGTTGCGGGTAAGGTTTGGGTACGGGTCCCGCACAGGACTCTACATCTATGTATACAGTGGCACCAATGCAGTTACTCAAGGCAGCCTGCTAATGTTGCATGAATGTACTGCAAAAGGGATGTATGAGACTGATGCTTCTTAAAAATGTTGGTAATATTTAAAAAAAGGCTTGAAATAATAAGACGCCTGTATTTTTCAAGTCATAAGTCAGAATGGGGTTTTACTCACCTGTATATGGAAGCCTGGTGTCCTTCCCTGCAGAAAACAATCTCCTAAAATAAAAAGATAAAAAGAGTTGAAGGGATCACACTTAGGTTTTTTTCATTTTAATATGGAGCCATATTGATATAATATGCCACTGAAACCCCCCTCAAAAGAATTTGTGACTGTCACATTAGAAAGCGATCAGCGGACATTCTCTGGTCATGCAAACATTCAGCAACTAGGACCATAAATGCTCTGCCATTGCAGGCTGCATCCCTTAACGAGGCCCCTCACCCAAAAACTATATTACTGTGATGAAAAATGTTTCCAATATACAATCATAGCACTTTTTCTATGATTTTAAAGTTATTTGTAAATGGGCTTGTATATTCTTTGCACTCCTGGCTTTGACTTCAGAAAAATGTGTTGCAGAGCAGCTGATAAACAAGACTGGAGAAGACCTAAGAATTACATTCTCTATTATCATGAAAAATCTTTTTTTTTGTGGAGGAACTTTAATAAATAATTCTCCATTGAACCTTTTAGATGTTCCTTTTTCAGGGACACAGCACCTTTGGATTAACCATTTAAAAATGCATACAAGCATACAGAGCCATGCTAATATATGGTGTAACTCTCCATTTCTGCATGAAATTGGTTAATTTAACAACCTGAGAATGGAGAGAAAATTCACATTAGTCGTAGCAAATTATGAAGTAAAAGCCCAGTGATAGCTGCAGGCAAAACGAATTCATGCAATTAAAGTTTGCTGAACTTCTCATTTTGTGTGATCATTTATATTACTCCTGATTTAAAATAATAAGAAAAAAATAATCAAAATGTGTTGCCATTTAATCCTAATATTAACATAAAAATCTACATCTGTGTGTGAAGAATTCATAATGGGGCTTTAATAATATTTAGTATTCATTAATCTCAAAGGTTCTTTTATATCCTTGTAAAATATCCAGAACAGAGTGACTTGATTTGGTAACTATTATAGAACATAAAAACAAATATGTTGGTGGATCTGTCCATATTGCAGGGATTTATTTTCAGATATAACAAGATTTAAATTATATATATATATATATATACCTGTGTATAAGCCGAGTTTTTCAGCATCCAAAATGTGCTGAAAAAGTCTACCTCAGCTTATACTCTGGTCAGCTGTACCCCCACCCGAGCAGCTGAGATTGCAGTCACTTTTAATCATTCCTATACCAACAGAACACTTGGGGAGAGACTGCAATATCCCACAATGCCCTCTGTTGGTTATATGAAAGAATAACAGTGCGCCATCTGTTGGTTGTATGAAAGAATAACAGTGACTGCAATATCACACAGCGCCATCTGTTGGTTGTATGAAAGAATAACAGTGACTGCAATATCACAGCGCCATCTGTTGGTTATATGAAAGATTAACAGTGACTGCAATATCACACAGCGCCATCTGTTGGTTATATGAAAGAATAACAGTGACTGCAATATCACACAGCGCCATCTGTTGGTTGTATGAAAGAATAACAGTGACTGCAATTTCACACAGCGCCATCTGTTGGTTGTATGAAAGAATAACAGTGACTGCAATATCACAGCGCCCTCTGTTGGTTATATGAAAGATTAACAGTGACTGCAATATCACACAGCGCCCTCTGTTGGTTATATTAAAGAATAACAGTGACTGCAATATCACAGCGCCATCTGTTGGTTATATGAAAGATTAACAGTGACTGCAATATCACACAGCGCCATCTTTTGGTTATATGGAAGAATAACAGTGACTGCAATATCACACAGCGCTGTCACCATCAACTTTGCAAAGAAGTCCGGTTGATCGCTGGGGGGTCGCTTTGGCAGAATGTGCGCTGCTGGGAGACAGGGCTGTAGTTTTGTCTAGGCTTATACTAGAGTCAATAAGTTTTCCCAGTTTTCGTAGGTAAAATTAGGTACCTCGGCTTATACTCGGGTCGGCTTATACTCGAGTATATACGGTATGTTACAATGCATTGTTTTTTGTTTGTTTGTTTGCTTTTCCCCCAAATTTCCCAAGCAAAAGGACTCTATCCTGAATTCTTTATATAAGCAGATTTTATAACAAGGGTGTAAATGAACAGGTATTCAGCTGTGGCTCTCTACTGATGCATTTCTGTCCTATGCAGAAAAATGAAGTATGTTCTGAAACCTTGACTAGCTGAGATTTATTAAAGGAGATTAACAATCCTGCCCCCTATTAAAGCAAAAATACAAATGGTTGCTGTGGTGTAGTATTCTTTGTAAATTTTGGGAATTTTTATGACTCCCTCATTAGTTAACATGTTACCACATTCATTTTTTTTTACATTTGCATTACTAATTTCATAATTTGTAATATAATTTCACGTGCATTATAATTTAATTATTAAAATATAAAGAAAAATGATTATGAAAATGAGCATTGTATCACGGATTTGGGGTTCCAAGAGCATAGTGACATGTTCAACATTCATTTTAGTGAAAATGAAACACACTTTTTTAATTCTATGAAGTAAAATATGACAAATTATAGAGAGAAATTCTACTGACATGTTTTTGAATGATAACAATGTAACCTTCCCTGCTTATAAGCACATGTTCTAGCAATATTCTATTCCAAGCCCCTTGTCCATTACTCGCCAGATCACTTCATTTTATTTCCTTTGTCCTATTAGCCAGAGCTCACACCTGTATGAAAGGAACTCGCAGTGCATCCAGGTTTCCATATTTATAAGAGCTTGTTGATTCAAAATGAAACAATGCACCCTTTGTCCTGTGCCTGTGTCATAGAAATGTTGCCTAATGGACGCAGAATTATATTATTATAATGTGTTATATTCCACTGGATGCAACTAGCACAAAGACAACCAATAAAACATTAAAAACCCTCTACAATCTGGTCAGAATCAAAAGAATGCTTTCTTCCTTTACAGACAAACATTTTAAAAATGTAAATTTTAATAGTAAAATGGTAAAGTTTATGAATGTGTAAAATCACTGTGAAATCTCAATATATTTGTAACTCCAGTCACTGATGTGGCCTTGACCAAAGTTATCTGCACCAGTGTTCTGTACTTTGCATTTACTCTCATCCAACTTACTTGGCGGCTATCCCTTGCATTACCTGATTATTACAATTATCCTATATTTTATATAGTGGAACATTTTCCTTTGCATTGATTATACTTTATTCACATCAGTCCCTGTCCCAGTGGAGCTTACAATCTAAGGTACATGTTATATAATGTTCACACACTCACTTACCAGACCAGCTTCCTACCTATGAAATTCTCTACCCCTCCACATCAGATATTTCCCCAACCAACAGAGTTTTAGATGTTCCCAAAAAACTTACCTCTTTTGTGCAGCCCACACATTAACCTGTTGACCTCCAGCAGGGCTGCCACTTTTTCCCCCTGATGAAAACGTATTTTTGGTTGAAATGCGTTGAGCATTTTATATAATGTAACTAAGAGTGTGCAATTATTTTGGTCTTTTTATACACATGGGCAAATGTCAGCTGAGACACCAAGGGCTCATACCTGACCATTAAATCCTGGCTCTGTTTTTCAGGGTCTGGTGGGTTACTAGCAGGTGGCTGGCATAGGGTTTATCCTTATTATATACTGTATATTCCTAACAGAGTGCTTCTGCAGGTTGAACAGACATCCTGTTCCAGGCAAAGGTACAACCATTTCTTACACCACCTTATGCAGAACCCAATTTTAGCCTTTGAGTCAATATCATCAATATTATGCATTTTACCTTCCCCAGTCACCCACTGGCCTATCTGAGTGTGTAACATCTGTGTAACTATTCCTATCACATCTGACTGCAAAGACTTGCATACACATCATAGGAGGAGCACTTGTGCCAATGTAACATTTGATCATACTAACTATATGTCACATATATCATACTAACTATATGGTCCCTTGTGCAATACTTACATTGATAAGATTTATACCATACAGGATTGGTCTGTGTATGGCCATCTTTATAATATCTTCCCAAATCTTCCCTTCCGTCTCACTAGAGCTATGCACATTTATGCAAGCATTGCTCAAACCTCTTCCTATACCTATTCTACTGGGAAATCCCCACTCCTTTCTTAATTAACAAAGGGAATATAAACAAAATCTTAAATCTAGAAAAAATGAATGTTTGTGCATAAATTCTTTTGGGATTATGGCACTGCGGCTGACTTGAAGTGTCACTGCGGCACATTTCTGATCAGTTCTCAGAGGCTTGAGATTTCCTTTCATGTAAATGTGTTTGCTGCTGCTGCAACTTAAAAAATAGTTATTACAAAAACATAAATAAGTAAGCGCTGTGCCGCTCCTCATTTGCTCTACATGACATTTTAATTTCATATTCGTCCTTTGGCATAGCTAATATCCTCCCTCCCTGTCTCCCTGTCTCCCTGCTGTGATACTTGCTGAGTTTGCACCATGCTTCAGAATGACAAAGTAAGTGGCAGGACTGCTTTGCCTCCCACAAAGGCAGCAGCTGCTACAGGCTCTCATTCACTTTTCCTACAGGCCATCAGAAAACACTTTATCATCATCAAGAACATTACCCCTGTCGCTACATTTCTGTGCTCTTCTGTTCTGAGCACTCCAAACTGTTCAATTACTTTCCCTGTACATGCTTTCCCTTTCTTTTCCCTCTAATAAGGGCAGAAATCAAATGTCAGGAATCAGAATATATTGTTTGAGCAAGGACAAAGTGTTAGCTTATCTTTAACCAAATGGCTAAAAAATCAAAGTGATTCCATTAGTAATCACAGATCAATGCATTGGTCAGTGAGATTATTTGACATGCAAGTCACATTTCAGCACCATTATCCAGAAACCTGTTATGTAGAAAGCTTCAAAATTACAGAAAGGCCATCTCCCAGACTCAATTTTAATGAAATAGTGCAAATATTTTCTCCTTAAAGTAATAAAACAGTACCTTGTACTTGATCCTAAGATATAATTAATCCTTATAGGGGGCAAATAAGTCGTATTGCTTAATTTAAAGTTTAAATAAGACTGAATGTAGGGAGATCCAAATTACAGAAAGGCCCTATATTCTGAGTATTCTGGATAAAAGGTCCCTGTACTGTACTGCATTAGGCATTCCCCTTGCCTGCCCTCTCTCCTGCTGCAAGTGTCTGGTAACAGGTGGGGCTAAAAAAATGCAGAATGTTATTTCCAATACATGTGCTGAAGGGTCACTCATCTTAGGGTGCTGGTCTAAGCACTGGTCCTCGGGTGTCTATATAGAAAATTTGGCTATTCTAATTGCAACAGGCGTTTTGCACATCTTGCACTTGCTGAATTCTGCTAAACGCTTATCATAATACACTAGACCAAAATAAATCCCAGTGTAAAGATATGTGTTGATATAGGCCAGGAAAGGGTTTATAAATACATGCATACTCAAACACATTTTCTTTTTAATAAATAATGGCACTGTATCTGGAGCAGGTGGCAGCACAATAAGTGCCCTGTGTGCCATCAGAACTCTGTTTATCAAGTGACAAAGTGTGTCTGCGGCCACTAAATCCCAGCACAGACTGATGACACATCTGTCACTAGTAGTCCAGTCACAGGCAGACTGCTATCGGAAGAGCTCCGTACTTTCTTAGCACTGCACATTTGTCAGAGGATGAGCAGCAAGAACTGAAGTGATTTTTATTGTTTAATTCTACAGTTTGTTTGAAGACCAGTAGGGATGTAGCGAACGTCGGAAAAAAAGTTCGCGAACATATTCGCGAACTTGCGCAAAAATGCGAGCGGTTCGCGAACGGTTCGCGAACCCCATAGACTTCAATGGGAAGGCGAACTTTAACATCTAGAAAAGACATTTCTGGCCAGAAAAATGATTTTAAAGTTGTTTAAAGGGTGCAACGACCTGGACAGTGGCATGCCAGAGGGGGATCAAGGGCAAAAATGTATCTGAAAAATCTGCCTGTGTGTGCTTGGAAGAGATAGTGTAGGGGGAGAGCTGTTAGTGATTTCAGGGACAGATGATAGTAAGCTTGCTGGCTAGTAATCTGCTTGATACTGCTCTGTATTGGAGGGACAGAAGTCTGCAGGGATTTGAGGGACATTTTAGCTTAGGTAGCTTTGCTGGCTAGTAATCTACTGTTCTCTTTAAACAACTGCCATACGTTGACCTTGTAGGCATTGTTTGCCCAGTTTTTTGGACGCAGCCACTGAAGCACAGTTGCCAGAAAAAATATGTCATATAAATGCTGAAAATAGTAATTTTTCGCCATACGTTGACCTTGTAGACATTGTTTGCCCAGTTTTTTTGGACGCAGCCACTGAAGCACAGTTGCCAGAAAAATTATGCCATATAAATGCTGAAAATATAAATTTTTTTGGTTGCAGCCACTGAAGCACAGAGGCCAGAAAAATTATGCCATATAAATGCAGAAAATATGCATTTTTTTGGTCGCAGCCACTGAAGCACAGTTGCCAGAAAAATTATGCCATATAAATGCTGAAAATATAAATTTTTTTGGTTGCAGCCACTGAAGCACAGAGGCCAGAAAAATTATGCCATATAAATGCAGAAAATATGCATTTTTTTGGTCGCAGCCACTGAAGCACAGTTGCCAGAAAAAATATGCCATATAAATGCTGAAAATAGTCATTTTTTGCCATATACGTTGAGTCAACGTATGGCAAAAAATTACTATTTTCAGCATTTATATGGCATATTTTTTCTGGCCTCTGTGCTTCAGTGGCTGCGGCCAAAAAAACTGGGCAAACAATGCCTACAAGGTCAACGTATACACTACTACAGCGGTGGATACGGATTACGTAAAATATATGAATGCTGCTTGAAAAAAAGTAACTCAAGTGGTTTTTCTAGAGACGATAATATTATGGATATTTAGACAGAATGTGAACAAGGTCACACAGCTAGATGGCGGGTTGAAGAAAACAGTGTGCAAATAATGCCTACAAGGTCAACGTATACACTACTACAGCGGTGGATACGGATTACGTAAAATATATGAATGCTGCTTGAAAAAAAGTAACTCAAGTGGTTTTTCTAGAGACGGTAATATTATGGATATTTAGACAGAATGTGAACAATGTCACACAGCTAGATGGCGGGTTGAAGAAAACAGTGTGCAAATAATGCCTACAAGGTCAACGTATACACTACTACAGCGGTGGATACGGATTACGTAAAATATATTATGGCTGCTTGAAAAAAGTCACTCCGGTGTTTTTTCTGGAGACGGTAATATTATGGATATTTAGACAGAATGTGAACAAGGTCACACAGCTAGATGGCGGGTTGAAGAAAACAGTGTGCAAATAATGCCTAAAAGGTCAACGTATACACTACTACAGCGGTGGATACGGATTACGTAAAATATATTATGGCTGCTTGAAAAAAGTCACTCCGGTGTTTTTTCTGGAGACGGTAATATTATGGATATTTAGACAGAATGTGAACAAGGTCACACAGCTAGATGGCGGGTTGAAGAAAACAGTGTGCAAATAATGCCTACAGGGCAAATAATGCCTAAAAGGTCAACTTATACACTACTACAGCGGTAGTAAAATAAAAAAAGTAAAATAAAAAAAAAATGAATATTAAAAAAAAAAATTAAAGTTGGTGCTGCTGAACTACTAGGAGCAGCAGATTAGCACACCAGTCCCACTCCCCAACACTGCTAGACTAATAGCACTGGGCTCTTATAGTAGTAGTAGTAGTAGTAGTAAAACAACAAAAAAATAAATAAAAGCAGTCCTTACAAGGACTACTGTTATTGCAGCAGTCAGCAGATGAGATCAGAAGCAGGACAGCTGCCCACTGCAGCTACATACAGAGCACTGCAGTAGAAGGTAGATTACTAGCCAGCAAAGCTACCTAAGCTTAAATGTCCCTCAAACCCCTGCAGACTTCTGTCCCTCCAATAACAGAGCAGTATCAAAACGATTACTAGCCAGCAAACTTTCAACTGTCCCTGAAATCACTAACAGGCAGCAGCTCTCTCCCTACACTATCTCTTCAGCACACACAGGCAGAGTGAAAAAACGCTGCAGGGCTTCGGTTTTTATAGGGAAGGGGAGTGGTCCAGGGGAGAGCTTCCTGATTGGCTGCCATGTACCTGCTGGTCTGGGGTGAGAGGGCAAAAAAAAGCGCCAACAATGGCGAACCCAAAATGGCGAACGTCGCGCGACGTTCGCGAACTTCCGGCGAGCGCGAACACCCGATGTTCGCGCGAACAAGTTCGCCGGCGAACAGTTCGCGACATCTCTAAAGACCAGCTCTTGTAGCCCTGTTTTTGTTTAAGACATTCCAGCACCCCTTCTGACAAAAATGCAGATTGAGGCAACTAGAATCTACAAGTACTTGTGCAACTTATGACACTTAGCAATTAATATTTGACGCGACTGTGTATATTTTGTTGATTTATTCTACTATTGTTCCCTGTAGCTGTACCATACATGTACTTTAGGATATATATTTTATATATATATATATATATATATTTATATATATATATATATATATATATATATATATATATATATATATATATATATATATATATATATATATATATATATATATATATATATATATATATATATATATATATATATATATATATATATATATACCTGTTATCCAGAAAGCTCAGAATTACAGAAATACCTGTGTTTCCTAAACTTTCTCCACCTGAAAGGGAAATGTGTTTTTATGACTAATGTTGCTTCAAATCTCACAAGCAATGAACCAGTTAAGTGGCAGGCATTCACCCATTTGTCACTTCTTTTTTAACTCAGGGATCAGTTGACTTGTTGGTTGCCATCCAAGACCCAGATAGCTCCTTGTCTCTATTTTTGTATAAGCAGCTCAGCCTACTTGGAGAAAGTGACTAGTCGGTTATTTCCTAGACACTATTCTTTATTTAACTGAAGGAATGATTTCACCTTCTGACTTCTGTTCCTTTTTAAACCTGCAACCTAGTGATATTAATATATAGAGATAAGCAGAGCCAGGGTGCAGCAGGGATATTTTAGACAGCAGGCCATGAAAAGTGGCATGATTAAACTAAACAGGTGAAAGAGAGCCAGACATGTGGGCTAGAACTAAACTCTCAGTCTGATTATTTTGTCATACCTTAGCCCCAGTATGATGGTGAAAATTTGGACTTGCAATAAAAAGTGCTGTGCATGTCGCTGAAAAGAAATGACAGACAGTGTCCTAAAAGGAAACCAGACCATGCATGGTATAATAAGATATCACGATATTAAATGGTTGACAAAAGAAGACTAATAATGTTGGCTTCATGTTACTATTGCTAAATTTGAAGTACAGGTATAGGATCCTTTATCCGGAAAGCTGCTATCCAGAAAGATTACAATAATCTCACAAGTGTCTGTAAACTGTTCTTTCTTTTGCCAAAAATTTAAAAGTGGTGGTTTGTATTTTGGTTGATTTCTGTTTGTGAATTAGGAGATTGCATTTACACCAGTTTTAACACCATTTTACATAAAATGTATACTTCCGCCTCTTTTGTGAATTTTCCGCAATAGGGTGGAGGAAGCATTTTGTGGGTGTAAAAGTGGTGTTAAAACTGATGTAAGTACAATCTCCATATTCACAAACAGAAATCTGCCAAAATACCACCCCCAACTTTAAATTTTTTGGTGAAAGAACAGTTTATGGACACTTTTGTGAATATGCCATTAAAACGACAAAAAAGGAGAAGAAAACTATATTTTTTAACTACGTTTTCTCCAAACATTTTTAAAATGCAGTAAAGCTTATTATAGCATTCCACCAATGTGAGCTCTGCATTGTTTCCCCCAATCTCCATTCATCCTGATTTTAGGTTCAGTATGGGGGACTAATTAGCATATTTATGGAGATTGGCAGCCTATTGTCAGGGTACAAGGAATGTTTTCTGTGTAATCGGAAATGAAAAACAATAGCTTTATAAATGATTGTAAATATATATATATATATATATATATATATATATATATATATATATATATAAATATATATATAGTGTTTAATCCTCTATTAACTGTGTCCCTTCTGTCTCCAATATCCATCTTGCTAATCAGTGAGCAGCACATAAACACCAAGAAGCTAAACTGGGATCTTAGGCTATTGCACATGTTCCTAGTTAAGATAAATAAAGGGAATGCATATATAATAAAAGTGTGTGTTCTGCCATATTGACCTGTTAAAGGAATTGTTCAGTGTAAAAATAAAAACTGGGTAAATAGATAGGCTGTGCAAAATAAAAAAATGTTTCTATATAGTTAGTTAGCCAAAAATGTAATGTATAAAGGCTGGAGTGATTTGATGTATAACATGTCAGTCAGGACACTACTTCCTGCTTTTTAGCTCTCTTGGTTTACACTGACTGGTTACCCTGGCTACCAGGCAGTAACCAATCAGAGACTTGAGGGGGGGGGGGGCCACATGGGTCATATCTGTTGCTTTTGAATCTGAGCTGAATGCTGAGGATCAATCACAAACTCACTGAACAGAAATGTACCATGTGGCCCCCCTTCAAGTCGCTGACTAACTCAGAGTTATAGAGCTGAAAAGCAGGAAGTTGTATTCTGGCTGTTTTATTAGACATCTTGTTTACTCCAGCCTTTATATATTACATTTTTGGCTTACTAGCTATATTAGTCTATCTATTTATCCAGTTTTTATTTTCACACTGAACTATTCCTTTAAAGTGTCAAGGAATCTCTTCCCAGAAGGGCACAACCATTAGTATGAGGCAAATGTACATATGTGAGACACATGAGGGCTGACTGTCAGGTTTAGGAAGAGTTTAAGACAAATTCAGAAGAAATGTCAGAAAAATGTTGCGCAAAAGACAAAACCTGGAAACTGTTTAAAGTAGTTTCTCACCTTCCAAACACTTTTTTCAATTGAGTTAGTTTCAGATATTTCACCAGAAATAAAGACATTTTTCAGTAGCTTTCCATCTTTTTATTTGTTATAATTTGCTACATTAGTTAATTTATTTTTCAGCAGTATCTGTGGAGTATCAGCAACTATTGTACCAATTCTAACAGCTGCCTGTAATGAAACCCAGAGATTCAGCTCAGCAGGGACAAAGATAACAAATGTATCAACTAAATGTATTCATTTAAAACAGTTAAAGAGGTTGTTCACCTTCAAACAACTAGTTGTTTTCAGATTGATCACCAAAAATAACGACTTTCCCCAATTACTTTCCATTTTTTATGTGGCACCGTTTTTTTTAAAATTGAAGTGTAAAGTGTAACTTTTCACCTTCTAAAGCAGCTCTTGGAGGGAGGTTGCCGACCCAGTGTAAACTGTTCTAAATTGATACATTAAGTTGATACATTTCTTATCTTTGTCCCTGCTGAGCAGAATCTCTGGGTTTCATTAGAATTGATACAATAGTTGCTAATACTCCAGAGATGCTGCTGAGAAATGTATCAACTAAATGTTGCAAAATTCTTACAGTTTAGAGTCTGCGCCTGAATTACTGAGCTGTCAGACTCAGGAACATTCAACTTTGATTTTGGAAAGTAATTGAAAAAAGGTCTTTATTTCTGGGGAACAATCTGAAAACAACTGCACTGAAAAAAAGTGTTTGGAAGGTGAACAACCCCTTTAAACAGTCGGCAACCCCCCCCCCCTCCCAGAGCTGCTTTAGAAGGTAAAAAATGAAACTTTACACTTCAGTATTAGGAAAAACAGCCACAAATAGAAAATAGAAAGTAATTGCAACAAAAAAGTCTGTTGAACTGTCTGAAAACAATGAAACTGAAGAAAGTGATTGAAGGTGAACCAGCCCTTTAAAAGACAAATTCACAGAAGCGGAGATAGAGGTTTGTGAATATGGTGGAAAATCTGACAATTTTATCTCAACTTTTATTTTTATTTTCAACATGCACCCATAAAGTGTTAAAATGTGCATTTAGTAGTGGAGCCAAAATTGGAAGGATGTGTAATGTGCTTCACAAGTTCAGGAAGAGGGTGTACAGATTTTTTAAGGACCGATCCTAAGGGCACATTAAATATGCATAAGGTGTCTGAGTACCTTCCATTATTTTTATTAGAAACAACTCTTGCATGAATCTATTGTGTAGATAACAATGAGATACAAAAACATCAAATTAGAAGGTCAATGCTGTTCTGGATTCTGCACTGATACTGTAAATTCCTCTTTACAGGGACAGGGGAAGTTTATGATTCATTAGAAAGATAAAACCTTAAATACATTTATTTTGCAGTTTCTTTAATAAAGCACCATTGATATAAAAAAAAACAAAAGTACATCAATTGCAATTTTTCAGTTACCCCTGATTAAAAAAGATTATTCCCATTTAGCGGTGGCTCAGCAACCAGCACAGGTTAAATGAGAACTAAAGAAGTAGCTAGAAATGTTGTAAATTATGTTTTGGGCTTCTGTACCAGTCCAAGGCAAACACAGCCCTATACGAGGGACGATCTGTGTCTCCAAAGATGCCCCAGTAGCTCCCCATCTTCTTTTCTGCAGATTCACTGCACATGCTCTGTGCTGCTGTCACTTACTGAGTTTAGGGACCCACTCACAATGTACAGTACACATAGAATAGAAATGTCACAATATAAGGCTGATTAGTAATTAATACAGAAAATTACCATATCATCTTAGAAACCAGTGTATTTAACATCAGAATTTAATAATCAGCCTCATGTGAAGAAAATTATGCAGACAAAAAACAGCTGGTAAGCATTTTTATTTATTTAACTATTTTTGTGGTTTAATCGATAGAGAATGGATGCTGATTTCCTAAAATAAATAAAATATTGGTCTGCATCCATCTGAAAGTTTCTCAGTATTTTCTTAAGACCAAACTCTCCTGCACATTTTTACAGTATTTGTCAACAAATTTAAATCCAATGCAGGAAAAGTCTCTATAAAATCGTGAAAAAATAAGAATCGTACAATTTTTTCTGTTTCGACGCCTGAAAACTCCGATTTTTTTGGATTATCGCCCAGAAAACACATATTTTTGGATTATTATATGAAACCGAGATCAGATAATGATATGTTCCAATTGTGAACAGGACATCTGCCATTGACTTCTACATGACCTCGGCAGGTTTGAGATGGAGTAGTTTTTTTATTTGGACATTTAGCAGCCTTAGGGTTTAATAAATCACAAAAAAGTTATTATACAAATAAATTGTGTTTTTCCATTTTAAAACTCCAACCAGAAAAAGAGTAGTAAATAACCCCTTAATGCAGGGTTGCAGTAGCAGCAGCTTGGTGTTCCCAGACAGCAACAGCGGCAACAGATTTCCCAAAGGAAGTGAAAATAACATTTTCACAATTACAGACATTCTAGGACATTCTAAAAGCAGGTTCTCATAATGATTAAACTCAGCTTTTCACACAATCATGTAAAGGTTTTGCCCATGTTTATATGTATTAGCCCCAAAGTGGCTTTTTTTTTTTTGATTTACCTTTAATTTAAAACAAAAATGAGCTTAATCAATGACTCAATTTTGCTATGTGTTTAAGATCATTGGTCTAGAATTACATAGTTTTGCACTTCTACGTAATGATTTGTTAAATTTTCCCATAGACCAGTCCTTATGATCATTGAAACCTGCCCATCTGTTGCATTGTCAAACTCCATTAATAAATTGGTTGGTAAGCCAATAACACAGCCCTTATGCGGCCGGCACAATTCATCAATATACCCATGTCAAGGTATAAATGAAATAGGACAATGTTCTGATTGGGATTTTTAAACTGACATACTGCGAATTTTTATTGCAACAATTTTTCAAAAGAAAAGATGCTAGTGTCCTTAGCAAAATAACTGACCAATATTCTATTTGTATAGACAGTATAGCTCCATTCAACAAGAGATGACTACAAATATTACACCTCTTATATATAAATGACTCTGTATTGGTTGTAACCATTGAAAATAAATTTAAACTGTATCGTAATTTTAAAGTGCACGTGAATAGACATTTTTACACCACTCTTTGCTTTCCCATCTTTGTTTCTATAATAAGCACTAACATCGTGCTCTATAATGAAAGCTGGTTGCTGTGGGCAGGCCACATCCTGAGAAATTATATCCTAATTAGGCTATGCAAATGTTTGAATGGATCTGTTTTGTGTTTCATGAATAAAGTACCTTGTATTTTGCCTTGTGGAAGCATATATTTCATTTTGGATTTTACAGTCTTATCTCTGCTTGTGTGACTTGAGTCATAAATTAGAAATACTTGTACAGCCATAATTGCCTTCTCTTCAACCCCCGTTCTGATGGAGGAGGAGAGCAATGTCTTTTATAGGATAACTCTGTTTAATACAAAACTCATTTGTTCATGTGATGATCTAAGCAACAGCAACATGAGGCAAACCAAAGTGTGGGGTTTTAGCAAAGAAATTTCAGTACAGTAAAAGAAAATTAT
Source organism: Xenopus laevis (assembly GCF_017654675.1). Lineage (NCBI taxonomy): Eukaryota > Metazoa > Chordata > Amphibia > Anura > Pipidae > Xenopus > Xenopus laevis. The sequence goes on from NC_054376.1 coordinate 51,014,674, forward strand.
TTTGAAGGTGAAAATAAGTCAAGAACTGTAACAATATGGAAATATTCTGGGACTTGTTAAAATAATCAAAAATGTTCTCCACACTGCCTTAGCTGTGTTATCGAATGCATCAAATCCTCTTCTGGGTTTACCACTATCCCGACATATACTGATAAATTCCAAAAATGAGGAGATCACTCAAAAGTAGCAAAAATATGTTGTGGTTACATTTATTCAAGGCCACTACACAACATGTTTCGGGTCCTTAAACCCTTTATCACACTTGATAAAGGGTTTAAGGACCCGAAACATGTCGTGTAGTGGCCTTGATAAATGTAACCACAACATATTTTTGCTACTTTTGAGTGATCTCCTCATTTTGGAATTTATCAGACTTGTTAAAATAATTAAAGAACAGCTGTCTACTGTAGGTGGTAAATGGTAAATTTGGTTTGACACTCAAAACTGAAAAGTAATGCCATGCTGGATAGCCAATTATAGGGAAATTATGGAGTTTTAAGTTGTACACTGCTGAATAAATGTTCTTTTTCCGAAAGGCATCCATCAAATATCATATTTATGGTCTTAACATGAATGATGTTACTGATGGCATCTTGCAAAAGCTGTTGATAAACGAGCAGGCAGATTTTTTTAAGCATCATGGGTCCATGCCTAAGGCATACAGTAGGGGCAGGCAATATATGATTGACAGTTAAGAATTTCAAACTAGTTAATACCAGATATGGAAGTTTTAATTAAAAAAATAAATAAATCAGGCTTCATGTTTAATTTGAAAAGGACTTTCATTACACAGCCTTTTTTGTTTGGGTAACAGGTCCTCTTTAAAGGAGAAGGAAATATATAATTACAAAGGAGGGGCACCAAAAGTAAGGCACTGCCCTCCTATAGCCAATATAGAACCCTTTCGGCATGCACTCTACAAATCAGCAGGCAGCGGTGAAGTTAAAAAGCTATTTATTTACCAAACAATTCTCTTCCTAACACAGGAAGAGAATTTTTGGTAAATAAATTGCTTCTTAACTTCACCGCTGCCTGCTGATTTGTAGAGTGCACGCTGAAAGGGCTGTGAGAGTCTCCCAAAGCTGCAGGTTTGGGGCGTTGCACCCGGGCCAGTGGTCTGGAGCAGTGATTGACCTGTCTACCATTTAATGCATATTGAATACTGTCAATTAAGCGAAAGATCCGCGTTGCACCCGAGACAAGGGTGAGCGTTAGAGGAAATAAATATTCCTATATTTAAAATTTTATTTTGGCTGTAGGATTTGAGCGCATTAGTGTATAGTGACTATCCTCCTATAATCACTTACCTGAGACCCTGGGCTGGTGTTCTTATTCCCTACAAAATGGGACCATCCTGTGTACTTTTGTAAGAGCACCACATCACACTTTTCTTCTGCTTCTTCAGTGCTTTAGCTGTGTCCAGCGCACATGAGCAGTAGCGTGAAAAGCCAGCTTTCTGCTTCTAAGTTCTGCTTTTCACCTTACTGTAAAGCAAATGAGATCCAACAGGAGAACTGTCCCAAGATGCTGGTGCTTATAATCACATGGTTCCCTAACATTTTCCTCCTTTGTTTTAAAAAAACAAAACAAAAACATCTCCCTATATCAACCCTAAGTTCTTGCAGACAAAGTGGACACAGTGGAGAGAGGAAATATTAATAATATTCAACACAAACAACAGCCCACAAATTCCAAGGGGAAGGAAACTCCCATGAGGCAGTATCATTTGGTTAAATGGTAGGTGTGGGCAGTGGCGTAACTACCGGGGGAGCAGGGGGTGCAATTGGGCCAGGGCCCGCCCCCCCTCAGGGACCCCGGCAGCTCGCTCGCCACTAGATTCTGGCCGAAAATAGCGTACGGAGGGGGGCAGGTGGGCCCGGCTGTGCGTCCCGCGCCAGCGCCCGCCCCCCTCTAGTTACGTTACTGGGTGTGGGCGCATGTTTGCAAAATCCATACCTGATAGAATAATCTCAAAACAGAATAATGCTCATTCTACAATTGTTTTATGAAGACTGAAGCCTTTGTCATATCGTTCTTGGCGAAAATATTAGAACATCTTCAGCCTCTACAATAAAATACTTGTCACTCACCACCCTGCAGCTGCAACAGTACTGGCACACACTGGTAACAAAGTGCTGCGAGCAAAACAATGGCGTATCAACAGGGCCTATTCACATTGTATCCCAAAATAGAATGACACTTGTGATCGCTGCTCTTCCAGCTATGATATGGACTAAGTGCTTGTGCTGAAAGATCTTTCACATAATTAGGTTTATGTTTCAGAACTAGTGTAACTTTTGGCTTTGAAAATACAAATTTCTCCATGTCTCAAGTTCTAAAGAGCTGAACCCCCTTTACCTCCTCTATTGTCAGTTTCTGTATGTAATCTGGGTGTATAATATAGACACCCATCTAATGTACAGTGCTGTGAAATATATTGGTGCTTAATAAATATGTGATAATAATGATCATTATTGTTAAAAAGCCAATAACACCAGGAAACAAATATGCCCTAAATCCACAGGTTCAGCCATCTTTATTCCATATAGTCCACAAGCAGATAATAGACACATGTGACTATCTCACTAGTAGGCCATTCATTCCTTTAGTAGGAAATCATTCTTAAATTAATTCTCAGGGTTTTTTTTTTTACAATATTTTCTATTATTTATATTTTTTTGATTCTCTACAGGCAGGCAACAAATTTGCTATTTTGTAGCTATGGTATCTAAAAGAGCAGAAAGTAAAGTACTAGGTTAACCAGTTACATCACTGTATACATATAGGGCCAGTGTATATGATTTTTCCTTCCTCCACCAATAGCTGCAAGAGAAAAATATAATTTAACGTTGCCATTAAAAACTAGTTGTTACAGAATTAACAGTAACAGAACTCACTGGGTGCTGCAGTCAAATTTTCTCATCAATACCATATGTGGGAACATTGGATTGGTTGATTACTTTTCACACATGTTCACTGGTCCATTCCTTAATTCAAATTTATACGGGGTAACAGTTTATAAAATGCTATTGTACTCAACATTTCCATTTCCTACTGTTCTTCCATATTTTTGTCACAATGCCCCATGCTTCAGTGTGTTTTGACAAAAGAGTCTTGTGCCATAGACAATCAGATTTCCCCTGTATAAAAAGGACTGCAAAGCAAAGTGCATTTCAGTAGAAAAAGAACATTGAGCACCTGACCTGGACATTAGCGCAGTGAGAAGTCTTTGTTTGCTGCTTCCTGATGAACGGGGCAAAATTATATAGAGATCAATGTTAATGTTAAATTGCATGAAATGAAGTCCTGAATGTCTGAATGGTCTTCGTTGAAATACTGTGTGAAATGAAAGTAATGGATTTGAAAGTCACGATTTGGCGAGTAATTTTTCTTCAGTTGACTTTGATAGCAGAAAAATCATCTCATGGGTCAACAGTTGACTTTGGCTTACTGGTTAGGGATACTGGCGGTGGAAATTCCTCTTTTTGTGTCTTTTGCCAGAGTAATTATTATTATTTTTAGCTTTATTGCCTGTGCAAAGTTACTTTACATTAATGCATGTTCATTTTAATGTCACTGCATTAAAAGCAGTTTTGGGGGTTCCACCAAAGAGAGTGGAGCTTTTACCATTCTTCCATTTATTTAGGACTACTATACATCAGCACCCATATTACTTAATATTTAGCAGACATTTAAAGGGTTGCAAGTAAACTCTCCTTTTCTTTTTTTTTTAAATGTCTTTATTTATAGAAATTTTCAGAAAAATAGTAGCATATATAGAACATGACATGTCGTATCGAATTACATCAATGAAAATATAACCAAGGTTCGAAAGTAGTAGTCAGTTATACAATGGAACCTCTCTTGGTACTGTCGTGCTGACAGTATACAACAGAAAGAAGATGGGACATGTTCCCATAGAATATTAATAGAACATAAGAGAGGGGTGAACGTATATATTCAGACGGCCATTGAACGCAGCCGAAACATCAAAGATGTATTGAAGGCACAACAGTAAGTAACCAGGGAATAGAAAAGCAATGTACAATAAGGAAGGGAAAAGAAAACAAAACAGAAAACAGAAAAAAAAAAAAAAAAGGGGGGGAGGAGGGGGGAAAGGAAGAGAAAAGTCTAAGAGGGTTAAGGACAGCTGTGAAATTACAACATCAGATATGTCAGCGGTGTAGATAATACAATTGATATAGTAGAACCAGTTACAGTGATAGGTTTCACAATGCTGCAAGACTAAGAGGTACGGAATCGCCAAACCTATATGAGATCCAGGGTTGCCATATCTTCATAACTTTAGAAAGAGTCTCAGTGACTATGCCTGAAAGTCTCTCATTTATAAAAATCCAGTCCAATTTGCTTTTGTAAACTCTCCTTTTCTATTAAACATAAACACGCCATAGTCCCTCCGGTCATGCACATGATCCCTAAATTTAGGACTTTTTAAGTGACCATTAAGTGATCACTTTCGGGACCGCACAATGAGGATGTGTCACAAATATTACGTCATACCATAACTTAAAAAGGGTGTTTTATATCTATAACTAAGATGGTAACAGCAGCAGATCTCTTTATTGTTGGATGATCTCTATAAAAAAATTTAAATATGGTGAATGTCTTTAGAAACTAATTGGTCTATAAATATACACAATTAATGTTACCTCTAATCTTTTCCATTCAAGAACTATTAGTTTTCATATATGAAAAGCATCTGGTATTACCTGATTTAATTAAAATGATATACTGCAATGCCAATGCATTAGAGAAAGGATGTGAGTGGGCCTTAAGTGCTCTTCAAGCACATTATGGCATTTTCTGATTTCTACATAAGCCGCCACTTCCCTGATGGCTCTTTTTCCAATTTACGCAGTAAGGTCAAGAGCTTATCTCCATTGTGGAACATTATCATAATGCCACGTATATTAATCTACCGGTTACGGTGAAATTGCCTTTGGAGAGTGCGGACTTTTATTGCTCAGGAGTTCAGCAGTTGTGCCTCCCAGCCCTTTGACATCCAAAAAGTAATAAAAGGGGTCTGAACAGTATAGATATCATGTTTTCAGCTGCGGCATATTATAGCAATTGTACACATTGTGCATTCATATATAGGCACAAATTCATTTCTTATTCTGGGCTGTTTATGTTTACTGATGGTCGGGCGGCAGTTGTTAAAAATATGCTTGCTCTTCAGAAGATTGATTTGCTCCTCATGCCATAGAATTGTTGTTTTTAGTTATGCACAGGTACCTGAATTGTAAGATTCAGCACATTTTAGGAGCACAAAGCAGACATTAAACCGGCATTCAGACATACTGCCTAGACTCATAAAAGGATATAAATTAAATATAATGTCCATTGTCTGAGAATAATCAAGAGACCTTTTGATGACTGCTGAGTAACAGACACATGCCTTTCTTTTGATTTGCAGTCTTCTTATATAGATGTGAAGTTCAGCAGTCCAGAAAGGGAACTTATTGCTGTTACAGGATCTCCAGAGATTTGCTTGCAAATTAAAATAACATTGATCAATATTTTGCACTTTGCACAGATGGCATACCAATAGATATTGATGAGGGAGTCACTTACTTGTGTTCCGACTGTTAAGTCAAACACAAGGTGATGTCATTCAGTTCATATTGAACCAAAATGCAATTTTTTCCCCTGCAACACATTTAACCATTGATGCTCTAAATATTTTTAGACTTCAATCTGTGAGCCTCCTGCTTTTATAGTTATACTTCCAGTCTTCAGCTGTGAAGGATACAATGAATAATAATACAGCAAAGGCTGCATGTTAAACAATCTGCCTATAATGCGTATTGACAAACTATACCATTCACTTATACAGATAAAATGTACATTAAGCCAGGATGTTACCCTGAACTGTTTACTCCATGTATGGGGTCAAACTGGCAGCCTGTATGTATGAATGATTATATGAATATAAAGGAATACTGTCCCACCTGTAAGATGGGTTTGGGATCCATCATCCAGAAACCCGTTATACAGAAAGATTAAAATTATAGAAAGCATATCCCCCATAGACTCCATTTTATCCACATAATCCAAATTTTAAAAATGATTTTATTCTTCTCTGTAGTAATAAAACAGTACATTGCACTTGATCCAAACTAAGATATAATTAATCCTTATTGGAAGTAAAACCAGCCTATTGGTATTATTTGATGTTTACATGATTTATTCATGAGTTATGAAGATCCAAATTACAGAATGATCTGTTACTGGCCCGTGAATTCTGGATAGCAGGTCTCACATCTGTGACAAGGGAAAGCAGACTACAAAACAATTGCTTTACTGTCTTAGAGTGTTATTTATTAAAACAGTTTGTTTCTAGTCAAGTTTTTTTTTTAATTTTTAAAGAAGAAAAAAATCAAATTTTTCAAGATTTATTAAGCCCAGAAACTGCTAAAAGTCGGAATCTGAAAATAATCCATCTAAAACTTGTTGGAATTCATGTAAAAGTCAATAGCAGCTGTCCCTTTAATCATTTGAATATATTTTTAACCTTTACAAATGTTGGGAGTTTTAGGGTGCTTGATGCTGTTTTTTTCTCAAAAACTGTAATTCAAGTTTTCCGGCGACAAACTCAATAAATTTGAGTTTGCTGTGTGACAATTCGAAAAAGTTGCGCAATTCAAAGGGGGTTATTTACTAAGATCCAAAATGTTCTTATTATTTTCTTAAAATCCATTTGAACAAACTGGGTGAGGGGAAAAGAATCGATAAAATCGTAAAAAAAAAAATTAGAATCTTACTTTTTTCCCCCTTTAAAAATCTGACCAGAAAAATATTGGACTAATAAATAACCGCCAAATTGTCACACAATTTTATTTTTTTCCAGACCGGACTTTTTCTTTATAAAGGAGATAAATTCGTGGGTGGAAGTTAGGCCGAGTTTGTTTTAATGAAAAAGACGGGTTTAAGTAAATAACCTCATAAATTTTGGAGAATTGAAAACTGAAAGCTAGATCCCTAGACAAGAGAATTGTGTACACAAATTTACATCAATTTTACAAATAGTTTAACAAATAGATATCCAACACTGATACTGAAGCCCATGTGTACACAATAGAAGGGAATTCAGTGTTTCTTTTGACAGAGGACTCACAGCAGCATTACTTTGAGGGTTTACTGGTGTATTTCTATAGACCTTTCTGATAAAGCTTACTTGGTTTTAACCTTTCCTTCTCCTTTAAGAGATTTCTGCATTTATTAACTCGTGGGATGTGCCTATGAGAGATACATGCTGGCACTTACCTATAGTGTGTTATTTACTGCCTGCTGACTAATAATAATGTTCAAAAACTGACATACCCAGCAACCATTGGTCTGTATACTCTCCTCAATATATACTTTATAAGTGATTGTTCCAAGGGATTGACAACATTTACTTTGAACTGCAAAAACCTTGGGTGGATCCTATTTTCTGGAGCTGCATACAATTTGTAGATTTATTTTGCACAGTTGTCTAGAGCTTTTAGCATATATTTTTAGTAAAGGTATGGGACCTGTTATCCAGAATGCTCTAGACCTGTTTTCCCGGATAAAAGATTTTTCTGTTATTTGAATCTTCATACCTTAAGTCTAATAGAAAACCATGTAAACATTAAGGGGCCCATTTACTTAGTTCGAGTGAAGGAATAGAGAAAAAATAGTTAAAATTTCAAATGGTCAAATGAGCTACTTCGACCTTCGTCTACGACCTTCGACTTCAAATTGAACGATTCCAACTAGAAATCGTTCATCTATTTGACCATTCGATAGTCGAAGTACTGTCTCTTTAAAAAATTCTTCGACCCCCTAGTTCGCCACCTAAAATCTACTGAGGCCAATGTTAGCCTATGGGGGAGGTCCCCATAGGCTTCCTAACAATTTTCTGATCGAAGGAATATCCTTTGATCGATGGATTAAAATCCTTAGAATCGTTAGATTCGAAGGATTTAATCGTTCGATCGAACAATTATTCCTTCGACCGTGCGATCGTAGCAATAACGGTAAATCCTTCGACTTCGATATTCGAAGTCGAAGGTTTTTACTTTGACGGTCGAATATCGAGGGTTAATTAACCCTCGATATTCGACCCTAGGTAAATGTGCCTTTAAATAAACCCAATAGGCTGGTTTTGCTTTCAAAAAGGATTAATTCTATCTTAGATTGGATCAAGTACAAAGTACTGTTTTATTATTACAGTGAAAAAGAAAATCATTTAAAAAAATTTGGATTATTTGGATAAAATAGAGTCTATGGCCTTTCCATAATTCAGAGCTTTCTGGATAAAGGTTTTTCTGGATAAAGCATCCCATGCATGTACTACTGTATTTTGTATCCTATATATTTAGGATAAGGAAAATTTAGTGTGGGAATTATGTTGACTGTTATGTTGACTGTTTTGGGTTATTTTTAATTTGTTAAAAATGTTTTACAAGTCCTTTGTATGGCATGGGGCTTTGTTTGGTCAATCCCTTTGAGGAATGGACCCAGTGATTATTTTACTAATGTAAAGCTATTTATATGCTTGTAAGTCATATTTATTATACTGCATTGGCGCTTGCAGCAAGATGCTGAGAAGCATGCACATGCATAAGCATTTTAGGTAATATCATTAAAGCACACACAATATTGTGTCTATTCTTTGCAATTTGCACTTGCATTTGTAAATGAGCTGTCCTCCCTAGTATTACTTTTGTCACTGACTGCTGCTGTTACTTGTTGGGTAGACAACAACCTAAGAGCACAAAGCTGTGAGTGAAAAGGTGACATCAGTAAGTGTTAAAATTGCTTCTGATTTTCATTGCTTCCCCATTGTAGTAAATCCTTAGGAGTTGTAGTTTTGTGCAGCTAAACCTACTTAAAGACTTTAACCTTAGAGTAGCATTTTAGCAGTACAATAACTGTAGACATTGATGAATGTAATTTTAATAGCAGGATGTGCATACCGAGAAGGAGAGTTGAACTGCCTTTTGTATTTACATTTTCTTAATTGGTACTTATACAGTATAAAGGCTACTGGTAGCCCTAATAACATTTATACGAATATCAAAAGTCACCTCAACGTTCAGTCAACATTAATATCTGAGCTCTTGTATACTTACAGAGTTTTATAGCAAGTTCATGCTTAATAGTTTCACTAGTCATTTCTTCACAATGTTTCTCATTCCAATAGGTTTCTATTTCTGCCCTTCAAGTGGTTTGACAGTACAGTACAGAGTTTTGAAATGTATTCAGACTTGCCCTTCCAAAGAGCTTGCCACCTCTTTCCGTCTGTTCTGAAAGAGATAGGTCAAATATAATTATGAAGAAAGGGCAGGATTTATTAAGATGTAAAACAACAACTTCCCATTTGAATACATAAACAGGGCCATTATTTATAAATATATCTATGAAGATATTACACACAGTTACAAGGTGACTGATCTGCTGTTTTAGTTTGGTTATGTCAAAGAAAAGCCACAAAGTGAATTCATTAAAGTGTAGATACTAAATACAAATATAAGACAATAGCTGCAGTTCTAAACATGGCATAGTAAAAATACAGGTATAGAATTTCTTTTGCAGAAACTCAGTATCCTAAAAGCTCTAAACTATAGCAAAGCCATCATCCATTTTAATTTTAATTAGTATTTTTTATGCAATATTTACACTGTACCGTCCACTTGATTCTAACTAAGCTGCACAAATTCAAAATGGTAGCAAACAAATATTATTGGGTTTATTTAATTTTAAAATGTGTGTATTTTTAAAGTATGGTGATTCAAATTTTCCTTCTTCTCCTTATTCGGAGGTCCCAAGCATTCTGATTCCTAAGCCAATCAATGAGTTGACCATAGCTGACCATAGACGACCATTGTCCAATTGTTTGCAGGGCCAAGTAGACAGCTACCCACACTTTTCCTGGCTTCAACGAGACAATATCGTTTGAAATGGTCTTTAACAACCTTTTCAGGATAACTTGGTCTTACGATAATGAAAAGATCTTTAAAAAATCTTAACCTCTATGGCCACCTTAAGGTCTTAAATTGTGTTAGCAATGGATAGAGAAAGGTTATTCTCTATAAATTAGGGGCAAATTAATGAAAAGTTGACATTATGTTTGTCAAATGTTTAAATTGTAAAATGTTTTGAATTTTGTTTTTGTTTTTGAAATTTTTAAGATTCAATCAATCAAAACAATAATTAGATAACAAGAATGGAATAATACATTTTTTTTCTGTGGTCAAGGTTTTTGCTGTGACTTAACATGTGTAAAGAATAAAGTTTACCCTGGTGGTCCAGTGGCTCTCCCTGGGGATCTAGTGGGTGGCAGGGTCCCCTGCGCAGCTCAGGCAGGGACGCCCGCCGCATGGGTTCTTTCCTCTCCAGTGCCAGCTTCCTCTATGGTGCGCGCGCTCTTATGTTTCTTAAAGGTGCAGTGATGCTGGCGTATGACGTCAGCGTGCAATGGCGCCAAATTCAAACTGTATTTAAGGGGAAGTCTGGTTTGATATGATTGCCCATTGTTAGGTTTAATTAGCTTGTTCCTGGGTGTGTTATTCATAGTGAAATCCTTTTGATCTTCTGTGCATTGACCCTGGCCTACCTGCTTTACTATTCTGACCTTTCCAATCCTGAACCTGCCTGCTTGTGACTACTCAGACCTCTCCAATCGACTTTTGCCTGTCCACTAACTATTCTACGTTCTCCTATCCTGATTCCGGCCTGTCTGACGATTTTCTGCTTGTGCTGTCCCAGCTTGCCTGTTCCAGGTGGTGTTCTTCCTTGCAGTATCCTGGTGAGACGATCGTGCCCCTTTGCTCGTCCAGAACAGTTAGCTTTGCTCCTCTCTCAAATAAGACCTGGGTTCTGGATATAGGGTGCCGAACGTGACAACATAAGAGTTTTTCCAGTTTGAATTCCTTTACATATAAGCTAGTGATTTTAAAAAAATTGCAACTACACAAAAAACAAACCCCCCCCCAAAAAACGATAAATTGGCTTCTTAGGGAATTTAGATTTATCAAAATATGATATTAGAGTTTACCACAGAAGAATTCAACCCCTTTCTATTGATTCCTATGTCTATGATTCCTAAATGTATCTAAAAATCCCATAGGAATGAACAGAAAGTGGTTGAATATTTCTGTCATGAGCTTTGATATCACATTTTGACAAATCGGCCCCTAAGTGTTAATAGTGACACTGTGGTACAGCTGCTCATATTTTAAAGAGCTTCACAAACAGATTTTAAGGTTTGTAATCAACCAAATTTAGACTTTTGGGAGGGGGGGTGAAGGGAGTACTGGATCAGTCTAAAGGTAATTTGAGTTAGGATTTGAGAAGAACACTGATTTTCTGTCCTAGACTTTTTTTTGTAAAAATGGAGGAATGGCTGAAACTGCAGCATTATTCAAACATCTGTAACCTCTATGGGACCTGTTATCCAGTGTGCTTTGGGACCTAGGGTTTTGTGGCTAAGGTGTCTATTCCTTAAAGGAAAACTATACCACTGCACAAAAAATACCTCTATAAAAATATATCATATAAAACAGCAAATAAAATATGTAAACCCTTGCTTCCATACCTCCCAACATTTTGAAAATAAAAAGAGGGACAAAAAAGTTGCCGCGTGTAGCGTGGTGAAATTTTTTGACCACGTCCATTTTTGTTGCCACAACCCCTAATTACCACGTGCATTTTACAAAATTTCACAGGTTATAAAAGTTTGAACATATTTCTGTGTTTTTTTTCCAGCTATTACAGTTTTGCTAATAAAGGTGAATTGCCCTTTAAGCTGTGAGTTAAACTTTTCCCAAGGGACCTGTTATCTTATTTTGTTACAATTACTTATTTGCTTATCTGGATACATTTGAATTGTTACAAATGTATCTTATCTTCTGTTGTGGCTGTTCTGGGCTCTGCCAAAAGCCAAATAAGTTAGAAACTTTGTTTCTTTATGTGGCTGTTCAGTGCAGAGAAAAACGGTACTTTCCAGAACAAATGAAGGACTGCAGGTTGAGCTGTCAAAAGAGGGACTGTCCCTCTAAAGTTGGAAGGTATGCCTGCTTCATATGAATAAACCATTTTCATAATAATAGACTTTTTTAGTAGTTTGTGCCATTTGGTAATCCTCACTAGAAAATTGCAGTTTTAAGAAATAAGGGCCATCCTCTCGGATCCTACGATTCATAGCGCACACAAACTGTACTTGCTCGAATGGCTCAGTTAGTAGTTGCAGACCAAAGAGGAAGCAATTTGTTCAAAAGAGTTCACGTTAACAACAGGCTGGGCAAAAGGATAGTCAAAGTCCAGGCAAAGGGGTCAATCCAGTCAGCAAGGTTCAATATCCGAATAACAGGCCGAAGTCAAAACAGGAATCCAACAAGAATAGCTATAAGTCACACCCAGGAACTCAAAGAGAAGGACCTATATTTGGGCAAAATCTGCAGTGTTCTGGCGTCTTATATAGGCCAACTTTGGCACCAAACATGCGTGATTACATCATGACGATGCGTCCATTGTGGCGTCAAGACGTTGCCTACGCTTGATGCATTGGCGTCTGAGCATGCTACGAGGAAATCATGGGCAAACCTTGAGCGATTAAGCGGGGTACTTTTTCTCCTTCTTTCTAAATTGAAACCATGGGCACCGCCATCTTGGAGAGGACCGGAACTGAAGTGGAGACCAACCCGGTAAGTATTCCTTACACAAACACACAAGCCAATTAATGGAAAACTTCTGTCTTTTGCTTCCACATGTCTTCCTTTTACAGTTAGAGCTGAATTATTTTTTGTCAGATGATGTCTGAGGCAGCACAGAGACCATCACAAAATAGTGGCTCAAGGTAAAAGATGTAAAATGACAGTATTTACAAGGCTATAGTAAAATGAGCATCACAGTTACTTGAATGCCAGTGACTGCTCAGTTAAGGAGACTAACAAAATGGACCCTAACCACCTGGTGACTAAACCTAGGATAATAAAGGGTCATGCTTTGGCCCAGGAAAATTAGTCTAGCTCCTGTATAACTATGAGGCCATTCTGTGGCCAAACTTTAGGGGAATGCAATATAATTGGGGAATACATTTATGAGTTCCCTACCTATATAAATATATATATTCCAGTTTAATACGATTCTTTAATATGCCACTTAATGTAACAAACTATCTGTTGCTTAAAGGAACAGTAACGTCAAAAAATAAAAGTGTTTTAAAGTAATAAAAATATAATGCAGTTGCCCGGCACTGGTAAAACTGCTGTGTTTGCTTAAGAAACACTACTATTGTTTTTATAAATAAGCTGCTGTGTAGCAATGGGGGCAGGAGAAAAAGCTCAAGTTACACAGCAGATAAAAGATAAGCTCTGTCTGTCTAATGGTGTTATCTGTTATCCATTAGTTAACCTGTGCCATATAGCCGTTTTTCAATTTCCGCCATTGCTACACAGCAGCTTGTTTATATGAACTATAGTAGAGTTTCTGAAGCAAACACATCAGTTTTACCAGTGCAGGGCAACACTACATGATATTTTCATTTCTTTAAAACACTTACATTTTTTGGTGTTACTGTTCCTTTAAGTATTCATTTTGGGAGTACAGTTTTCCTTTAAGTATGCCAAAAATAATTTCAACAATTCATTAAAGCAAATTGGATTACTTATATCCTAAGTGGCATCAATCAGAAGCTACTGTTTTATTATTACAGAGAAAATTAAAATATTTTTTTTAAATAAATTGAATTATTTATTTAAAATTGAGATGGGCATCTTGCAATTTGGAGATTTCTAGATAACGGGTTTCCAGATAACTGATCCCACCTGTATTAGCCAAGGAGACCCTAAAAAAATGTTAGACTTTAAAGGGGAGCTTGAACCCCAAGAGTTTGAAAACTACTGTATTAATAGTTCAGAATTCACATACTCTGCCTTAGCCAAGCTTTATTGTTAAATCAGCTAGCTCCAAGAAGCAGAGCAATAAATGGTAAAAAAAAACCCTCTTAGATAAAGTATACATGAAAACTACAAAATGGATACCTCCATGAAAGCAGAAAAGTGTCTATAACTTTTTTCTTAAGTAAAACATTTTCCCATCAGCTACACCAGTGACCCCCAACCAGTAGCTCGTGAGCAACATGTTGCTCTCCCATTGGATGTTGCTCTCAGGGTCCTCAAAGCATGTGCTTATTTTTGAATTTCAAGTCTGAAAGCTAATTTTAATTGCATAAAAACTAAGTATAGTGCCAAGTAGAGCCTGTTGTAGGCTGCCAGAACACATAGGGGCTACCAAATAGCCAACCATAGGCCTTATTTGGCACCCCAAGGAACTTTTTCATGATTGTGTTGCTCTCCAACTCTTTTTACATTTGAATGTGGCTCACGGGTTAAAAAGGTTGGGAACCCCTGAGCAACACAATTGTTTCATGTAAAATAATACTTTTAATTCTGATGAAAATGTAATACATCCTTAATACTGATATAATTATATATTTTAGCCAGAAAAACTAGCCATTTCAGCCAGAAAAACTATTGAGGAGATATAAAATACAATACAGTGGAAAGTGCATGGTATAGTTATGCAATTTAAAAATCCCTAACATGACTTGTTTTGTTACAATTAGGTAAATATTTGGGGTGAAAATTTTGATGAGCAGTTACATCATGTACAATGCTGCAAAAATATCATATTGCTCACAGATCCAATTAGTGGAAACTGAATGTGTCTGTGTTTTTAATGAGTTTGAATCTTTTAATTGCAGATTAAGAGCAGAGAAAGAGAGGGATAGACTTGTCTCATTAGCAGCATATTTTGGGGAAAGCTGATTACTTGTATTTGAGCACAAGTCTGTATAATTCCACAAGGAAATGATCCAATTGATTCAATGGCAAAACATATGAGCCACATAAGACCTAATTAGCTTTTTCTGTAATATTACAGACACTTTAACACTGAATGCATTTGAATTTATATTAAGCGATTATTAATTAATACAAAGGTTGTACGACATTTATTACATTTTATATTTAAAATTATTTCCGTAAAGTTTATTGGATATATATATATATATACTGTATAGATATATATATTTTTTACTACCTAGTGAATTAGACTGGGCTCTCTGTGGTTTACGTACACAGATTTTTCACCAGTATTTCTTGTATTCTTTCATGTCAACAGTACAGAGTAAAAGTATCAAGCAATTTTTATTGTGTGAGATTAAATTAGCAGGGCTATTGAAGTTTTAGGATACAAAGACAATGGCAAGGTAAAACTGCAAGATGCAAATACAAAACTTTCAGAAAGCTGAGGGTAACAAAATTAAAAAAAAACACAGAATATCTTTATTGTAGAAAAGAAAATAATTATTTGGATATCAACCATTTTACGAAGTAGTACTTTTTACAAGACTTTAAAGTTAACAAAAAAGTTATTTAATTAATGCAGGATGAGAAGCCTACGCCTTTCCAGCTGTTATAACACAACCATTAGCATCCTATAATAACTGTAATTCAACAGCTGTTGAATGGTTGTTGGGCACTCATTAATGTGGGCATAATTAACCTGCAAAATCTTACCAAGACCATATAAATATATTAAGGTTATGAGATATCACTGACACAGTGAAAACCCATACTAATTAGAGAGCAGTAAAGGTACTATAAAAGCAGTATTAATTAATCATAGCTGCTGGTGTATTCAAAATACCCATCCCTCAGTAAATGAATTGGTGGCATAAGCACAGACTCATAAACAACTTTGTGTTGCAGTGCAATCCATAAAGATAGTAAAGCCTCATCTGTAGAACCTGACAAAATCCTATTTATCACACTCACGTTAATTACCTTCTTTTGTAGGTTACGGTGACAGGAAGGTCTTTCCTGTATTCCTGATTAGCGATTTAACTCTAAGAATGTCTGCACAAAGGCGCAAGTGATTCTCTCTCCAAAGAGGTTTTGACCTATTTTTGATACACTGACCTGACTGCACTGTTGTAACCCTGGGGATGTTACTGAGTAACTTCAAATGTATTTTCTTTTAAAAAGCAGACCAACAGTAAAAGGTCAGTCTACGTGTTTTGTGAATAGAGTAAGCATATACTGTAAGATCATTTTAAAAATCAGGAACACTTATAAATGCTAGTTAAATCCTTATCAATAATGAATGAATGAACCACTTCCATTTAGTGCATAACTGGCATTCAGATGTGCTAACCTGGCATTTATAGGCATGAATCTCGTAAATTTGATGCTCAGTTTCCAGTTTATTAAAGTTTCTCTGCAAATTCTACATGCAACCTGTTTGCACAATTTAGTATCATCAGCAATTTAGTATCAAAACCAACCTCAAGGGCATTTATAAAATTAAAATGCAAAGAACAAGGACAGTACTCTGATGTATTCTACTAAGAGCATTAGTTCAACTACAAAATGTTCAATTTACCATCACACTTTGTAATCTATCCTTAAGCCATTTCTATATCCAATGTTCAAAGCCAATATTCCTTAATATAGCCAGTACCTTTCTGTGTCATATTGCATCTTTTGTGTAGATCACATCCACTTCAAACTCAATGTCTAGGTTTCTGCTTCCTTCATCACAGATTAAATGTGTCAAGATATAAACCATGCTGACACAATTATATAGATATATTATTTTGATTTGAAATGTATTCCAATATATCATTCTTAATTACCCCTGCCAAAAGCTTTCCTACCATATGTGGTAAACAGACCTATAGTTATACTGAAAATTGTATACCTTTTGCTATTATACCATATAATAACTTACCTTCTTAGTGCCATTTTAGACATCAGAAAATCTGGGATACTTAAGGGGGAATTTAACATTTTAGATCATAATTTGACTGTGATTTTGAAAATAACAGCATGAAAACTGGGACAGAGACTACCAAACTTGATGATTGAGATGTTTCATAAATATGTAAAGTTTTAATAATGTGTATTTTTAAGCTTGAAACATGATTTTTAATTAATATTATACAATTATAAAAATATTATTAATATTATAAAAAGTAGTCAGAAAACCAGAGAGCTAAACTCTGTACCTTGTGACCATCAGGTCACCTGTACTTAAATTAATCAAATTAGGTCTATTTAAAAAATGAAGTCTTCATTGCCTGGTTTCTCAGCTGTGTCAACATAGGAACAATATTGGTTTAAAACTTCTACTTTCTCCCTGCTTCTGTCAACCTGTTTATCTATCATCATATCAACCTATCATACACAGGGTCCCACACTTTTTTGATTTGTCCTTTTTCGATTTTTGTTTGCCCAGTAGCTTTTTAACATGCTTGACTGACCTCCTTGTACAGAATAAAAGTTTCAGCTGACCAAGCTAATGTAAATTCTTAACATATACTACAACATTTATATTCCATATTAGTCTCAGTGATTCTACCATTGTACTAACCATAAGGATGTTACCTTGCTACGTTTGTTTTGTTTATAAGGGGTTTATAATGTATATAGAGATTTACATTTGTTAATTATCATTTTTAAATGTTTACTGTTGATATGCTTCAGATATTCCCTTATTCTGAAAAGTTTGCATCTTAGTCACTACTTTATAAAATGGTCTGTGCAATGTAATCTCCAAGGATGCCATGATTACTGTTCCCTTAATACTTACCCATGCTAGTAATGGAGATCAATTCAGTGTTATTTTTGATCAAAAAGAGCATCTTTCCCAATAGGTTCATGAACTACCAAAACAAAAAATGTGTTATTCAGTATATACACAAACCTGCATGCTTTATCTTTCTTGGCTGGCCACTTAATGTTTGGATAACTGCAATGACCCATGATTAAAACCTGGCCTAGTTGAAAAGCTGTATCCATTTGTAATAGTAGTTAGGTTGAATTCTCCTCACTAATACTGCGAGGTGTGTCGGTGAAATTTCTACCCATAAGGCCTCACGCAGTCCATAGTGCTATCCTTTACTGCTTGGCTTTGATTCTGACTTTGCAATTCGCCGGGGTCAAGTTTTTCAACGCCGGCACCCAAAACCGAATTCACCCATCATTACTTATATGTTCTGTTTTTGTAGTTTCATTAATACAAGATACACATACAGTATATAATAAGTCAACATATTACAGAGCACTGTGATGCCCCTCCTGGCTAGTCTGAAATGTATTTTTATTTTTTCACTCTGGATAATTGGCAAGCCACTTTCCTGCTGAGGAAGCTAACAAACACTAAGGCATGACTGGCTTAATAAGTCCAACACCAGACACCTCAAATGGCTTAACAGATGAAATCCTTTTTAATAAGCTTAGAAGACAGGCCTAAATTTATAGAAATGTCTTAATCAAAGTATACTTATGTCTTGCTGTAAAGTTTACCATCTGCCTTACTTCTCCTATTGAAGTAATCTTGAACCTATAAATATCTTGAAATATACTTCCTGGCCACTAAATGCAATAATCTAGAGACAGGAAAGCTTCATCCCTACCTGTAAAAACATAAGTGTAAGTAACTGTTAGAATTACTGCCTGATGTGTTAAAGTGCCTTGCCAAAGATAACCAGCAGGACATAATTGGTAAAATACAATGCTGCATGGAAATTTAAAGTAGGGAAGAACTCTATACATTGTTTGAACAATTCTGGACTTTTACACATTTACACATTTTTATAACATATTTGTATTTATTTGCTCAGGCTGCAAATCACACACATACAAGAGAAGATTAATAAAATGATGCATAGAACTCAGCATTTTTTTAGCTAGAAAACTGATTAACAACCAGGGCCACTCCTGCCATGAAGTGGCAGTGAGTGGCCAGTTACAAGGGGTGAGAAAAAATCTGCCTACTGTATCTTTTAGAAACAACTTTCTGTTTTTTAAAACTGTAAATTTGACTTGGCTAGTGCAAGAAGAGCTACAGCTCTCATTACACTAGCAATGCAGCCCCCTATTGACCTGCCCGGACGCTAAAGTTTTAAGCGTGTTGAGGAAGGGTGTGTCATCAGAGCTGCTGCCTTAGGCAGTAGCAACCCTACGATTGCCCCTGTTTGCAAATATGGAGCCCAGTGATGGTTAAGCTTCATATTTGATTAGGGCAGAAACAGAAGTGATAGCTTATTACCTTGATATGACAAGATAAATTATGTACACAGCTTTATTGCTCATTAACCAAGATAAAGTTATTCAACTGCACTGTATACAAAATAGCAGGCCTATTGTTTCAATACTCAAGTGAGTATGTTTCTGAAAGCACTGTAAGGGTCTTGTAAAATGTTACAGAGATTTAGGGGAGATAGAATAATGATATTTCCAGTGATTATTAGAGGATCTTGCCTATATTTGCTCTGTGTCAGAGAGTGCAATACAACTTTTACTTAATAGTACTTGGTACCCTCCCTTGAGTATCATAACACCTTTCAATACATTCTTATCTGGTAATAAAAAGGAACCAGTGCTCACAAAATATTTTACAATATATTCATACTCTATATACAAATAACTGCAAATTATACAAATCAGAGGATATTATAGAAAGGGTAGTAGGGAATATTTTTCCCACAGCAAAAAATAAAACACGAGAGGCCATCCCTTTAGACTAGAGGAAAAGAACTTTCATTTGAAGCAACGTAGGTGGTTCTTCCAGATGAGGACTGTGAGGTTGTGGAATTCACTGCCGGGTGATGTTGTGATGGCTGATTATGTTAATACCTTTAAGAGTGTATAATTTATTGGACAGTCATAATATTATAGGTTATTGTGATACTACAATATGCAATTAGTATAGATATTGATAAATATAGTTTATGTGAGTGTATGGAGGAGTCAGTGTGGGTTGCTGGGTTTCATTTGGAGAGTTTGAACTTGATGGACTTTGGTCAACATAACTAATCAACTGTGTGCTGACATTGTCTCATCACATTTTGTAATAAACAACACTTACTGCAACAAATAGTTAACAAATGTGATGTCATTTGAGTATTATATTTTTCCAAGCTAAAACTGGGCCATTTTTCATAATAGGGCAATATATCACATGTCAGGTAGTGATGATTAAAATCAGTGCCTGCGTGAACATTCTGCAGTTGTAGAGTACAATTTGTACAATCCAGTCTGTCTTCTCATTTTCTTTTGATACCAATATAAATTATACATAAGGAAATGGAACAAATGGAAACTACTTACAGAATACAGTCGGGCTTAAAAACCATTGTATTCCTAATTGTTTGCTTCCTTTATAATCATGATCAACACTCTATTGCTACTTTTATCATTATAGTCATTATGCTTCGCTAAGGCCAAAGCAAATCAGCTATAAGGGATGTCACAAAACAAATGGTGACCTAAATGAGTATTGTCTAGAATAAACTGCTTCCATGAATCACTTTTCCCCATTTCCTTCCCTCCCTGTTTCAGAGTGAACAATTCACATTAATTGAGGCATCTCAATCTTAATTAAAAGCAACTTGTGAGTGATGCTAGCCAGTAAGTTAGAACAGATGAATATCGTTGGTTTGGCGGAAAAAGAAATAAACCTTCATCATTTTGATACAATTTACCTGTCACTCTTATTGGAGGGGGGTGAATTAGTAGCCACTGAACTTGCCTCAATTCCACTGTAAGCTCTTTGTGACATTAGAGAAGACTGTGGATCTGCCTGTAGTTTAGTCTTTAATTTTAGATTGATAGTTTAGTCAGGTATGTACCCACTAAAAATGACCAACTGTGTGAACAGCTCTGAAAGAAAGTACAGAGATGTGAATATGTATTTTATTTATGTTAGCATTTTTTTTTGTATAACTATAACAAACAAGGGAAAGTTGTGCTCACCACTAAGCACAAGTGGTGAGCACAACTTTCCCTTGTTTGTTATAGTTATACAGGAGCAGTGACCAGCTCCATGTTGTAGCTCCCACCCCTCCCAGCTATAGTCAGGTGATCCCACTGGTGTCTAATAAAAGGGCAGCCAAGTTTGGGAGTTTTACTTTGAGAGCAGCTAGTAAGTTGCAGGTAAAACTTAGTCCCTTTGTAAAATGTATAATTAAGCAATTGAATTCTTAATGAATCAGATGAAAATTAAGCGTAGGACTGGCCAGATATGGGATGACTTTGACGTAGTTGGCCAGCTTAAATATATTGCAATATATGGACAAACGATCCCTGTGTTGTTTAAAGGGTAAGGCATTTTTTAGTAGCAGTATGCACAAAATGTCTCTGTCTTAAATATATTGATAATGGGTTGAGTGCAGAGGACCTCTTGTAGTTGACTATAAGCATTTTTTTTTTGCTCAGCAAATAGGGACTACCCTAAGCATTGACTTATTTAGTGAACTGTCTCCTGGCATAAAATGGAAGGCAATATATATATATATATAATATTCTGTATCAACAAGGACATGTTTGCTTGACTTCTGGAGTAAACGTAGTGTGGGAAATAGTTGCTCTGTGTCTACCTTTTGGAAAACTAAGTTGATGCCTTGTTAACTAAGTTAACAAGGCATCACACTGGCTGCAAATAGCACAAAAATAAGCATGGTGTAATTTAAAATGGTGATAAATCTGATCTTTTAGTCTTGCTCTGGTTACATTGTTCCATTTTGTTAATTGTCATGTGCTAAATCTAATATTCTGGCAAATTAAGAAATGTTCTCCATGGATCAGCTTGCAGCTAGGGTGGTTTCACTTGGACACAAAGGCTAAACTTGATTTACAGCTCTTATTTGATCATCTACTTTCTTATTTTACTACTTATATTTAAAGAAAAACAAAAGCTTATGAAATATCAGAGACCGAAGGTCACCATAGATGTTAAGATTTTTCTCTCCTTAATGACCTATTTTAGTGCGATCTGACAAATCTGTCAAATTATCGTGTGGTTAGTGGGTATCAGGGGCCTATCAGCTACTAGCGGAGGAGTCTGGACCAAGGAGGAAATTTGCGGTAACCAAGGGATCAAGAATAAACGTAGTCAGGATACAGGCAAAAGTTCAATAGTTTGGCAGCAAAGAATCAAAGTCCAGAGTTCAGGCAAGGTCAAAAGTCCAGGAATCAAGATACAAGGAATTTAGGAACACCCAGGAATGCAGCAAACAAATCCTATAATTGGGCATTGAACCTGTGACCTCAGCGTCTTTTTATTTTGAATTTTCGCACTGGACACGCAACATGATCTCACCGGTGCTGCTACCCACGTGATGGCTATGGGTGCCACCATCTTAAAAGCAGCACAGACGGAGATGGGAGAACCATCAGGCACTCCTTACAGTGGGCTGGGAACAATCTTGCAATCTTGCATCTAACGAAATCAATTAGTCAGGTTAGAATATTTTCACCAGTCACAGTGAGATTTATTCATTGTCCATTTGTTGCAGGGTCAAGCAGGCAGCTAACCAAAGTTTTCATAGCTTCAACTAGACAATATCGCTTGAAATGGCCTTTTTAGTTGATGAACAAATCCTACATTTAAATTATCATTTGAAGATAATGAAAACAAAATGATCTTTTAAAAATCTTAACATCTATGGCCACCTTTAAGCTAGAAATGTTGTACAATATGTTTGTGGGCTTTAGTAACCCCAAATGTCACCACAGCCGTTCAGCAGTGAAGGCCTGTGCCTCTGAATATACCCCCAACTCCTTCAACTTCACAGCACATGCTCTTGAAGAATTGACCAAATATAAATTTCAGGACAAAAATTCCATACAGTATAATACAGTTTAGGAATTAATTTAGCTAAAAATCGCCTGGCGACATAGAAACCAGTGATTCTTGTAATATGATTTCTGACAACCCATAAACTTAGCTTCTCAACAGCAGCACAGAGCACATTAGAGCATGAGCAGTGTCTCTGGCACTAAAAGGATGGTCTAACGAGATCTGCAGATGGGGAACTGTAGTGGGCAAATAGGAAGGTGTTATCATTATTGTAATAGAGCAGCTGAACCTTTAGTCAATATTAATTTTTAGACTTTTGTCCCTCTTTAAATATGAGTCTATGACAAATGCGATATGATGCATTGCTTTCCATAGTTATACATAGTTAAATTGGGTTGAAAAAAGACAAAGTCCATCAAGTTCAACCCCTCCAAATGAAAACCCAGCATCCATACACACACCCCTCCCTACTTTTAATTACATTCTATATACCCATACCTATACTAACTATAGAGCTTAGGGGCAAATTCACTAAGATTCGTAGTTGTGCCAGGCGTAACTTCGCCGCACTTCGCCGCACTTCGCCACACTTCGCCAGGCGTAGTTTCGCCAGCGCTTCGCAAATTCAATAAAATCCGAAGTTGCGCTCAGGGGTAGCGTAAGGTTGCGAAGTTGCGATAGCGTTGATTCGCTAAGTGAAGCGAAGTTACGCTAGCGAAGGCTAATTTGCATACGGCACCAAATTCAAATTTCAATGGAGGAATACGTATCAGCACTACAAATGCCTAGAAAACCTTCAAAACATCAAATAAAAATTTTATTTTGCCCTACACATGTGCCCACTGTATAGGTAAGTTGCCATGAGTCAGGAAATGTAGGGGGGAAGGAGGGGAGCCCCAAAAAAAATTTCGATCTTTTTCAGCCTATCACCCATAATGTAGAAAACACGCCAGCGTTTTTTGGGACTTAATACTAGCAAATCTATGCCAGGCGTAAGGGTGCAAAGTAACACTAGCGAATCTACGCCAGCGTTCGTTAGTGAATTTGCGCAGTAACGAAAATGCCAAACGCTAGCGAAGTAACGCTAGCGTTCGGCGCTTCGGCGCTTAGTGAATTTGCCCCTTAGTATCACAATAGCCTTTGATATTATGTCTGTCCAAAAAATCATCCAAGCCATTCTTAAAGGCATTAACAGAATCAGCCATCACAACATCACCCGGCAGTGCATTCCACAACCTCACTGTCCTGACTGTGAAGAACCCCCTACGTTGCTTCAAATGAAAGTTCTTTTCTTCTAGTCTAAAGGGGTGGCCTCTGGTACGGTGATCCTCTTTATGGGTAAAAAGGTCCCCTGCCATTTGTCTATAATGTCCTCTAATGTACTTGTAAAGTGTAATCATGTCCCCTCGCAAGCGCCTTTTTTCCAGAGAAAACAACCCCAACCTCCCTCATAATTTAAGTCTTCCGTCCCTCTAACCAATTTAGTTGCACATCTCTGCACTCTCTCCAGCTCATTTATATCCCTCTTAAGGACTGGAGTCCAAAACTGCACTGCATACTCCAGATGAGGCCTTACCAGGGACCTATAAAGAGGCATAATTATGTTTTCATCCCTTGAGTTAATGCCCTTTTTATGCAAGACAGCACTTTATTTGCTTTAGTAGCCACAGAATGACACTGCCCAGAATTAGACAACGTGTTATCTACAAAGACCCCTAGATCCTTCTTATTTAAGGAAACTCCCAACACACTGCCATTTAGTGTATAACTTGCATTTATATTATTTTTGCCAAAGTGCATAACCTTGCATTTATCAACATTGAGCCTCATTTTCCAGTTTGCTTCCAACTTAGACAAATCACTCTGCAAAGTGGCAGCATCCTGCATGGAACCTATAGTTCTGTGCAATTTAGTATCATCTGCAAAAATAGAAACAGTACTTTCAATGCCCACCTCCAGGTCATTAATTAACAAGTTGAAAAGCAAGGGACCTAGTACAGAGCCCTGCGGTACTCCACTAACAACACTGGTCCAATTAGAAAATGTTCCATTTACCACCACTCTTTGTAATCTATCTTTTTGCCAGTTCTCTATCCAGGTACAAATACTATGTTCCAGGCCAACATTCCTTAATTTAACCAGTAACCTTTTGTGTGGCACTGTATCAAATGCTTTAGCAAAGTCTAAGTAAATCACATCCACTGCCATTCCAGATAAAGATGTCATGACTGTAGAGTGACTACTTATACATACAATATATATGCATAACTTACTCATTGTGGGGACCTAACTGGGTGATACTGCACTTTTGTATCAAGACTGCTATTGTTGGGTTACAAAATGTTGCTATGATACATGTAAAATGACATGCAAGTATGGCTGTCAGTACAGCACAAATGATTTTGTTTGTATATTCCTCTGTGGATCTGCTGCAGAAAAGGCAGGCCTAGATGTCTGAGCTGTGCATCCCTGTAAAAGGACCATTGCAAACTTTATTGTGCGTTTCCCTGGAGAAATACATCACTGTGCTTAAAAATATATACATCACTGTGCTAAAAAAAAATGTTTTTAACCCATTTAATCAGCTTACTATCTTTATATAAGAGGATATCGTTATTTGTATAACTAAGATGTAATCATCAGACTAGAATTGTAACTTCCCCCGACCTTCCCCAATAATTTGCATACCTACCCTGGAAGAATTTTTCTCAACCGGAAATGAAATTCCATGTATCCCCATTAGTCACTGTAATATAGTACTTAAATTCTTTACACTGCAATCTTGTGTAATGTTGTTTCTTTATCTCTGGCAATAGATATTGGATACCTATAAAAAAGTATTAAAATATTGAAATATTTTTACTTTTGTATGCTTTTTCATTTTTTCCCATAGTGAAAACTATGTGATACTTCCAGGAGCTTAAGAGAGCTTTGACGTGCCACAACAAGTCACGGTCACGTAAAAAACACAGTTAGTTATTAACAAATGAAAACTTATGCAGCGCATTCACTCCAGCTATTACTAAAAAAAAGAACTAATCCAAAAACATTACAGCATGTAACAGTTTTATAACTACATCAGTTAATATTCTAATGTAGTAAAATTGCGCACAACTGCACATTTAGTATGTCAGAATGCTATTTAAATCAGGATCCTCTCTTTTTTTTATTAGCTGGCTTTTAATGAAACAGTAATACATTAAACAAAATAATTTCATTTTCAAACAATCAAATGCAAATAAGCCATGAAAGCTCTTTCTATTAAAAAATAATCCCTTAATATTCATTTGTTTTATGTCTCGCCCACATCGAAACCTGTATTTTTTCTGCCTGAAACAGATATACATAATTCATTCATGAACCATTAAGGATTAACAAATACATTAAACAACAAATATTTGATTCTATAAAAATTCAATATTCAGACCATTTAATTCTCTGTTGATTAGGTGCACTAAATAAGTCATTGATCCAGTAGTTATATGTTCATCCACAAATTCCTCTTGGTCCAAGTTCTATTCTGCATACTGCAAATAAATATAATATTGTGTTCTACACATTACAAATTCATCCAACCTTCATTGGTGTTGCATTTGCTAATATACAACTTTGCACTAGGTAGAATAGCTAAAAGGATGAAACTGTTTTTAGTTGGCATCTGATCAACACTTACTCTATGGCCAATGGCACAAAATGCGTTTCCTCCTCTGTTATGCTGACATTAACAGAAGTGGAATCCACTCCTCCTGAATTGGACTTTGGCCAGAAAATGTGCAGTTGAATAAAAAATAAAGGGCAAATACATTTGTGTATATAGCCAGAAGGTAGACAAATATTTACACACCCATTTACAACAAAGTCATGCAATGGCTTGTACTTCAACATTAAGGCTGTGAAAGAGAAAGAAAGCTACCTAAAGGTTTCTTTTTATGATATTAATTTGAGTTTCTATTTTTGTTAACAGGGCAGAGTTTATTGCTATTTTATACAACACTACAACAAAGTCTGTAAACCTTTAATCTAGTAATAACATATGATCCACTAAAATAATTCACTTATTTTAATTTATTTTTGGCAGCCAGAACAAAAAAATTGAATGGCTGTATAAGTAACCTCTGATAACGATTTATAGTATGTATAGCATAACCATTTTTCACATGACTTGTAAATTCTTTTCTAGGTACTGAACCCAACCAGAGAAGTAAGCAAGTAAGAAGTATTACCGTCTTCTAAAGTGTTAAAAAGAGAAAGTAGGCCTCACAATTGCAGATCTTCCTAACTTTGCAGAACAGAAGCAGATCAGTTGCCTGAACAAACTCCCAAAGAGATAAAATTACTTGCAAATGGATCTGAAATTCTCACACAGACATCTCAGAAATGCTGTTGGTGTAATATTGGATTACATTTTTTGTAGTTCCTTGTAGAGGGAAGCATTTTTGCCTTCTTTGTCAAGGTGTTCCAAGTCCACTAGTGTAGCAGATCTGGTAGTGAGGGATGTATATACTAACTACATGGGCGCCAAAATGATTCCCAGCACTTGCAACTCCTGCTTATATAGCACCAATGTGCTGTAGAACATTTGTATACCTACTACCAGAAGGGGAAAAAACATGGGAACACTCATTGTCACTGTGGGGCTAAAAAATTAAGGAAATGGCACAGTCAGAGGATTGGGGCTCCAATCTGGGACGGCTGCATGTAAAACAGTTTTCGAGTGTCAATCATATAAAGTGTTTTACATGCAGCAATCCCTATGTTAGTTAAGGTAAATGTATTTTCAGGAGATTTGTGATGCACAAATAGTACATGTTTCCTGTTTACCATTGCCCTAGATATAAAAAATGGGGAAAGAGGATACACCCATAATTGGTTAAAAGACAAAAACATTTTAATAGGAATGCCTTAAATACTGTGGATAATTAAACCATGCAATCATTAAGATTAATTATTCTACTTGTTTTTAAATAAACAATGGGATAAAAATGGAAAACATTTATGATGCTCCCATCCCCACAGAAGGTGCTTGAGACTCACATCAAGATTCCAAAAGTGTAAAGGATTTCTTTATACACTTCAGTTGGCATTGCTTGGGTCACAGTACAATGTGATAGATCTTAATTCCCTTTGATGTCTTGCAGCTGATAGCTAAGAATGAAGGATCTCATCATATCAAACAGAATTATAACACAGCCCCATTATCTCATTAGAGTCATTTTGATGCTTAAACCATCCCCTGATGATTAGAAAAAAAGGGCTGTAAGATTAAGACATATTTTACCACTCACTTACTAGTAAGGCAGTAAATAGTCTATAGATCATGCCAGAAAATAAGGTTCTTAATTAAGGTTATACAGCTTTCTTTTGGTGATGGCTCTTTGATTGGATTGGATTATATGAAAACATAGAAAACATCTACATAAAAGCAATCTAATACAGGATTAGACAAATAAAAAATTGGTGTAATTGTATAGTATTAGCAACCATTTCATTCTTTTAATTCATTTTTTCATTTATGTTACTTAAATTTAAACACACTGCACCACAGAACTAAAAATGCCATAAAACAATTAATGGTTCCCACATAGCTCCATTTATTGTGTAGGTCGCTTATTTTTGTTTGACCTTCACTTTTCTTCTTTAAGACAATTAGTTTTTGCAAGCCACTGTGCCATCCAGTATCTCTCCCTGACTTTGTCAAAAGAACAAGAGCAAATACAGATATTTCTTTCAGCACCAAACTCAGAGTTCCTACATTGAATTGTTAGACAACATATTTATTTAGGCCTTATCTTCCTAATGGTTCTTAGTCTCTTAGGGTAAGGCCACACTGGGCGTTTTGGGGAGATTTGGTCGCCTGGCGACTAATCGCCAACTCTGCGCTGGCTTCTTTTCTGAAGTTGCGGGAAAACAAATTAGATTAGTCACCAGCGACCAAATCTCCCCAAAACGCCCAGTGTGGCCTTACCCTTAAGCAAATACAGGCTTCTCTTCAGATAGTTTGTCTATTTATGAATGGACTCGATGGCAGTTAAGAATAATAATTTTCAACTTCTGAGCCTGTAAGCCATATGTCTGCATATACAGTATAAAGCCCACTGTTTTATCCTTGCAGATGTACCCACAAGAAGGGAAGGATAAACCATACTGTACCTCTGTCTACAATGTCTAATGGCAGAAACTCCTCATGCAATCAGAAAATGGAATGGCGGGGTACAAGCTTCCAGTTTGACTAAAAGACAGGGATTCTCAGGTAATATTTTGTTTTCCAAAAATAAAAGAATCACTTACAGTATATATATAAATCATATGTGGTTTTCCCTTAAACTACTGGTTGCTAAAATGTAGCCACAAGTTATAAGTGGTGTAAGAATAAGTCAGGCAGTCCTCACAGCCACAGTGGGGCCTGGTAAAAACCTGGAGAGATCCAAGTTTTACAATAGTGAACATAGGAGAACTGTATTAAAGGTTTTGGCTGGGATTAGCAGGGAACCCAAAAAATATTTATATATAGGTGGGGCAGAAGAATTTAAACCCTTGCAAATTGTTGCAGTGTCATTTAGACTTGAAGATTACATTGGTGAATTGGCGATATAGCGATCAGTAGGGTACCCAGAAGTTCCTTAAATATTTCCATTATCATTTATCATATCAAGAGATGTTTTGTTCACTTAAGAACAGAGAATATTGGCAAACTCCCGTGCACATTTTTACCATATTTATCAATAAATTTACTCGAAAAAATCTGGTGCAGGAAAAGACTTGATAAAATCATGAAAAAATCCAAATTGTATGATTTTTTCAGGTTTTGCGCCAGAAACCCACAAATTAATTGGATTATTTTGTGAAACCCAGCACAGATCATGATATCTTCCAATTGTAAATGGCACATCTGCTTTTGACTTCTACATGACCTCGGTATGTTTGATATGCAGTCTATTATTATATAGACTTTTAACAGCATCAAATTATTAAAATTGTGTTTTTTTCCGGTCAGAGAAAATCTGAGTTTGGTTAATAACCCCTCAATATTCCCTTTCACTTCACATAATTTATTCATAAAAACAATGTTATCACCTTTATGGCATTGTTTGATTGCAATATATTATGGAAGGGGAAAGACAATTGAGAAGGAACTTATAATGTGCAATATTATATGCTACAAGCTGGCTGTCGCTTATTCTTAATGCCTCAACTGGATACCGTGGAAACAATAACAGACTATATGCAATATTAAAAGATGATTGAACATGATATTAAATGGCATGATAACTTAAAAGGAAAGACTGTGTTTTTATACATGCTAAGTTTTCAAAATGGTAGGCATGGCCTCATTAAAGAAACCAAGAATTATAAGGCTGAAAATAATTCAAATAGATAAGGAGATTGGGAACATAACATTTTCTTTTTATATCTAGCCATGCCATATATTGAAAATGATGCAGTGCTCTCTATAAAATAAGCTGATGTGGACTATTTATTTTCTTTAATTGTAGAGTTAGGGTCAGTTCTACTAGAAGATGCTGTGTTATTCACATTGCTTTAAAATGTCTAGAAAGTTAAGTTAAGAAAGTTAAGAAAAAAAAAAAAATACTGGATAGGTGCACTCAGAAAACAATGGAAATGCCTAGGTGCTGGAACATATATCTTTTGCTCTCTCTCTCTCTCTCTCTCTCTCTCTCTCTCTCTCTCTATATATATATATATATATATATATATATATATATATATATATATATAATATCAAAACAGGGGGGTTGTGGGAGCACTCTAAAGGCTTTAAAGTATATATATATAAGTATAATAAATGCTATTGCATATGTACCCAAAACAGGGGTTATTTTGTTACAAAGTTATGATCATAAAATTGATAAGCCACCATACCACGTCAAGATAAACCCCGAATGGCGGTCCCTAACTTGTTTTATATTTTATGTGAATTTAAGCATTACCTGTAATCAATGTCCGTTGAACGCTGTTTTTTCACTGAGGGCTAAATCCTCCCCAGCCAGCAATCAGGCTTTTAAAGGAGAGATATTCCCAAAACAAATGCCCAATTTTAAAAGCATAGGATCACCACTAGTTAAAAGGGGGGGGTATGGGGTGCTACAACCACTGAAGCTTTGCATGTAGAATGATGTAGAATGATTTAGATAACAATGCAGGCATGGGATCTTTTATTCAGAATAAATAGTAGGTTTGCACACTCAGAGACAAAAAACTGGGCTGCAGATTTACATAGGGTCGAATATCGAGGGTTAATTAACCCTCATTATTTGACTGTCGAAGTTAAATCCTTCTACTTCGACTTCGACTATTCAAGTCGAAGGATAGCGCTATTCGTTCGATTTTAATCCATAGATCGAACGATTTTTCTTCGACAAAAGAAAGCTACCAAAGCGTATGGGGACCTTCTCCATAGGCTAACATTGACTTCGGTAGCTTTTAGGTGGCGAACTAGGGGGTCGAAGTTTTTTCTTAAAGAGACAGTACTTCGACTATCGAATGGTGGAATAGTCGAACGATTTTTAGTTCGAATCGCTCAATTCGAAGTCGAAGGTCGAAGTCGAAGTAGCCCATTCGATTCAACTATTTGAAATTCAAAGTTTTTTGTCCCTCTATTCCTTCACTCAAGCTAAGTAAATGGGCCCCTTAATATTAGACTCAGGTGGTATCAAAAAATCTTTTTACTGTTTAAAAGAATCAATTTGGCAATTACAACAAGGAGCGGATATACTTGCCACAAATAAGAATGACCCCAATGTTTCGGCACAGGGGATTCCCCTTGACAAAGAATCCCCTTGACAAAGGACATTGTGCCGAAACGCTGGGGTCATTCTCATTTGTGGCAAGTATATCCGCTCCTTGTTGTTTCTTTTTGCCTTGTACAAACCTTGGGTGGTATGTATATTATTGCTATGTATGCTGAAATGTTCTTGCAAACACCATTGTAATTGCCAATTTGATTCTTTTAAACAGTAAAAAGATTTTTTTTGCAACCTGAGTCTAATATTAAATTTTTTGTCTCTGAGTGTGCAAACCTACTCAATGGCATAGTGAGTATCCTGTTACTTTATGTAGGGGTAACTTTAGGTTTTTTGCACCACTAAATATATTTTGCTAAATATTTTATTGAATGGTGTGACCTACATGTATCCATATTCTTGTATCTTTTATTCAGAAATCATCCAAATTATGACAAAGCCATCTCCCTCAGTGTCTACTGTAACCAATAAAGCTATGGTGATCAACCTTACAGAGAAAACCCCAGGTTCCAAGTAATATAGATAAAATAATGTGTGTAAATAAATATATGCCCATTTAATGTAGCTTTTTCCATTTTTGTATGTCCGAGAACAAAGAGAGCAATAATCTGATTAACTATTAAGATTTAAATTCAAAATGGATTTATCCTAATTTAGGTTAGTAACCTTTTGTAGCAATGTAAAGCATTTTATTAGTATATACTCTGCAATGATGATAGCCTGAAAAATATAAATTAGGCCAAAACAGCATCATGGGTGAATCTGACCCCTTTTTATCAAATTTACTGTAATTCACCTCCTGCTATATCTGATTTCTGAGCCCTGTTTGAACTGTGAAACCAGCATCAAATTTTGCATTTACAAAGAAACCAGGAAGTGCCAAACTGCTCAGTGTTGCCGAATGTATTACTATTGAAAAATGTCAGGGATTTCTATAAACCTCCACCCAAATAACATGGTAAGTAGTTATGGAGAAAAAACAAAGCACAATTTTAGCTTTCTTGTATTTTGTGCAAATGACAATGACCCATCCAGCAGTATAACGGATGAATGTGACTGCTTTAGCCAAAATGCCAAATGATTTCAATGAGACTTGAGCTG
Source organism: Xenopus laevis (assembly GCF_017654675.1). Taxonomy (NCBI): domain Eukaryota; kingdom Metazoa; phylum Chordata; class Amphibia; order Anura; family Pipidae; genus Xenopus; species Xenopus laevis. The sequence continues at coordinate 51,047,175 of NC_054376.1, forward strand.
AACAGCCACATTATCCATCTACAAAGCTTGATGAACAACCCAGACCTTCTTGTTTAAACATGCATTAACTTTGGTTAAATTATCTTAAATTGGCCTAAATGCTTAGCAAATCTGGTCCTTTGTAATTTTCATGAGAAAGGCTAAAATGTGAATTCAAGTTCAAGTTCTTAACCTTAACTTCCTGGAAAGTGTTGGATTCAGTTCAAATCCTAACCTCATAAGGGTAGCTACATTGATAATAACTCTGCTTTTAAAGACAATTTGCAACAATATTTTATAAACTAGTCTAATTTATACCATTAAGATCTTGTGTTAAAGAGAAAAAAAGGTCCTGCAGTCCTTGGTTGGTGATCTGTTCAAAATGCTCAATTTATTCTTCCTGAGTGGCTTGCTTTTGATAAGATTTTGTATGTTTTGCCTGTGACAGTAATTTGTATAAATAATAATTATAACAATCTTGTTCTATTGACTTTTCTACTGGCTTTACTTTACACTGTTTTGTAAGTGGCCAAAAATCCCTGTCCCTTAGGGGGTTATTTACTAAACTCCGAATGCAAAAATCACAAAAAAAATCGTGATTTCTCACGAATTTTTTGGAATTTATTAAACCCTGAAGATGGAAAAGTCAGAATATATAAAAATCCGGCATCTCAGACCTGTCAATGGGAGAAGTCCCAATGATTTTTTGATGTGTGCTGGGTTTTTGGCAATACCCCAAATTTTCAGAGTTTTCGGGCAAAATTCTGAGTTTACAGGTGAAAAATATAAAAAAAATCGTGAAAACCGGATGAAAAATCAGAAAAAAATGTGAAAATCTGATTTTTCACTATTTTTTTCCGCAAACAAAATTTTTGGTAAAGTGTATTAATAAATAAGCCAAAAAAATCTGTGCGGAATTGATAAATTCAGACTTTAATAAATAACCCCCTTAGAGTTAACCAGGAGAGAGGTCCAGCATACATCTCTACATGTAGTTGTATAAAAACAAAGACTGCCATCTGTTCTGTCTATGACAGTTAGTTAATGTGCCATACTGTCCAATTTTAAGGTACGATTGCAGGCAACTGCAGGTGGTAGGCATTAATTGTGGTGCGACAACCATCTTAATCCACCCACCCATGGTCTCTTGGGATTCTCCACAAAATAGAAGTCAAAGCGTCATAGTTGGTACTCTTAGTCATTATCTTCTGCTGTCATTCATGCTCTATCATGTTAATCATACCTTCCAGGACAACTTTATGTTCCAGAGTTTCCTGATTATCAAGTTTAATCTATGCACATCTTGTATTAATAAGCTCGGTACATGCCATTATGGATAAGTGTAGCTTTACAAGTACAGTAGATCTTGCAGTGTTGCAAAAAGATGGGCAAAGTTATGTTTATTAGAGGTATAGCTCTCTCTTTATCTTGACACATTTTTGACACTTCCACTTGTTTGGCCATAATTTTGCCCATAATCAACATCTGAGGAAAAATGAATATCCCCGTCATTGCTTTCCTGTATTTACAGTATGTTTGTACTGCTGTTCAAGGATTATTTGCAATAATGAAGCAATCCAGAGACAGCCACTCTTATGATCCTGTAGACCTGCATGAAAAATAAAGTTATCTAATGGCTAAAATGACAGGAGCAAAGAACACTGCAGATACAGGCTTACCACTAGTATAATGCAAAACTGCCAAAAGCTTCAATGGAGCTGTCTGAACTTTTCCTTAACAATACGGGAATTGTCAGAAGCTTGAAAGCTCTGGTGTCAGACATCTAAAGAAACACAGAGCAGCCATCTTAACATCACTAAGAGAATGATTTCTATTGATTCTCTCATCCATTCTAAAACAATCACCACCAAGAGAATTGATTTACAATGACCAGCATCATGTTCCTCTTAAATTTGTTATCATGAATTTTAATAGCACAGGCATGTGACCTTTAGAGTGAGCTACATTTTGATTGGCCTTTCTCTTGGCCCCATGTCATCTTTACCATTTCCTGACACTATAAACTCAGGACAGAAAAATTTGCTAAGAAATTGATCTGCAAAACATGAAAGGTCAAATGGAGTCTACTAATACATTTTATCAAGCAGATATGGCTACGCTTGCATATAATGTTAAAAAAAAGCATATATAAATATATTTATCTAAGTGTTATCATTAGTAATAAATACAACGTCAGGGGTTAACACCATGTATGCAATTCTCTGTATGAGAAAAGGAAAGAAATAAAATAAAATGTGAATTCAACTTTATTAGCTCAATTTCTTAATGGAAAACAATCTGAATGAACACGTTTCTCTGGATGCTGCTCTCCAAAGCTAGCAGCGTGCAATGTGGATATTGTAGAACATCAATAAATTAAATCAATGGGGCATGGAACAGAATTCAAAATGTATTAAACCAAGACACTGTGTTGAGAATATTATTTGGTTTTTCTTTTAGGACATTAAACTTCCCATTTGTGACTTTATCAGTTATGTTTCAAAAAAACAGAAAGTGCTCTATTCTAGCCATTTTTTCAGCATGACTGAAGGGATTTATAATCCATATCCAAAGGAATTACAATGTGCTGCCGAAGAGGACCATTATAACTGTGTTTTCTCTGTTTCCCATAATTTGTTAGTTTTACATAGTTGATTATTCAGAAAGTATAAAAGTAGGAAGAAAATACCATACTTTCAAGGACCAAATATATTGTATTGCACAGTGGAACAAATCACAAGTGGTTAGCAATTTCCACATCGAAGGTTTCCAGGCTTAATTATTAGTTGGTTAGTATTAAATCATCTTAATCTTTATCAAAGAAAAACAAGAAACTAATGGGGTAATGTAACACAGTGTCTAAAGTTTGCCACAACTAGTAAGCCAGAGCAACCAATCAAATGTATATCTCCAAACAGCTAACCAGTAAATGCTGCCTACTGATTAGATTACTCCAATATCTTCAGTTGCTTGACTAAGCAAGGGTCGTCGCTTAAGACATACAAATAATCCCAGCATAATCCAAGCTGGGGCAGGCAATCAGAATAGATTTAAACTTGAACTTTAAGTTTCAGAAAGGTATTGATTTTTTTTATTTTGCTTTAGAAACTATTTAATAGGTATATCCATAATGATCCATGTGTAGGTTCTGGAATCTATCCTCAAATAACAAAATTAAATCATAAGACATATTTTGCCAGTGAAATATCGAACATAAGAATGAATCCCAAACAAAGTGTACCCCCACTCCAGCAACACTTCCACCTTGAAAATAATTAATTCCTAAAGGAGTTGCTGCACAAAGTGAGAGAGAGGGAATTTCAGAGATGGAAAACGGAGAAGAATTTTGACTTGTGTCTTATAACACAATTTAATCCATAAACTAGAGTAATTAGCAGTATTGTTTAGAAACATTGGAGTGTCTAATTGGAACCATTCTCCCCAAAAAACCTAATGCTATTTTTCAGAAAGCCCCCAATCTGAAACAAAAACTAGTAAACACTTGTGGAGTTGTGTTGAGTAGTGATTGGCGAATTTGTCCCATTTCGCTTCCCCGCAAAATTCGCGACACTGGTGAGAATTGCACTAAACAGCTATTTTGACAAAGTTAACACCGGCGCCCATTAAAGTTAATGGGCGTCCGTTAATCGCAGGTGGTGTCGGAACCGTTGGCGACGCCAAAATTTTTGCTAGCGGTGAACTGCACAAATTCGTGCCTGACGAATAAATTCGCCCATCACTAATATTGAGGCTTCTTTCCATGTAACCTTTGCAAGCGGTGTACGTATAGTGTGAAAACCAAAACTTTTACAAGCAATGTTACTAGAGAGGTCTTTCTAAGTCTTTTTAAGTGTTAACAAGTGTCCGGCTGGTTTGCGGTGGTAGGGCATTGAGAGAGTTGGCACATTGGAGGGGAGGCAAATTGGTGATGAGTACTCTACAGCGGACGAGTTGGTGGATACCCAGATTAAAATCTTTTATAACCTTAGAGCCTTTTTATTGTAATATTGGTCATTTTAGATCTGTATTGACTATATTTTTTATTGTGTTAGTATTGGGTCTTGACAAAGTTTTACTGCTTTGTAATAAGCTGGTATTGAAGGGACAATCATTAGTGTCAATATTGATAAAGTTATGAATTTTATATGCTGATTGGAGAGATGTCTGTTAGTGTTAATAAAGTTTTGAACTTCACAATGGTGGGACAATAAAGTGTGGACATTCAAGAAAATGTCATGAATCTTGGAGGACGCCTTGAAGGCGAAACGCATCAGCAGTGATAAGTTGGTGCGGAAGTGTGCTCGTTTGGAGCAGAAACATACATGAGGTATAAAGGACGCAATAGAACTTGCAGTACCACTGGGGGGATTTATTCATTTTAATAATGCAGTTTTAAAGAGAACTTCTAATGAGTATAATTTTATTTATTTATTAAAGCATTGTAAATGCTTCTGCAAATGTTATTCTTTATGTCCATGAAGAAAAGAAGCAAATTGGGAGTGATTGTGAACCCTTTGATTTGATTTGAGCTTTAAAAATGCATTTGAGTGTATAATCTACTATCAAAGCCCTGTGATTTGAAGTGTGGGTACCAACCATATTCTGCTTCTCTCTTCAATCACTTTGTGTTTGGGTGACAAAGAAGTGTGTTAGATATAGTTTTACTTCTCACTGGAACTCTCATAGTGTATTTGGTGGGTCCCCATGCCTGTTATTAAGAAATCTCCAAATTATGGGATTGGCCATCTCCCATAGATTCTAATTTTAATCAAATGATTCACACTTTTTAAAAATTATTATATTTTACTTAGTGATAAGAAAGCAGTACTTTATACTTAATCACAACTAAAATACTGTCTAATTAATACTTAATGGAGGCAAAGCAATCCTACTGGGTTTTATTAATGTTTAAATTATGATTTTTTAGTAGATTGTGGAGAGCCAACTTACAGAAAGATGAGCATTCTGGATAATAGGTCCCAGACACATAAGTGAAAAGTATTATCTACCTCGGGTTATTGAGCTGCTTGTTCCGATACATTCTAGCTCTGTGTAATGTGAACAGGTATGTTTTAAATTGTTTATTTACACAGTATTTCCCAACTATGCTAATTGCTCTTTTACACTAATGGGTGACAGGTAGAAGCTGCCAGGATGGAAACTTTTATAGGATTATTTGGGCAAAGTGCTGCAATTGACTAAGACAAGAGAACAGGTTAGGAATTGTATTTAACAAAATGTTCTTTTTTTCTATAAAACATAGATTTCTCGTTTTCAAGAAGCCATGATGTTGGCAGACTTTAAGGTATCTGGAATATAACATTGGGCTAGGCAATTCACTGAGCAGGATTAGCAGAGAATACAAGACTATTGATTGCTTTGTTTTGCTCAGTGTCCATGCGCAATATTCTTTATATTTATATATCAATAATTCAGGGACAAAATGAATTTCTGTGTGCAGAGATGTTAATGGGTTTTCAACTCTTCATTCCTGTACTTTTTCCTTTGTTCTCACACAGTGAATACAGACAGCAAATGTGTCCTAGTACTTAAACTGCAACCTTGAACTCATAATGGTAAAAATTGCTTACCTCAATGTACTCAAGAACATGAAGGAAATTACTACTAGCCTTGTTTAAACAATAAGGGCATGTACACTATGCAAATACCTTATCAAGTTATCATGTACACAGTGTGAGATGAAGTACAACACAGCCAATACACACACAGGTAAATACGCCATTATGACACTAGCCACAGCTGCTGTTTGTCTTATGCCTTTAGAAAACAAAGGCCAGTCTAGTTTAGCCCAAATCTTTAATCCACATTTCAGGCTACTGTCTACTGCTTCTGAACCACAAGAATATGAAAGAAACACATTTCTGTCTATTTTCCCAAGGTTAAGTCTATGATAATTGAAAAAGCATTTCCAATCACAGGAAGGCCATCTCCCATAGGCTCCATTTTAATCAAATAGTTCACAATATAAAATCCTTTTGTATCCTTTTTTTGTCTGTAATAATAAAACAGTACCTTATACTTGATCCCAGCTAAGATATAATTAATCTTTATTGGAGGCAAAACAATCCTTATGAGTTTATTTACTGTTTACATGATTTTTTTGCAGACTTAAATGAAAACTATACCCCCCCAAACAATGTAGGTCTCTATAAAAAATATACTGCCTAAAACAACTCATATCTAAAACCTACTCCAAGTAAATAAACCATTTTCATAATAATATTCTTTCTTCATAGTATGTGCCATTGGGTAATTCTAAATAAAAGATTTACATTTAAGAAATAAAGACTGCCCCCTGGGATCCTACTATTCACGGGGCACACAAACAAACTAAACAATACATGTTAGGTCACATGAGACAATTAATTGACAGAGTTCTGTCTTTTGCATCCACACTTCTTCCTGCTACAGTTAAAGCTGTAGCATTTCTGATCAGGTGATCTCTAAGGTATAGAGTTCCAAATTAGCGAAAGACTCCTTACCCAGAAAACCTCATTCTGGATAACAGGCCCCATACTTGAATTACAAAACAGCAATCACAGTTACATGTAATTACATGGGTATTTGTAAAATAGATGACACATTCTTGTTTGTGCTTATATATATCACATAAAATGCACCCAGCATGTCTTCTCAGCGAGTGAAAATTGTCCACATCTAGTTTTAAACTAAGAGTTGTTGAACAAATGACTAAACAGGTTCCTTGTAGTCTCCATATTGTTGTTGGTTTTATCTTTTATTCTCCTTTAGAATATTTCAGGACATGTTTGGTTTTTGCTTGTTATGTTTACTTCTAGCGTCAGTGTCAGTCTTACACTGTAGTGTTCATCCAGTGCAAATTGTGCTCCGCTAACATGATAAATTCACTAATATTTATTAACTGACTGAGAAGCCCTTCTATATATAGATTTGATTAAGTAAAATAAGTGTCTTCATTATGGTTCACTGGCTCTGATCATTTTTCACAGACTTTTAGCATTTTTAAATATTCCTTGCATGTCTGCCAAATGTTAATGATAAATTATCCAACAATGAGACATGCACCATCAGGAGTTCAGTGGACCTCGTTGTTGTGTCCCTGCTCAAGACAATAACTCATTGCAATTCATCCTTAAAATGTGACAAATGTATCATCTGCAGTTGGATAATAAATAAGCATTGCATGAGTCTAACTCAGCCACTGGCCTAAAGCAACATTTTTGCAAAGGATGGTTGTAACATTTGGATTTCATATGGGGACCCATATAGATGGAAAATATCTGTGAAAACCCCAGTTTTATCATCATTGATGGAATAATACAAAAAGAAAAGAACATTTCGTCCAGAGTAAATTGTGTAGTGTTTATTGTCGTAATCAGAACACTGGGCTAACCTCTGTACTGAACGAAAGTAAAGTTCTAAACAACCTACAGAAGGAAGGTGTTGAATGTGTTGCATAGCAGGGTGTTCTAAACAAATACATTTGTCTAGGACGATTATTAAACAGTGGGAAGAAGTGGGAGTGTATGTAGGCACTTCATGCGTACCATGTTCCTTCTATTTCCACTACTCTTTATTTCACATTCCCTTATATGTGTTTAGAGGGGCATTATACAGATATAGGATCCTTTATCCAGAAACCTGTTATCCAGAAAGCTTGAAGTTATGGAAAGTGTCTTTTCATTTTAATAATGAAAAATTCAAATGTTAAATGATATATTTTTGGCTATAGTAATAAAACAGTACTTTGTACTTGAACCCAACTAGAATCTAATGAATGCTTATTGGGTGCAAAACAATCCTATGGGGTTTATTTAAATGTTTACATTATATTAATGTATGGTGATCCAAAATATGGAAAGACCCCTTATATGGAAAACCCCAGGCCTCAAACATTCTGGATAACAGGTTGTATATCTGTTTTTTTTATTTTCTAACAATTCTCTTGCATTTGTGTGACAGAAATATAAAGGTGAATGCACAATTATTTTACACTTGTTTTCTGTGAAGGACTGGCAGAGGACTTACTATCAGCCTTTTATTAGATGGTACAGAACCTTGATATAACCCCCTACACCAGTACAGCAGGGGGAGAAGGCCTAGATAAAATGAGTGGGGTGGTAAAATACAGGCATAATTGCAGTAGGAACAACCGCTAAGTCCCATAACCTTTACAGACAAATGTTATAATGCATGCTTAGCAGTAGTAAATGCAAGCCTTGTAAATGCAGAATGTGCAACATGTTCCCAATTCCTAAGGCTCATACATACATTCAATAATGTCACTAATCCAACATTTTTTCAGATCAAGGTAGAGTGCCAAAAGGCTCATAGCCAAACAATATATTATACATTTCCCTTCAGGATTCAGCTCTCTGTGAATCATTTAAAATACAGTAGATTCTAAACTTGCAGTTAGCAAGGGAAAATACCTGCATTAAGTGAAAAAGAACTGCATTTGGTTACATTGTTTGTACAAACGTGTGCAGGCATCGAGGTAGCACCCACGTGTAAATTCTAATTACAACAATTAAACAAGTTTCAAGTATTATTTCTGAAGGAGGGGAGATCACACCTGCTTGTCTCTTAATTTGATATTATCTATTCCAAGTATATAACTGGGCCACAAGCCTTTTCTATAAATGGGCAACAAGAAATACAAATAAGGAAAGCTAACTGGATTTCTAGACAATGTGCATATTTACCCTGTTACGTTCATTTCTTACAACATGGCAACATAAAAAACTTCAAGGTTCTCTTATTAGATTCTTAAAGTAGTGCTGGGTCCCTCTGTCCCCTTCTGAGTTATGCAGTAAATGCCAATAAATGAGACTCCGAAATCTGTATAGTGGTTTGGAATAAAATTGCTGCAGAATGTAACAAAAGTCACTTGCCTTTGTCTCTCAAATTAATATACCCTCAAGTACTTGCAGCTCCTTGTAATGTGCAAAGACATGGGGCAGAGGGAATACCACCTGTATGTGCCTTCAATTAACACAAATTTAGTGATATTGAAAGCAGTGAATATTGGAATTCTGACACCACAAGAAACAGGGTATGTGGACAGAGTCTCAATGTAAATATTAAGAATTAGCTGTATATTTTCCACAAACTATTGTTGACCTAATATTAGACTTAGGGGCAAATTCACTAAGCGCCGAAGCGCCGAACGCTAGCGTCAATTCGCTAGCGTTGGGCATTTTCGTTACTTTGCAAATTCACTAACGAACGCTAGCATAAATTCGCTAGTGTTACTTCGCACCCTTACGCCAGGCGAATTTTCGCTAGGGATGTAACTACGCAAATTCACTAACGCGCGTAGTGTACTGAACGCTACCTTTTACGCTAGACTTCCTTCGCCACCTCAGACCAGGCAAAGCGCAATAGAGTAGATAGGGATTGCTTCAAAAAAAGTTAAATTTTTTTCTAAGAAATGGCGTTTTTTCTATATCATGGGTGATAGGCTGAAAAAGATCGAAATTTTTTTTAGGGCTCCCCCTCCTTCCCCCCTACATTTCCTAACTCATGGCAACTTAACTATACAGTGGGCACATGTGTAGGGCAAAAAAAAAAATTTATTCGATGTTTTGAAGGTTTCCCAGGCATTTGTAGTGATTCTACGTATTCCTCCATTGAAATTTGAATTTGGCGCCGTATGCAAATTAACCATCGCTAGCATACATAGTAACATAGTAACATAGTAACATAGTAACATAGTAACATAGTAAGTAAGGTTGAAAAAAGACACATGTCCATCGAGTTCAACCCTTTTTTTTTGTTTTTTTTGTTTATTAACTACCTATCTGCCAGTTGATCCAGAGGAAGGCAAAAAAAACCCATCTGAAGCCTCTCCAATTTGCCTTAGAGGGGGAAAAATTCCTTCCTGACTCCAAAATGGCAATCGGACTAGTCCCTGGATCAACTTGAATAATTTCTCCAAAACATGCTATTCAATAAAAAAATATATTTTATTCACATCAGTAGTTAAAAAACATGTATAGTAATCCCTCTAACGCCTAACGCGTTTCATGCTTACCCAGCACTTAGTCATAGGCAGAATCCTGCCTATGACTAAGTGCTGGGTAAGCATGAAACGCGTTAGGCGTTAGAGGGATTACTATACATGTTTTTTAACTACTGATGTGAATAAAATATATTTTTTTATTGAATAGCATGTTTTGGAGAAATTATTGAAATTGTGGTTTTGCCTCTTTTTGGTCACTAGAGGTCTCCAACATGCTTATTAATAGTATTTACTACTTCTGCTCCCAATTTGATCTAAATAACCTGGATCAACTTGGACTATGAGCTATTTCCCATAACCCTGTATTCCCTTACTTGCTAAAAAGCCATCCAACCCCTTCTTAAAGCTATCTAATGTATCAGCCTGTACAACTGATTCAGGGAGAGAATTCCACATCTTCACAGCTCTCACTGTAAAAAACCCCCTTCCGAATATTTAGGCGGAACCTCTTTTCTTCTAATCGGAATGGGTGACCTCGTGTCAGCTGGAAAGACCTACTGGTAAATAAAGCATTAGAGAGATTGTTATATGATCCCCTTATATATTTATACATAGTCATCATATCACCCCTTAAGCGCCTCTTCTCCAGCGTGAACATCCCCAATTTGGCCAGTCTTTCCTCATAGCTAAGATTTTCAATACCTTTTACCAGCTTAGTTGCCCTTCTCTGTACCCTCTCTAATACAATAATGTCCTGTTTGAGTGATGGAGACCAAAACTGTACGGCATATTTTAGATGGGGCCTTACAAGTGCTCTATACAGTGGAAGAATGACCCCCTCCTCCCGTGACTCTATGCCCCTTTTAATACAGCTCAAGACCTTATTTGCCCTTAATGCTGCTGACTGGCATTGCTTGCTACAGCCAAGTTTCTCATCTACAAGGACTCCAAGGTCCTTTTCCATAATGGATTTGCCTAGTGCAGTCCCATTAAGGGTATAAGTGGCTTGGATATTTTTACATCCCAGGTGCATGACTTTACATTTATCAACATTGAATCTCATTTGCCACTTAGCTGCCCAGATTGCCAGTTTGTCAAGATCCTGTTGCAAGGATGCCACATCCTGGATGGAATTAATTGGGCTGGATAATTTTGTGTCATCTGCAAACACTGATACATTACTTACAACACCCTCCCCTAAGTCATTAATGAACAAGTTAAATAAAAGTGGACCCAATACTGAGCCCTGGGGGACCCCACTAAGAACCTTACTCCAAGTAGAGAATGTCCCATTAACAACCACCCTCTGTACCCGATCCTGTAGCCAGTTTCCTATCCATGTGCAAACGACTTCATTAAGCCCAACAGACCTTACTTTAGAAAGCAGTCGTTTGTGGGGCACAGTATCAAACGCTTTGGCAAAATCCAAATAGATCACATCTACTGCCCCCCCACTATCCAGAATCTTACTTACCACATCATAAAATGCAATCAAATTCGTCTGACATGACCTATCCTTCATAAAGCCATGCTGATTGTTGCTCATAATGCCATTCATTAGGACAAAATTTTGAATGTGATCCCTTAACAAGCCTTCAAATAATTTGCCCACCACAGATGTCAAGCTTACTGGCCTATAATTGCCAGGCTGAGATCGTAATCCCTTTTTAAATATTGGAGTAACATCAGCTTTTCTCCAATCCATAGGCACCATACCAGATGACAGTGAATCTGAGAAAATCAGAAATAAGGGCTGGTCTAAAACTGAACTAAGCTCTCTTAGAACCCGGGGGTGTATGCCATCAGGCCCTGGAGCCTTGTTTACATTAATTTGTATTAAAGCTTTTTGAATCATATCCTGAGTCAGCCACTGACTAGATTGAGCTGAACCATTCGTGCAGTTATTAAGTGAGCCTGTGAACCCAGACTCCTCTATTGTATACACTGAAGAAAAGAACTGATTTAACACATTTGCCTTATCTGTATCTGTTACAACCATACTGGTACCATTATTTAATGGAGCAACACTCTCAAACTGCATCTTTTTACTATTAATATATTTAAAAAACTTTTTAGGGTTAGTTTTCACCTCCACCGCAATTAACTCTTCATTTCTTTTCTTAGCCTTCCGGATTGCTGATTTACAACATTTATTACAGTGTTTATATTCATTAAATGCAGCTTCTGTCCCTACAGATTTGTAGTTTTTAAATGCCTTTCTCTTCTTTTCCATTAACATCTTTACCTCTGTATTAAGCCACACAGGATGATTCTTAGAGCTTCTACGTTTAGTCCTTAAGGGAATAAATTGAGAACAGTAATGATTTAATATCATTTTAAAGGACAACCATTTCTGTTCTGTGTTTTTAGCTGAAAACCTAATGCCCCAATCAATGCTCTGTAGGGCAGCCCTCAAGGCACTAAAATTAGCTTTGGCAAAATTCATGGTTTTTGTTACCCCAGTATATTTTTGTTTTTTGCACCAGACATTAAAAGATATAACATTATGGTCACTATTACCCAGGGGTTCAATGACTTGCACATTTGCTATAAGTTCTGGGTCATTTGAGATCACTAAATCAAGAATAGCATTTTTTCTGGTAGGCTCCTCAACAACCTGTGCTAAAAAATTGTCGTGCAATAAGTTTATAAACTTGTTCCCATTAACTGATCTAGCAGTACCGTTGCTCCAGTCAATATCTGGGTAATTAAAATCCCCCATTATCATTACTTTACCTAAACTAGCAGCCTTTTCTATTTGCATTAGGAGCTTTGTCTCTTCCTCCTCACTTACATTAGGGGGTTTATAGCATACTCCTACAATTAATTTGCTGGATTCTTTACAATTGGTGAAGAACTCCACCCATACGACTTCTGGCCCCTCATTTTCTAACATAACCTCCTCCTTTATATAAGCTTTTAAATCCTGCCTAACATACAGACATACCCCTCCTCCTTTTCTATTGCCTCTGTCCCTCCGAAACAAAGTATAGCCACTGATATTTACTGCCCAGTCATGCGACTCATTCAGCCATGTTTCGGCCACACCAATCACATCATATTTTCCTTCCATCACCAGCAGCTCCAGCTCTCCCATTTTACCAGTCAGACTTCTTGCATTTGTAAACATACATTTAATACGGGCACCATATTGAACATATGACATGTGGTCCTCCCTATCCTTAACAGTTTCCCTAGCCAAATCTCCTCCCCCATTTTCCCTTTCTTTGCCCACTATCTCATCTAACCTGTCTACCACTGAATCTTTTACTGAACCCTCCCCCCCCACACCTAGTTTAAAATCTCCTCCAACCCTCTAGCCATCTTCTCTCCCAAAACAGCTGCCCCATCATCATTGAGGTGCAGCCCATCCCTAGCAAAGAGCCTGTAGCCGACTGAAAAATCAGCCCAGTTCTCCAAAAACCCAAAACCCTCCTCCCTACACCAATCTTTTAGCCACGCATTAATCTCCCTACGCTCCCGCTGTCTCCTTAGCGTTGCTCGTGGCTCAGGTAATATCTCTGAGAAAATTACCTTGGAAGTCCTCGCCCTCAACTTTGAACCTAGTTTTTTAAAATCATTTTTGAGGACTTCACCACCTCCTCTAACTTTGTCATTGGTACCTATGTGTACCAAGACCGCTGGGTCTTCCCCAGCCCCTCCCAATAATCTGTCAACTCATTCCACCACATGCCGAACCCTAGCACCAGGCAAGCAGCAGACTGTTCGGCATGTAGGGGCCTTGCGACAGATTACCCTATCCACCTTTCTAATAATTGAATCCCCTATAACTAGAACCTGCCTTTCCTTCCTTGCACTCCCCCCACCACCCGTATTAGAGCCACTGCCTCCCGGGGTGCTCCGAGAGTCAGCCTGCTCCATACACGCCAGTTCGGAGTTTTCCTCCCCAGCATCTTCAGCCAAAACGGCGAATTTGCTGTTTTGGACAAACTGTGGACCAGCCCCCCTACTCTTCTGTCCCCTACTTCCCCTCTTGACTGTCACAAACCTTCCTCCCTCATTAGCCTCCACTGCCCCTTCTCCTCCCCCCACTCCACTAGCCCCTGCCAGTGGTTGCTCTGCGAGCCTCCTTTCCTCCCCCTCGTTTGCCGATGCTCTCAGTGCTGCAAGTTCACCCCTTAGAGTCTGCAGCTCAGATTCCAAGATGAAAACCCACCGACATCTCTCACATGTAAATACTGCATGGAACTGCTGCTCCAACACCACATACATGTGACAAGACACACACTGAGTAATACCAGCAAACCCACTCATATTTACACTGGGTAACTTCGCTTCGCTTAACGAATAAACGCTAGCGCAACTTCGCAACCTTACGCTACCCCTGTGTGCAACTTCGGATTTTAGTGAATTTGCGGAGTGCTGGCGAAAATACGCCTGGCGAAGTGTGGCGAAGTGCGGCAAAGTGCGGCGAAGTTACGCCTAGCGCAACTACGAATCTTAGTGAATTTGCCCCTTAATGCTTCTACAGTCGTTGTTATTGGCAGTTTAGCCAAAAGCTCTTCCAACAGGGCTACTATTGTTTTTATACATTTTGTATTTTTATTCCCATTCCTAGAGCCAGAAGGAGGTGTGGTCGCACAAATAAGGAGCTAGAAAGTTTGACAATACTGCTAAATAGTACTGTAAAAAACCCACTGCATAACAGTAACAACTCCCTCCCTGGGTTTCTTTTAGGCTATACAGAGAGACTATTAATCTATGTCAGCCTAGGCACTCCCCTTTACCATACATAATACTGTGTGAAGTGTTTTTGGAAAGCATTCCTCTAAGCCTAAAGCAAGGCCATTATGCAGCACAATACCTAGAGAGAAAATAAAATGCTACTTGAAAACCGTAAACAGACCCACTGATATTTTCCAGGTCACCTGGGTGTATTTATCAGGTGCCTCTGATTGTCTATAGCAGTAAGCTGCTAAATTGTAGTATTGGATATATTATCCACAATGCTTAGGACCTGGGGTTTACCAGATTGTGATCTTTCCATATCTTAAGTATAAAAATATAAAAAAAGAAATAAACCCAATTGCACTGCTTTGCCACCAATTTGAGCAATGTAGGATTAAGGAGAAAAGTAATCATTTGTAAAAGATTTGCTCACAATTCAGTCTAAGGAAGATGGAAGAAGATGGAAGGAAGAAGAAGAAGTTTTCTGGTTAAAGGGTTTCCACAGAAGAAATTATATACCTGCATACAACTTGAGTACTAAACCTCCCGAGTGGCCTAGCAAGGGTTAGTTCAAATTAATCAGGTGGTTTAAGCTATTTTTGCAGATTTATGTTGTAAAGTACTTGAACATGAAGTGCAATTTTCTCCTTTCTACTCTTAAAATCCACATTCAGTCCATATCCCTGAGAAATTATGGACTAAAACATAAAATTATGTAAAAACTATAATTCTTTTTGAAGTATACAACTGAATCTCTTATCTGTTATATAAACAAGGCCATGTCTATTGCAGGCTACTTATGTGGCTAGTCCCCCTACTTACTGACTACTAACACTTTGGTGTCAGGACAGATATTTGTGCAGTTTTATCACTGTGGGGATAATGAACATATGTCAATTTAACTATAATTTGGGAACACAAAGTCTTTGAGTTTTGTTAAATTTCTAACCGATGCAACAAAACATCACAGGCAATGCTCAAAAAGTCTTATCAGAAAAGCACTGCACCCGTAGCAATATGGCTGATGAGATTTTCCAGACTTCCCAATTAACAAATCAGGGGCCCTTGTTTCAGTCCCTTAAATGGGTCAATAATCATTCAGTGAAGAGTAACTAGCTTTTATTAAGTTTAAGTTGAGTTTATAAATGTCATGAAAGACAAATAAAATAATATACATACATGTATTTGCCCAGTTGATTATTATGTTTTAAAAATATTAACTCGGATTCCTCCCACTTCCGTTAACAAATTTTCTTTTTTACCCTTCTTGAATTTCCAAGATAATCAGCAAATAAATGACTATTGTACTTGAACAGTGAATTTCCACCTACTCCAGTACTTAATTTTCTTCCCTTTTTATTGCAATGCAGTACATTTTCTATGCCAATATGTCTGGAACAAAAGATACTTACATTTTCGATGTTGAAAATGAGAGAATAATAATAGGCAGCTATTGGCTTTATAACTTCCTTGGGAAATCTCTGTGTGTAACTGGAATGGAAATATCTTCTTAGGGTCTATAAAAATAATGGTAGACTAATAAAAAGATAACAAGTGTGGGCATTGTGATATTTTAAGGGAAATTCTGAATACATTTGCTGTTTGCTTAATGCAGTAATTAATAACTTAATGCTGCGCTAAATCATTCCAGTTGAAGTATATCTACAGTAGTTCATGTAAGGTGCAACGATTGACTACAAAGGCCACTTGTCAGAGCAATTGGGGGTAGAAATCAGTATATGAGACCCATCCTTCACTGATCACTACAGTTAACTTCCTACTGCTAATTAAAGGGTCAGCGTCAAAAGGCCAGAACAAGAGACCATTTAGTCCTCGCACCCCAACCCCACCTAAGTCCCAGCCTATACCTAAAGAGAAGGACACAAAGTACCAGTTTAAGAAAATAACAGCAATGTGAGTGGGGTTCAGCAGCCACAAAAGGACATTTGCAAACAAAAATCCCTATGTCCACATCGATGAGGACCCTGCAGTACTACCCTTAACCAGACTGACTGTAAACATTAATTGTTGAACTGTAACAAAAGTTGGTAATTGAAATAAATATGCAAATAGGAACAATTGTTTCCTTTTACATATTTAGAAAAGTTCTTAAAACCCACAAAAGTTTTTGTCAGCTTCAAAAAGAAAGGCTTTACACAATGAAAATGTGCAATGAAATACGTGTCTGACTGTGAATCTTATTACATTGCAAATTGTGCATTTGTATTCTTAATTTTGCATATTTTAATTCTATTCCCCCTATGAGGGATGATAATGTTTGGTGCAGTCTGCAGCCCTCACAATAAATATGCATATATATGTATACAGAAAGGATCGGGATGCTGGGAGATAAACAGTAGTAAAAGCAATAAGTACTACCATTAGGTAGAGAGTGTGTATTATCATCAATACAGAACAGGAAAAACAGAATGTAATATTCTCCGAGGTTGGTTAATGACCCTTCCACTTCATTAAATAAGATTATATTTTATTCTCCAGTGCTTGTATTCATTATGAGCATTGCCTGTGACACTTATTTTCCATTATATTCCTGCATCTCTAACCCAGCTGCATATATATATTCATTCAGGCTTTTAATGGGAAAATTTAATCTATTGCACCTTATTCAGATTGCCCATATGGTGTTTATGTATTGACTTTACAATGTACCTGTTGAGCTGCACACTCGCTCTGTTATTGTGATAGCCTTTGACAGACTACAAGGATTTCATTTGTTCATGGGGTTTCAAGACATTTCATACTTTTTTGTAAACTGCAATGCAGAATATTTGATAAAAAAAACAATTCTGCTTTCATATTTTGTGCACTGGAAAATATTATCAGAGGCACTTGCAATATTACTGACTTTGATATTGCAGAGATTCAATGTAGCAAAAGAATTAAATGCTTACAAAGATAATATAGGATTTTATTATGGTTGTGTATTATCCATGCTGGGGTAAATGTAAAATCATTTAAAGTCCCTGTTGCTATTGCAATTGAAAACACCTGTTTTGGAAGATATATTGGGAAAATGCAGAGACTACTGACTTCCAGATTGTGCTTGACAGACACAACAACAAGGTAAGAATAGGGATGTAGCGAACCGCCGATTATGTGTTCGCGAACGCCGTTCGCGAACACCGGCAAAAAATGCGAACAGTTCGCGAACAGTTCGCGAACTTCGAAGATCCGAAAATCGTTCGATTCGAACGATCGAAGGATTTTAATCGTTCGATCGAACGATTTTCGTTCGAATCGAACGAAAATCGTTCGATTTTAGCGACCGAATGGTCGAATGGTCGAACGATTTTGACGCGAACGCCTATTGGCGAACGTCGTGCGACGTTCGCGAACTTGCGGCGGACGCGAACAGCCGATGTTCGCGCGAACAAGTTCGCCGCAGAACAGTCCGAGACATCCCTAGGTAAGAACAAGATAACAATAGGAGAGCATTAAAGAATTAGAGGTATAAATGATGGTGGAGTAAGACATGGGGAGGAAGGATAAAGAAGACCACCAGGTATCTGTAAAAGTGGGAAATTAGTATTCTTGGTAATTTGCATATAAATATGTTTTAATTTAGTTTTTTTCCACCTTTTCAAAGAACCATAGACAGGGCAGGCCCAAGTCGACCCGGCTTCCTAGGCAACCTGGCTGGTCACCAAGCTCCTCACACACGCAACCACGGATATGAGCATGTATGTAATGTAACAGAGGAGAGAGGAGACGGAGGGGAGAGAGTGATAGAGGGGAGAGCAAGGGAAGGAGGGGAGAAAGCAACAGAGGGGAGGGGAGTGGCAGAGGGAGGGCAGGGTAAGGAGAGGTCTGACAAATGATCTTTCTATGCACTAATGCATATATGAATATACTGTATATTCATATGCATACATAAGTCCTGATGAATGCCAAGATTTATTACAAAATACATTTATATTAAAGGAATGCAAATAAGATTCTGACCAAATAACTTTAACATCCTCCATCAAACAGCATATTACAAGACAAAAAATACAGTGTCTAGGGATGGGCAAATTTTTTCGCCTTGTTTCACCAAAAAAATCAAAACAATTTCGCCGCGCAACAAAAATTTTTTTGACGCCCATAGACTTTAATGGGCGTCCGCGACATTTCGCCAGCGTCGAATTTTTGGCAAAACGAAACGGGTCAAATTCGCCCATCCTTAACAGTGTCTAATAATAATGGTTGAAGCCTTGCGGGGTTTGGACTTAAGCTGAAAGCATACAAATTCCTCCTGGTTTGAGTCAACATCTTGACATACTCGGTCCATGTGAGCATGGGGTACCCCTTGCCACAAAAACAAAGTAACAGCAATTTAGGCTGAAAAGAGACATGTTCATCACATTCAGCCTTTTTGTCTGATTGAAATCTGCCTAACTGCTAGTTGATACAAAGAGGGAAAAATATCTGAAGTCTCTCCAATTTGCTTTAAAGATGGAAATATTTACTGACCAGATCAGTCCCTGAAAGAACCGTAGTATCCCTACATGAGCTTGACAGCTTTTAGATGTTGTCTAAATTCCTGCATTACCCATCATTTAGGACTATGGGTTATTGAATACCAACTTACTTTGTTTAGTACATACTGTATGATTCCAACACCATCATGTTTAATCACTCTATTAAGTATTTACAAACACATAACTTTTTCCTATTTGACAATAAGTATCTAACGTATGCAACAGAAATGAGCAGCCTCTTTTTAGGCTGATGGGAACACTAAAATTTTTCAAAACTGTAACTTCTCTGAATTTATACAGTTTTATGGAAGATATATTGATGACATTCTGCTTATCTGGTGAGGTAGTTCTGACCAGTTCACTAAGTTCAATAAATTCCCATCATTTCCCATATGAATCATAATGCACTTAATTTGAAGTTCACATGTGAATTTATTGTACATTCTATTAATTATTTAGATATCACCTTGTGTGGTGAAAATGATAATTTAAATGGAAAAATCTGTTCTGCTAATACCATTCTGAGTGCCACCTCTTGCCACCCTCAACATTTGATTACAATTATTCCTTACAGTAAATTTTTGCATCTAAGATGCATTTGCACACAACATACAGATTTTGTCAATAGGTCAAAGGATTTAAAAGAGAGATTTCTACAGAGCGGCTATAGCCATGACACTCTAGAAATAGCAAAAACTAACAGAAGAAGCTTGTTTAATAGATACAGAACCAATGATGACAGCATTCTATCCATCAATGATAATTTTAGCTATGATGGAGGTACCATTGCAGTAAAAAAGGATGATCCTGACATTCTATATTGTGTATTGACATACAGCCCACAATTTAATAAGATAAAAAATAGTTATAATAAAAACCTGGCTATTTTAGAAACTGATCCTACATTGAAATTAATATTAAAAAAAGGATACAAGTTTGTATCTAGAAAAGCACAAACCCTGAGAAATAAGCTTTCACTTATTCTCATAAGGACCAGTACTACTCCTAATACATGGCTACATTCAAATGGAAGCTTTAAATGTGGTTCAACACAATGTATTACTTGTAAATATATACACAGAGCTAAATCTTGCACTTTGACCAATACTAATAAAACATAGATAATAAAACATTATATCTTGTGAAAAGTCAAAAAAACAATATGTGGGACAAACAAGTTGGAAACTGAAAGGCAGGCTCAGGGAACATGTACTAAATATCAATAATAAAAAATGTCAAACATCCATTGCCAGCCATTTTGAGGAATGTACAATAATAATAGAAGTAGTAGGCATAGATCAAATGTTCCTAATATTTGAGGAGGAAATATCAGTTCTAAAATTTTAAAAATGGAAACAAAGTGGATTTTTTTACTTATGCACAAGACCGCCAGATGGCCTAAATTTTGTCTTTGATGTTTCCTGATATGTTTAATTTCATTGTTTTTTGTCTCTTAATATTGTTATGCATATTTTCCTTAATTATGAAATCACATGCACACCCGGGCCCTTCGTATTAAGGTTCCACCTGGTGCACACGACACTCCCAAATAATTTGTAGAAAGGAATTAGCACCGGTACACAAAGTGATTCACCTGACACCCCCCAAAATGTTGTGATACAATAAAGACACAAGATGCTTGTCCCCTGTTTAAATCGTTCTGTGTGCCAGTCCTAATTCCTTTTGTCATAATTGTAAAAACATCTAGCCATGGGTTTTAGATGGCATAGACTATGATTAAGGGATCTTATCCTGAAACGCGTTAGGCCTCTTCTGTCCAGCAACCTGCCACAATAAATCCTGCCCAGAAGTGCCGTCTATGTCAAGTTTGTCGTGTGATACAGTGGGGACACTGGAGACTGAGCACCTGGCAGGGGGAGGATAAGCGGTGAGCGGTCTCTATTTTTGTTTTTTTACTTGTAGACTAGTTTTTGCTATAGCATGTTCTAGAAATGTGAGATAGTCAGGAATAGCAAAGAAAGGGCAGCCTGTGCTCCAACAAAGACTGATACCTGGAGGTAGAGCTCTCTAGGCCATACTAGCCTAAGTAAAGGGACCAGGATATAGTCTTCTCCATGATCCATTTCTGGATAAAAAGGTGAATTGAAATTGAGTTTTACTGTGATAAACATTAATCTCACATTTTGATAAATCTGCCCCTAGTTGGCAGCATTATCATTTTACATGCATGCCTATATGTGTACTGTAGATTAATAACAAACTACTCAGCTGTGTTCTCCAAATAAATCAAAGTGAGACTGACTAATTACAGAGCTATTTTGTTTGTTTTGTCTATCTGATTTGAAATAATAGTTTCCCTATAATATGTATTACATTCATTTTTTTCTAATTATTCATTATCTTGCCATCCCTTGACTGCAGAATAAAGGTGGCACTGAAGCAAAGAAAGATTATTGGAGGCCTGTTAGGAATGTCAATTCAAATTCAATGAAATTTAGAAATTATGAATCGTCTTAAAAAAGTCTTAATTTATATTCCTTGCAAGTAAGCAGAACTAAAACAATGTTTCTTCCAGTATCCAAAATTAATTACAGTATATCCCTACAGACTAGATGTGACTTCTGCCTAGAATTCCTGTATAGTCTATCTGGCCAAGCTCTTTCTATATGAAAATGGGCTTATGGTAATACAAATATTATTGTATTATTGTATAAGTGTTGGTTGTATATTTTTACTGCTTTAAAGATGCTGGAGGACAATATACATGCATACAGTTGGCATTTATCTAATACATCATAGACCATGTCTATCATAAATACAATCTCTTTAGGTGATATACTGCTGCACATATAAAAAAAGATCATGCAAACACAAGCACAGTTTCATACAGTAACAGCCTTAATAATATTGTAGCTGGCCATGCATCCAAATATAAACAGCTGCTTGTTTGGTGAGATTTTTCCAAACAAGCAGATCTTTGCCTATTTTGGCCTTCCATGTGAGGGAACAAATCATGCATGCTAGCATACAATTATGGGGTTATTTACTAATCTCTGAATACCCGAAATTCCCCGAAATCCGAAAAATTCGAGATTTTTTTATAAAATTGGACTTTTAAAAAAATCACAAATTTTTCGGAATGTATTAAACCCCAAGGGCTAAAAAGCCAGAATATAAAACCACGGCATCTCAAACCTGTCAAGGTTGCATAAAAGTCAATGGGAACAGTCCCATTCAATGGACACTTTCTCAATGGGTAAAATAATTTTCTGTCGCTACAGGTTGTTAGCAAAAATTTGTAAATATGACTGCTTGTTCTTCCCCTCAATTTCGATGGGTCTGCCAATTAAAAAAACAAATAATATAAAGTACAACTACAGCAACAGCCAATATAATATTAAGTATCCTGAACAATCTAATTCCTTTCTAAACAGCTGTGCAGTAGAACAGCTGTACTGTCCAGAAGAGAAGACAACTTCCTGGAAATATACCCATTAGGTTGCATGTATGTATGCATGTATACTGTATATTCCGCATTGGATTTAAAATCTGTAATACTCGTTTTTCTCTGCTTCCAAGAGCAGCACAACATGTTCCAAAGACCATTACAAATAATTTATGGACTGCTGCTTCTTATAAAGTGAACACACTACAGGTATGGAATCTGTTATCCAGAAACCCATTATCCAGAAAGCTCCAAATTACGGAAAAACAGTCTCCCATAGACTACATTATAATCAAATAATCACAGTTTTTAAAAATGATTTCTTTTTTCTCTCTAGTAATTCAACAATACCTTGTACTTGATCCAAACTAAGATATAATTAAACCTTATTGGAAGTAAAACCAGTTAATTACTGTATATACTCAAGTATAAGCCAACCAGAGTATAAGCCGAGGTACCTAATTTTATCTACGAAAACTGGGAAAACTTATTGACTCGAGTATAAGCCTAGACACAACTACAGCCCTGTCTCCCAGCAGCGCACATTCTGCAAAGCGACCCCCCAGCGATCAACCGGACTTCTTTGCAAAGTTGATGGTGACAGAGAATTGCCAAACGGATTACATTGTCCCACTATCCCACTACCATGTGCAGAGGGTGCTGTGTGATATTGCCATCACTGTTAATCTTTCGTATAACCAACAGAGGGCGCTGTGTAATATTGCAGTCACTGTTATTCTTTCATATAACCAACAGAGGGCGCTGTGTGATATTGCAGTCACTGTTATTCTTTCATATAACCAACAGAGGGCGCTGTGTGATATTGCAGTCACTGTTAATCTTTCATATAACCAACAGAGGGCGCACTGTTATTCTTTCATATAACCAACAGAGGGCGTACTGTTATTCTTTCATATAACCAACAGATGGCGTTGTGTAATATTGCAGTCACTGTTATTCTTTCATATAACCAACAGAGGGCGCACTGTTATTCTTTCATATAACCAACAGAGGGTGCTGTGTGATATTGCAGTCTCTCCCAAGCAAACTGTTGGTATAGGAATGATTAAAAGTGACTGCAATCTCAGCTACTGCCCACTGACTCGAGTATAAGCCGAGGTAGACTTTTTCAGCACATTTTGGATGCTGAAAAACTCGGCTTATACTCCAGTTTTATAATAGTTTTTTTTTTTTTAAACTCAGGTAGTTTATTGAAAACATAAAAAGACAAGAATCATAGAAGTTCTTACATCAGGAGCACAAACAAAAAAAAACATATCACTGTCCAACAAGTCAGTAACGGGATACATGCATGTAGTATACAGATGTTACACTATACATCAACATCAGTACAAAAGACAATATGAGAGAGCTACACGAATCAGAATGGTACAGAAATATCAGGGAACATGCAGCAAGAGAACTTTACAGTCATAGTAGTACCATAGCACCTAAACAGTGATTCACCCAGTAATCGAGCGGCTATGTGGAAGGGGGAATACATCCAACCAAGGACCCCAAATCCTACTAAATTTAGCAGGGACCCCCCGTTTCAAATAGACGAGTTGTTCAATGTTGGATACAACTATCATAGTTTGCTTCCAACAAGCAAACGTAGGGGGAGCGACGTTCCTCCAATTCTGAGTAATAAGCTTCTTGGCCAGCAATAAAGCCTCCTGTAAGAAAAGCAGCTGATGCTGATTGAGGTGGAGATCCTGTAAAATAGCCAAAACACACACTTTTGGCGACCTATCAATCTGTATTTGCAAAACCCTATCCAAGGTGTCCAAGATAGACCCCCAGTACGGCACAATCTTGCTACAAATCCACAACATATGCAAAAGAGACCCTTTTTCCAGGGCACATCTAGTACACAGGTCAGGAGTATCAGCATTAATAAGATGTAACCTAGCAGGGGTATAATATGCTCTATGGAAGATATATAATTGAATGGTACGAAATCTATAATTAGGGGAAACCAAAAGGATAGAGTCTTGCGCTTCCTGCCATTCCTCCTCAGAAATGGCACCCACATCAGCCTCCCATTTGTGACAAAGCTCCTGAAGATTACTACCATGAGCACCTTGTAGTAGCCTAGCGTACAGCATGGTGACTAGACCTTTAGTATGGCCCCTGTTGACATAGATCAGGAACGGGTGAGTAGAGAGAGAAATGGTACTATGTTTGTGAGCTGCTTTAAGGCCACGGTTAAGTCTATAGTAATTCAGCCACTGGTTCTGTGGGAGGTAATGGAGATCCCGCAACTGAGCAAAAGGGATTGGCTTGCCATCCCGCCAGACATCCCCCACAGTCGTAATACCACATTGTACCCACTGAGGCATGGGCCCGAGCTTGGCAATGGCTGGGTAAGTCTGATTATTCCAAAGTGGTGTAATAGGATCAGTAATTGAGGACTTTATCACCCTGTTAGCTAGATGCCAGATTTTACGTAGGGATTGAAATAGAGGCAGACTCAGTGCTTGATTTGGGATGCTCGTGGGCTTACTCAGAAACCATCCAATGGGATTTAAATCCGACCCTGTTAATTGCGCCCAAAGAGAGTGAAGAGTTTTGTGATGAGCATTCTCCACCCATGTGACCAAATGCCCCAATTGAGCTGCCAAGTAATATAAGTGCATGTCCGGCAGAGCAAGGCCTGCTTTGGATTTAGCATGCATCAAAGTTTCTAGCTTAAGCCTAGGTCTGGAGTGGGCCCAAATCAATTGCCGAAATAAGACATTAATTTTTACAAAGTAGGATTTAGGAATCCACACTGGGGCGTGTTGAAGCACATACAGAAGTTTAGGCAAAAAGAGCATCTTAATAAGCTGAACTCTGCCAGAGGGACCAATAGGCAAGTTGGACCAAGATTTCAGCCTAGTCACCATCCAATCCAGAGGTGGATCCAGATTCAACCGTTGATAGCACCCAAGGTTAGACAACACTGCCACCCCAAGGTAAGTAAATTCAGTAACAATTTGGAAGGGAAAGGTTGCAGGACACTCATTGTCTGTGAGTGGGTCCAACAGTAAAGCCATGGACTTGGACTGATTTAATTGTAAACCAGACATCCTGCCAAACTCCAACAAAGTAATCATGGCATTTCTTAAGGAATCACCTCTGTCACCCAAGTAGAGTAAAGCATCATCAGCATATAGTTGAATCTTGTCCTCCCTATGTCCAAGCTTAAAACCAGAAATGTTTACATGATTCCTAATTAAATGGGCTAAAGGCTCAATAGCCAGTGCGAACAGAAAGGGGGAGAGGGGACACCCTTGTCTCATTCCCCTGTGTAACTGAAAGGGGGCAGTCAATGCATTATTGATTCTTAATTTTGCTGAAGGGGCCACATATAACAATTTAATCAGGGCGATAAATTTGGGACCAAAACCAAAGGACTGCAGCGTTTGCCAGAGATATCCCCACTCCACCGTATCGAACGCTTTGGCAATATCTAAAGCTACAACCGTTCTATGGCCTTGATTATCATGTGAGAGGCTGAGATTAGCGTACAATCTGCGTATATTCAGGGCAGTAGATTTACCAGGTATAAACCCAGTTTGGTCCTCGTTGAATAAACTAGTCCGCAATGCAAGAACCTTTGCCAAAATTTTTATATCTGACGTTAACAATGAGATGGGGCGGTAGGCATCACAATGCCTAGGATCCTTGCCTGGTTTTTCTAGCAAGACTATCGTAGCTTGATACATAGAAGGTGGTAATGATTTATTATCTAGCGAGTCCTTAATGGTTTTGGCAAGTGTGGGGACAATCACTTCCTGGAAACGTCTGTAAATTTCAATGGGAAGCCCATCGGGACCAGGCACCTTCCCAGCTGGAAAAGACAGATGGCCTCGATCAGCTCTTGTTCTGTTATGTCTGCTTCCAAGACATCAACCTGGTCAGGGTGGAGAGTGGGTAGGTTCACACCCCTGAAATAGTTTTGTAGTTCCTCTGAGGAAGCTGTTAACCGCGAAGTATAAAGAGAAGAGTAATAGTCCTGTAGAACAGACATAATGTCATTGGGGTGATGGTGTAGCACCCCGTGTGAATCATATAATTCTGATATTACCGGAGGTGAGGACTGAGCCTTAGATAAATAGGCCAAAATTTTCCCTGCTCTTTCCCCATGTTCAAAGAAATTCGCCCTGGAAAACAGTAATTTCTTTTTAGCTTGGTTGTGCATATGAGCGGTATAGGCCTGTTCAGCAACTTTCAAAGCAGCCAAATTGGTAGGAGAGGGTTGGCAATTGACTTGTACAGTAAGAGCATCCACCTGCTCAGCTAATTGCCTTTCCGTAAGGTGGGAGGCTTTCTTAACTGCTTTAATTTCAGAGTGTAAAGTAGATCGTAAATTAGCCTTAAACGCCTCCCACACCACTGCAGGAGATGCAGAGTCCTGGTTCAAGGTAAAATATTGCTTAATGGAATCAGCAATAGCATCATCATTATTAATTATTGTCAACCAGATTGGGTTAAAGGACCATCTCTCAGTGCCCCGTTGTAGTAGGTCAGTATGCCAAGTTAGCTTGAGAGGGGCATGGTCCGAAATACCTCTAGTTTGATATTGCACAGTTTGAACAGCAGGTAGCAGGTGTTTAGACAGAAACATCATATCTATTCTAGACAGTGCCATATGGGATACTGAGAAACAAGAATAACCCAGTTCCGTCGGATGCAAGTATCTCCATATTTCAGTTAAGGATACATCAGACATTAGAGAAGCTAAGTTACTTGCACGATTAGTAGAAACAGTACCCGCCCCTTTCAATCTATCCAGCTGTTCATTTAGAACAGTGTTGAAGTCACCAGCACAGATAATGTGGGCATGGGGGAAACCAGCTATGTATGATACAAACTGCACTATGCAGTCATCAGCATAGGGTGGAGGGATATAGATGTTTGCTAAAATAGTGGGAGCAGAATCAATTAGACAGTTAAGAAAAAGGAATCTCCCTTTAGGATCAGATTTCAAATCAATCAGCTTAAAGTTAACTGTTTTTTTAATCAAAATCGATACACCACCAGTATACGGGGAGTGAGTGGCATGAAATGCCCAACCAACCCACGGACGCCTAAGGGCCAGTATCTTACTACCAGTGAGGTCGGTCTCCTGCAGCAGTATAATCCCCGCTCCCAGTGACTTGACATGGTCCAAGACCAATTTACGCTTAACCCTATCATTTAGCCCCCTGACGTTCCAGGAGAGAATTGCAGGCTTCAAAGTAGCAGACATTGTGATAGAAAGGCATCATTAACAAGAGTCGCCAAGAGCTGACATCCCCAATCAAAGTGAAAATAGGCCTGACAAGAGAACAGCATAGCACTACCTGAGTAACAACCAAAAACATTCAACAGAACAATACCCATACCCTTCCCGTTATTTGGGAGGGTCCCACCCTTTCTGCCCGGCCCAAACTGAGGCAGAATTTGTACCCCAAACTGAAAGCTAAAACACATTTAGTAGGGCAAGTTTAACTACTCAAAGGCTGTAGAAGAGTCAACCGTAGAAGAGGCAATAAAGTACTTTGTATGTCCAAGGTCCTTTGGTCCGCCGGCCAAGTACACCTGAGTGGCGTGAGCTATGATAAAGCATAGAACTGGAACAGTAATGGTTATATAACCGTATAGAAATATCCATCCAATTATGGTAAAACAAGCAAAACCATAGAGTAATAGAGAAACCATGCTCACGCATATATAATGTTCCCGAAGAGGATCAGAACAGGTAAAAAAAAAAAAAAGAAAAAGAAAAAAAAACACCTGGCAACACAGCCATACATAGCTAACCACTAGTGAGAGCAAAATGAAAAAAGGATCCGTGTGAGTTGCGTTAGAAGGCGTAACACAGTTAGAGACCTGAGGCAAGTAAAAACCGGAGAATGACATAGAAACCATGCTCACGTGATCATGATGTCCCATCAGATGAGGATCCATGCAGGCAGTTATAAGGGGGAAAAAAAAACAAAAAAAACAAAAAAAAAACCACACCTACAGTATTCGTTATAAATTTGTTTTTCCCGTCTTCCTTTGTATCCGTTAATGGAAAATAAGAAGAACCAACTTGTATATCCCGAAGGAAAAACTGTATCCAAGGTAAGGCCTATGGTGCCGAATTCTCAAGCCACGCTGCAGCATCTTGCGGAGAGGAAAAGAACTGCGTACTGCCATTGCGTTGAACCCTCAACTTGGCAGGGTACATCATGGCGTATTCAATCTTTTTATCTCTCAGCCTTTTCTTGATTTCCTGAAAGCGTGACCTCTGGCATTGCACTTCCAGGGAAAAATCAGGATACAAGGAGATTCTTGTGTTTTCAAACGATAAATGTGGCTGGGTTCTCGCCATTCTAAGAAGGGCATCACGATCCTTAGCATTAAGCAGCCTCGCTATGATCGCCCTTGGAGGGGCCCCTGGAATTGGCGGGCGCATCGGGATCCGGTGAGCCCGTTCCACAGTAAATGTAGTTGAAAGCATGGCAACATCAAACGACCCCTTCAGCCATTGTTCAATAAATTTTTCCGGTTCTTGCCCCTCCACCCTCTCAGGGAAGCCCACAAACCTGACGTTATTGCGACGAAGTCTGTTCTCCAGATCGTCTACTTTGGTTAGGGACATCGTGAGGGACTGTTGGAGGTCACTAACTTGTTGTGGTAATGGAGTAGTCAGATTCTCCAAGGCACTGATACGCTGTTCCGCCTCCACCGTGCGTTCACGGAGTTTCTGAATATCTTGCTTAAGAATAGAAAATTCTACCTTGAGTTCCTCCGTTTTTGCTGTAATCAAAGTAGTGCAAGAGTCTCTAGACGCTTTTATTTCAGCGAGTAGGTCAGCCAATGTGGGTTTCGTCAGTGCAGCCGGGCTGTGCAGAGGTGACGAACTTGGCGATGAGGTATGCGAGGCCGCGCCATCTTTATTAGGCCGCTCACAACGAGCAAACTTTTCAAGCCACGTCGTAGCCTCTGTAGTCTTCTTAGGCAGTTTACCTGGGCCCATTTCACAGCACTAGGATACCGAGCTGCCGGTGAAGGAATTAAATCCAAGTTTAGCAGGGAATTAATCCTCTTTTACAGGAAATAATAGCAGAGGCCGGCGGAGCCTCACAAAAACCCGTCTTCTCACATCAAGAGAGAAACCACGCCCGAGTTTTGTAATAGGTTTACATGATTTTCTAGTAGACAATGTATGAAGATCGAAATTACAGAAAGTTCCGTTATCTGAAAAACGCCAGGTCCCAAGCATTCTGTATAGCAGGTACTATTTTTTTGGTATAATATATAAAAATGCTAGAAGAGATTTTTAAAACAGCACACTTTAAGATGCTGAAAACAAGGTTGTCAATATAAATTAGGGGGTCATTTATCAAAAGCTTTTTATTTACCCTGAAGAAAGAACGACAGGAAACCTTATATTACAGCATTCTCTATTTCACGTTCTTGCTTATCTGTCTTTGATAAATCACATGCTACTGAAAAACAAAGGGAATATACATTCCTTGTATCGATTATGCTCAAGGTGCTCAAGAGAAAGAAAACTTGAATGCGCACTAAGCTATTAAAAAATATTCAGGTATCCGCATGCCTTCTAGAGAAACACGAAAGAACTGGCTTTGATTTGTGATAGCATCAGATGCTTGGCAAGTATAAAGCTGGCCATAGATGTAAAGATTTTTAAAAGATCCGATCGTCATCAGAGACCACGATTATCTTGAAACGATCGTACGAATTGTCCATCAACTAAAAAGACCATTTCAGGCGATTATGCCAGGAAAACAAAGGGTAGCTGCCTGCTTGTCCCTGCAAACATAGATAGATTGCACTGGGACCGATAAAGATT
This sequence comes from Xenopus laevis, assembly GCF_017654675.1. NCBI lineage: Eukaryota > Metazoa > Chordata > Amphibia > Anura > Pipidae > Xenopus > Xenopus laevis. The sequence continues at coordinate 51,077,528 of NC_054376.1, forward strand.
TTTTAACCTGGCCGGTCAATTTTCTGACAGATGTCGGCCGAAAAATCGTAAAATGTTCGATCATTCGAATCCCACTAACCGCATGATAATTTTGAAGGATTGGTCTGACTTCGCTAAATTAAAGACTCTTTGCGTCTATGGAGACCTTAAGAAAAAGTGAAGTATATTCAATTATGATCCTAGGGGCCAATATTTACTATTTGTATTTGTACTATTTGTTGTGAGCTTTTCTTCTTGCCATCTTTGGAAAGTTGCAAAATAGGATATGGCCTTGTTGCAATATGCCCTTCAGAATAACATGTTGTTTTCTAGAGGATATATCACCAAGATATGCATAGCAGCCAAGAAGATGCTTGCTTTCAAATAGGTGACAAGTAAATGCTACCTGCTGGTTATTATAAGTGATAAGTAGCGATGAGCACATTTTTTTTTGCCATGAATGGATTATTTGCAAATTTTTGCAATTCGCCATCTGCAATTTTTTTAGCAAAAGTGTGGCAAAAATCCACCTCGAAAAATTTTGCTACGAGAAAAATGCTTCCAAGACAAAATTGCCACAGAGACAAAAAAGTCACCATAAGAAAAATTGGCCATTGACTTTAATGCATTTGAAGTGAGAAAAAATGATCATGCGTAGAAAACATTTTTGGCTCCGCTGTACTTCAACGCGTTTCACAAATTTTTCGCTGCTTTGCAAATTTTTTTGCAGGTTAGCAAATTTTTCGGCAAAGTGAAATGGGACAGATTCGCTCATCACAAGTGATAAGAACAGTAGCAAACTTTCCTCCTCATTTTATATAAACCAAATAGGCTGTGACATTGAAAAGGATCATTCAGGCAACAAATAGCTAAGACAAAGATAGAATGTTGATTAGGCTCATTAATTAGGTCATAGCTAAGCAAAGTGTTTCAGGTTATGCCATTATTTCCAATAAGACATTCACTTATTCCCAAACCCTTGCATGACAGTTCAGGTCTCAAAACTTCACCGCATTTAGTTTTCGGTCACCTCTCACTCATGGCTTCCAGAATATAATACAGTTACCGGTAATAACATCTGGATTCATACATGAATATTCTGTAACTTGTTTTTTTTCTCTCCATAGAATACTTTTGACCTTAGTTTAGCACATCAGTGACATACCTATGTGTGCCTCTGCACTTCTAATAATAATGAACTCATTCCCAACTCAGAATAATAGGCAACAAAAATAGGGAGTGGCAGTACTGAGACACACAATATGGTATAGATGGTATAGATAACAAGTGAGAAGGCCAATGGGGCTAATATGGCTTCATGGGTTGCAGGATAAATAGGAAACTATGTAAATAGAACAAACTGAAGGGGGGAAGGAGAATGCAATAAAAGTAGTATAAAAAAAAATATTTGCAATTCAAAACGTATTCCTTTTGTGTAAATAATTTTCAGTTTGATGAATTTAATATAGCTTTTGTACATTCAGGAAGCATTAAGCTACCCCATCCGTCAGTGGAGAAAAGACTGCGTATTTATGTAATAAAACATCTTACTTAAAGTTTTTTTTTTACATTCAAAAGAGTATGACACCTTCAAGCAGGTTTGACAAATGCACTTTGCGCAATTAAAATTGACAATGCAATAACTGCCAAAGAATAATATTACACTGTGAAAAGCAAATACATTTGTATATGCTTTTTATTTATGCCAAATGTCTCCCCTTTTATTTCTTTTATAAGATTTCCGTTGAAATGATGAAATGTAGACAGACTAAAAGGGCATCAATTATACATAAAGATTATTGTATGTAGTGTAAGAGTCTAATATAAGTTTATTATTCACATTAATAAACAAGAGAGACTAAATAAGTTCTGACCAGCCTTATAGCCACTAAAAATCTAAGAAAATGTATATACTTTTAATAGCCTATAAAGTTGCCAATTTTCAATCTGCTTCTGTTTTCTGCAGCAACAGTGGCATATTTAGCCAGGCATATGATGGACCATCACCCTCCCTATTCTGACTTCTCTATAACCTCTAACTTCTCTTTGGCCCGAGCTTTGCCTCAGATCTTTCTGGTTTGAATGGAGCTGGGCATCACTATCAACTATCTTTGCCAGAAGCTGACCTCACCAAGACACTTGGAACCTACAAACGTTCTTTATTTATGGTAGATGAACAAGTATTGGAGGTTTTCGTCCTTACCTCTGGAGGAATAGGGAATAAGAGGAGGATAGGACATCACAAAAAAATGGAGGGCTTACAGACATGCAGGACTTTGGCAACTAGTTGGTATTGAAAAAAACATATATGAAAAGCATAAGCAATATAATAAATTTTAAACATAACAGAATAATTATTAGCTGCTGGGGCAGCAAACCCCTCCATTCTGTGAATGGAGCATATGGAATGTACTTTGCCCAAAGCTTCTGCAGGCACTCATTCAGTGGCTGTAGCTTCAGTGATGATGGACTGGCTACCCACATGACCTTTACGACATTGAATATAGCTGCCACAATCACAGGTAAAGGGGGGCTGTAGAAATAGACACTTTATATAAGTATATCTAGGGCTTCTTAACGTAGCATTTAGGGAGGGCTGGAGGCTCTAAAACAACAGTTGGATGTCTCCTTTAACAGACATCAAGATTGTTTTATTCTGGTAATATTTCTAAACAAACAAGTGCGAAGGCATCTGCTGGTGAAGTATAACCTCCAATATCACTGTGAGGATCCTCATTACCATATGGTGTGAACATGCCGATACTTTAAAGCAAAGATATAAATTGCTTATAATTGTTAAGTTAGCATATCCATTATCTTGTAGCTAGCATTGCAATTCATTCTACACAATCTAAAAAGCATTATTTTAAAATGCCTTATGCTATGATTGTGAATAAAATAAAAGGAATAACACCAAGCTGAAGCTAACTGCATTTTATTTTCTTTGTTTCTTGGTGCCTTTTAAACATCAAAATAGTGTTTTTTAGTTAGAGCCTTCACCAAACAGTAATTTATCTTGTACTGAAAAGAGGCAATTACAGCATATGTCTGTCCATGACATTTGCAGGCAAAGCCCTTACACTATTTTGGAGCACAATAACCTGTATAGCCACCCAGCTGAGCATTCATTAATCCTGCTGTTTTAAAGAAAAGGAAGGAGAGCTGGGCTATAGCACCTCGCATGCCAAATAATAGCTATGTTGTTATTTTGTAATTGTATTAAGTCATAAGACATATATTATTTTAAGAAATGAAGCTACTAAAATACAATATTTTTTTTTGCCAAATACAGGCAAACAAATATGATAGACATAATTGGATATTCATCAACAGACTTTGTAGATAAGAGGTTACATGCTGTTAAATATGCTTGACCTCTTTGCTTCTTTAAAGCAGATAATGAGGAAAGTGGGGCAAATTTCCTTTTCAAGAAATGTAAAATCTCATGCAATACTATTCATTCATACAATTCACTATTCATTGCATGTACTATTTGCTATTAAATCTTATATTTAATTGCAAATAGTACAAAGACAACAGATCAAATGTAACAGAGAAACATTGTTTTTTTAGTATTACACAAAAATTGTTGTTGATACTCAAAATGGATTTCGCTAAATTTTTTTTTTGAAAATAGTGTTATTAAGAAAACTCAATCATGCAAAACAGAGATTATGCAGAGATTATTTGAACAACAATCTCTGTTTTTCAAAAAAAAAAAATTAGCATCGAAAACCACTTTGAGTATCAACAACAATTTGTGTGTATCACTAATTTCTTAGGGGCCCATTTACTTAGCTCTAGTGAAGGAATAGAGGAAAAATAGTTTGAATTTCGAATGGTTTTTTTTGGCTACCTTGACCATCGAATGGGCTACTTCGACCTTCGACTACGACCTTCGACTTCAAATCGTTCGACTATTCGATAGACGAAGTACTGCCTCTTTAAAAAATTCTTCCACCCCCTAGTTTGCCACCTAAAACCTACCGAGGCCAATGTTAGCCTATGGGGAAGGTCCCCATAGGCTTCCTTACAATTTTCTGATCGAAGGAATATCCTTCGATCGATGGATTAAAATCCTTCGAATTGTTAATTAACCCTCGATATTCGACCCTAGGTAAATGTGCCCCTTAGTGTTTTAATTATACACTGAATATTGGATTTGGGATTTTCATGGATTTATACCTACAAGGATTTGAATATATTCACTTTGATTTGTGATGTCACCAGGGGAAAGGGAGGAGTCTTTATCCATGCCACTTCCTCACACTTTCTTTCACTAGGCTTGATAAAGGGCCCGGGTGGCCAAAATGTTGCCTTTTTTCTGTATGTTTTTGGGGAGAATAAACCTTGCACTTTTTCAATTTTCTCCAGTTATTGGATGGCTGAAATCTTAAGGCCCTTAGGCTGCACTGCATTAAAACAGACACTATTCTGTAATAGAAAGCCGTGTATGTGCTTGGGAATACTTCCAAAGACCTTTGTCTCTAAACACAGTTTGTTGCTGCAAGTTACAACTCTACCATACAATGAAGAAACCATAGGTAAGCATATACTGCCATTGAGACTATGTCTTTTTCAGGGAAGGTCTTGCTTATTTCAGCAAGACAATGCTAAATCGCATGCTGCATGTATTAGAAGAGCATGGCTCCAAAGTAAAAGAGTCTGGGTGTTAAACTTGTCTTCTTGCAGTCCAGACCTGTCACCCACTGAAAATATTTGGCACATTTTAAAACAAAAAATACAACCCAAAATACAACTGTTAAGCAGCTGAAATGTAACAGTATATCAAGCAAGGATGGTACAACATTTCACTTTCAAAGCTGAAGTAATTGGTCTCCTCAGTTCCCAAATGTTTGCAGTATTTACAAAAATCTCTTAAAAGTACTGTACTGTATGTGTTAAAAAGTATTACTATTTATGACCTCTTTTATGACCAGCGAAACTCCAGTTTTCCAACTTTTGACCTGTCATAGAAACTGCATTGCCATCAACTGAACATATCACATTTTCTATGCCTCTTTTTTTTTTTTTTTTTTTTAAACAAATTGATGTTTTTAGTGTTGGCTGACATTTTCATAACTACCAAAAACTTTCCAAAAGACATTTCTATATAAAAGCAACAAACGTTCTTATATGACCGTATAATAAAGAAAAATATTTGTAATATTGCACAAATAACCCGAGGAGGGTTCTAGCAGAACATTACTTTCTATTTCTTGAAACATTTTATAACTCAATTCTTGCCGCTAGCATTGTTAGTCAGGTCTTCAGTAATTGAAAGATAAGAAAATGTGATTTCTGGCACCCTTACCACGTTTCATATAAAAATACAAAGCTTGGGCATTTTTGGAATCTACCATGCAAAGGTAATTTATAGTCTGCACAATGGCCCCTGACTTCTGTCTGTCCCATATGTTAAGGGGAACTTCTGAAGGGGTAAAGGAGTCTGACGAGAACAAACAGTATTCAGAAAACCAGCTGGAGAAAAATCTTGAGGTTACAAGCAGCAGACAAACAGAACATTTTAACAAAAGGTGCAAACACCTGCAAATAACCTGTTTTTAATTTTGCAGCAAAGAAAACTCTGAAATGAACAGCATGGAAGCGGAATGAAGGAATAGTTTAATTAATTAGTGAGCGCTTCAGCTAGTTCAGGTTTGATTGTCATTCAATTTATTGTGTTCTACCTCCAAAACAAAGGAAACTAGTTGTTAAATAAATGCAGCTTTTACCATTCACTGAGGACAAGTACAAGAGTACAGGGTAAAAATAGAAATTATATTTCACTCCATCCCCATCACAGCTGGTAAAAGCAGTAATCACATGGGGTTAATGCTGTTCATGGCATCACAGGAATAGACTGAAAAGTAAAAATGTATGTATAATGAGTAATGGAACCACAGAATTTTTTCTTGGAAAACTTCATATTTTCAGAGAACAGTCAAAATTCTAGCTAAATATGCATTGACTTAGTTTGTATTAATACACAGAACTGCTGTACCTATAACGCCAATATTTATTTTAAGTGGACACTAGGGGGCCGATTCATCAATAGTCGAATATTGAGGGTTAATTAACCCTCGATATTCGACTGGGAACTAAAATCGTTCGACTTCGAATATCGAAGTCGAACGATTTAGCGCTAATCCTGCGTTCGATCGATCGAAGGATTTTTCGTTCGATCGAACGATTAAATCCTTCGAATCTAACGATTCGAACGATTTTAATCCAACGATCGAAGGAAAATCCTTCGATCAAAAAAAGGTTAGCAAGCCTATGGGGACCTTCCCCATAGGCTAACATTGACTTCGGTAGCTTTTAGCTGCCGAAGTAGGGGGTCGAAGTTTTTTTTAAAGGGAAAGTACTTCGACTATCGAATGGTCGAATAGTCGAACGATTTTTCATTCGAATCGTTCGATTTCGTTCGAATTCGAACGAATTTAACCAATTCGATGGTCGAAGTACCCAAAAAATACTTCGAAATTCGAATTTTTTTCATTCGAATCCTTCACTCGAGCTTAGTGAATCGGCCCCTAGTTCTGGGTCAACGGCTTCTATTCAGCCAGGGTGTGAAAACTTCATAGAGAACTGGCTCAGTATCAAAAATGAGGTACTCTTTTATTAATACAGAGAAAAAAGCAATCATTTGTAAACATTTATCATTTGTTTATAGATAACGGATTTCTTGATACGGGATCCCATCCCTAGTGCTTGTGTATTGCAATATGCATAAGATTACCTAAACTGCATGTCATGTAGAGACCACAAAATACTGTGCATTATATTTTTTTATGAATGGCACGACCTCAACAAACAAAACAACATTAAGCTCATTTTGTGAGTCTTCTAAACCTCAAAATTAAATTAGGTGACCTATAAATATGTATATCATTGCAATCTTAGAGTATTCAGAATGGGTATATATGTTTTGTTGGCAGTACTAGCAATCCTAAGTCTTTGGCTAGTGTGTATAACAACTTTTCTCACCTGCCACCCTATATTAAGTTATATTATATAACTATATTAAATTATGTGCCACAAGTACAGTACTATAAATGCTATTTTTTTATGATATACTAAACTACACATAACCTGTATTATGGGAGCACAGTATCCGCTGAAATGTGTGTACAGTACTATAAAATAATGCAAATGGCTAAAAGACGCACTGTGGTCATTGTAGTTGAAAGTATATTTATAAAAAAATATAAATGAATAAAAGATGTTAAATAAATGAAATCAATAAAATGAAAAACAAAAAGTAAAAAATTGGCATTGACAGTAGTGATGGGCGAATTTGTCCCGTTTCGCTTTGGCAAAAGATTAGTGAATTTCCCGTGAAATTAGCGAAACGGTGAAAAAGTAGCGGAAATCGAATTTTGCCGCTGACTTCAATTCCCAGGCATCAAAATTGACGCCTGTGACAATTTCGACGTCATCATCAAATTGTCATCAGCGTCAAATTTGTCACCGACGTCAAATGTTTTTTAGCTGGCGGCGAAACACGGAAATTCCCTGCGAAATTTGCACCTGGCGAAAAAATTAGCCCATCGCTAATTGACTGCAGTGTGATCAGTTCTGAATTACCGATCCATTAGTTACACTGTTCAATGACAATGTAAAAGCTAGTCTCTTATTTGAATCAATGCATGGTTGTTAGGGTAATTTAGAGTTTAGATTGTTAAATTGCAAACTGGAGAGCTGCTGAATAAAAAGTTAAATAACTCGAAAACCACAAATATTAAAAAATGAAAACCAACTGCAAATTGTCTCAGAATATCACTCACTGCATGATAATATAAGTTCATTTAAAGGTGAACAACCCTTTTAAGAGCTTTTGCCTACCAACATACAGTATAGTTGATAAAGCTGTTGTGAAGTCAATAAGTATTTAACAACCCATTCATCATTACATCTATGTGCAATCAGCTTAATAAAGAATGTAATACAGTGTATTCTATAAAATGAAAATTGCTTTTCACAGTGTAATATTGTTTACTAGACAAGTTATTACAATGCTAATTGTCAAATCCTGAAGCACATTTTTGAATATCATTATAATCATGTATTTATATAGTACCAGCAAATTGTGCAGCACTTTACATGAATTTGTGACAAACAGGATAAAATGGCATAAGAGAATAGCTTGAAGCAGATATTAAAAAATGTAAAAATGTAATCAAATAGACATAATATATACATCGTTTGATTGGACAGAGGAAAAATATTTGCATTTCACATTTTATTGTTAATTTATTTTATATATTCAGCACTGCACAATATGTTGGCGCTCTAAAAATATATGCTAATAATAATAATAAACAGATGCATGCAAATTTTACCTTTACAACATATTACACATTCCCCATAGTGTTAGGTACGCTAGGCACATGATGGTTTTCAACAAAAAGTATTTATCAACATTGTCATTTTTGTGGTTTTAGAAACCAATAGTAAACTACCTTTCTGTAAAACTATGAATGCCATGGAATGTATTAAAAGATCTGAATTTAAAAAGCATGATTAAAAAAAAAGCTCTGAACAATCTGAAAAAAAATATGATACCTGTAAAATCTCTAAAAAATTGAGTTTTTTAGACAGTTAAAAAAAATCAGAAAACCTCCAAAAATCCCAAATTGATTATAAAAGGTCTACTAGCAGGGGCGGAACTACCAGGGGAGCAGGGGGTGCGAGTGGGCCAGGGCCCGCACCCCCTCAGGGCCCCCCGGTAGTCCGCGCGCGCTTTGCGGCGCATATTCCCGGCCAGTTCCGGGTGTACGGAGGGGGGCGGGGGGCCCTGCTGCGCATCCTGCGCCAGGGCCTGCCCCCCTCTAGTTCCGTTTCTGTCTACTAGGATCAGCACAACTCCCACTGACTTCTATAGACCCTCCACGACTTTTACCTGGTGAATTTTTGTATTTGAGTTTTTTTTATACACTTAAAGGGCAACTAAAGTCTAAAATAGAATAATGTTAGAAATGCTGTACATGAACTTACTGCACCAGAAGCCCAATTAAACAAATGATTTATGCTTTTAAAGTTGGCCCAGGGGGCTGTCATCGTGTAACTTTGTTAAACATCTTTGCAATACCAAGACTGCACATATGCTCAGTGTGGTCTGGGCTTCAGTTGGGAGGTTAAGCTTAGGGATCGTCATAAATGATCTGTATCTGTATCTGTGGATACAAACCTACACAGTTGTTACAGGAAGTTCTGGGAAGTAAGTTGGGGGGGGGGCTCCCCCCTGTCGTTTGAAAGTATGATAGTTTCCCTGCACAGCAGTTAGCGAACATCACAAGCTGTCAGAGCAAGTAAAACGAAGGGTGAATTTCACTGCATACAGGTTTCATGTAAAAATGGTCGACATTTTTTAATTAAAGTATATCGGAGATAGGTTTCTTTTTCATTAAAGAAAATAAAAATTGGATTTTATTTTTTTGCTTTTACATGCCCTTACATATCAATTAAATTTTGGAGTTTTAAAGAAATACATATCAATTTTTTGGAGTTTTAAAGAAATACCACAATTTTTTGAGATTCCTAAAAAAATGTTCAATGTTAGGCCCCATAGAGTCAATGAAGAAATTGGATGGCACGGCAACAATTTAGAATGAATTGCATATTAAGCTGGTGGAAGCTCTTAGCTGTGATGCATTAACAGGAATTGCTTGTCTATGTATGGTATTTATAGTTACTGTAAGATAGCCATCTGCTGTTATTATTCAGTATAGAATTAAACAAAGTAAACAAAAGGAGGAAAAAACTGACCCAATGCATTTTTAGGCCAATAATGTTCTTAACCACAAACATAACTAACATATCCTGTAACACTGAAATATAACACCAAGCAGGATAAAATCTAATGGGTGCAGCTTGACTCAACACAGTGACCACCATTACAATAAATAATCTGATTTACTTTGTCATCAACAATAAATAACATCCCAATGTCATTTAGCCTCCAGAAATTCAGGTTTGAATGCCAGTATCCAGTAGACCTTAAAATTAAGGTTTGGGCTTTTCCTTGGTAGAGCAGAACTCACATTCCAAGTGTGGACTTTATATTTCTTTCTCAGTGAAATGTAATTCATTCAATGTTCAGTCAATGATTGTTCATTGATCCTGTCCTTCAGATTATGAGTAGCATATCCCATACCTTGTTTGTAACATTCCATACATTTATTGTCAAAAAAGTGTTGATAACATTTCACCAGATTTATAATGAAACCAGACAACATACATATTGGCTCACTCCACATTTAAATGAGAAACAAAACCCTTAATAAAAAAAAGCCCTACCCTACATAGGCTAGGGGAGGAGGTAGGGGGTCTATGTAAGGTAGGGTTTTTTTTATTAAGGGTTTGTTTCTCATTTAAATATGGAGTGAGCCAATATGTATTATAAAAAATTTTTATTAAGGGTTTGTTTCTCCTTTAAGGGCCCCACCATCAAGCAATGAATTTTCAGGCAAGCAAAAGGTCTACATGTATTGGTACTATTCCTATAAATCATATCAATGAGCAGTGTTATCCTGGAAAGACTTAGGCTGTGGGTACATCTGTCACTTTACGAAAAATTTGCGCAACTCCGAAAAAATTTGCCAAGTGCGTTGAATTCGATTGCCGTCAACATTTTTTTGACGAGCGACAATTTTTACATTTTTTTCTCACTTTTTTCTTATGGTGACTAGTTTTTTGTCTCAGAGACAATTTTGTCTTGGCGACTTTTTTGTCCAAATGCGTTAAAGTCAATAGACGTATTTTTCGTATGGCGATTGTTTTGTCTCTGCGACTTCTTTGTCACTGCAAAATTTTCTTCTGCAAATTTTTGCCTCGGTTTCGCAAAAAAATTTATTTCACCGCAAATCCATACCTGACGAATAAATTCGCTCATCACTACACACAGGCGTATTATTGCAGGTTGAGAGAAGCAGCTCTGTGCCGTGTGGGCTGACTACTGCCTGTGTGTGGGCGCACACAGGCTGATTGGATTCAAATCAATGGAGCAGGGGTACGGAGTATATCTGCTTCTCTCAGCCTGCAAAAATACACAGGCTGACAACAACAAGAGCCAACAGCATTTGTGCCCACGAAAGCACTTTATGCCTAGATGTGGTCTAGGCATCTAAAGAATATAGTTATTATTTGTTTACTCTTTACTTGGGGAGGTTCTTTTACTCTTTATGGGAGGGATGATACAGATTTAACTACTACTTTTTTTTTAGAATAATTCAATTTAATATTTCATTTTACAATCAGAAATAAAAAAAAACCTAGAGGACACAATACTGGCTGTGAATGAAGATTATTTCCCAGTGTGGCTTGCATAGTCATATGTGAACATGAATGGCCCTAACAGTTGATTACATAGTAAATGATAAGGTAATATCATTATCACTGATATAATCTACAAGTTGTTCAAGGCATTCACTGCTGTCGTTCCATATAAGTAGTAATTACTACTGTGCTATGTGCAGTGGATAATACTCTGCATGTGAAAACCGTGAAATGAAAGCAGGTTGAATGTTTCCATTTTACAATTCTGAACATATTTTCAATGTATTTATTTAATACAAGTATGTAACTTTTTCTAAGGTTGTCAACTTGCCAAACACCAGTTCTGCTTTGGCTGTAAAGAAGAATGTATACCATCTTTATCCCACAATACTCTATATCCATTATGGCCCTTGTTTCATTTGTGTGTTAAAATCTCTTGTTTAAATACGTACTGGTGGTGGGGTCAGGTCTAATGAAATTCTGGGCATAATCAGAATCAAAGAGAACAGTAGCAGCAGAATGCAGCCATTGTAATCAAACAATAAAGGTGGTGGTTAATAATAGGTCCAATATGCAGAACTTTACTGCAAAACTCAAGTGCTTTAATGTGTCACGACATGTTTCGAGCTGAGCTCTTTCTCAATTGATCACTTGAGAAAGAGCTCAGCTCGAAACATTTCGTGACACATTAAAGCACTTGAGTTTTGCAGTAAAGTTCTGCGTATTGGACCTATTATTAACCACCACCTTTATTGTTTGATTATATTGCTTCACTGGATGGAAGCCGTGGTTATAGGTTTACCTACTGAATCTATCGTTACTTGGTGTTGCACAGCCATTGTAAATATGTATAGGCTCCTTAAGTGTTATTACAACCAGCACAGAGAGGAAATATTAAACTAGGTCAAGCATATGGATTCTCCTGTACTAGTTATTGTTAAGTAAACAATTGAAGAAAAAGTACATTTATATTCTCCTCTACTAACAAAGGGCTCCTGTAATGCTTAACTAGGACACCCATGTGTCAAGAAGTATATTCAGTAGCTAAATGCTTATATGTTCTTCCATTACCAAATACTGAACACAGTTATGAGAACCAATTGGCACAGGTTATTTTATTGTGGATCCATTAAGAAAGGTTTATATTACAATATAACCGAAAATTTGGGATTTTTAGTGGCTAAGCACAGAAAATATGTGAATCATATAACTTTTCATACAACTTTGCATATAAAATCATATAATTTTCTGTTAAAATTTCTGTTACCGAAATCTGACACCTACATCTCTACAGTAGTTATCACTTTGTTAGTTGTCAAGGCTCTGGCTACCACTAAATTTGCATTGGAAATGGAATTAAAAGAAAATTAGCCTCTCTGGTTTCAGATTAGACATACTGTAATCAGCTATTTCAAAGAGGGTGAATAATGCATATCCTGCAGCTCATTATTCCCGTGAGCTACGCAGAGTCCTGCTGGAGCTGTAAAGAGTTCAGCAAACTCAATTTTGCAGCTTATTACCAGGAGCTTAATCAATTCGCTGTCTCTTTACAAGTTAAAGTTAAAGGTTAAACAAAATAAAGACAAGACTGACCAACAGGTGAAATCTTTTCCTAAAGGCTGTATCCCAAACCTTAGTATGCTGGGTGTGACATGTTATTTTGCATTTTTGTAAAACTAATGGTATTAAACACAAACTGTAGTCATCACATTAAGAAGGATTACGTTGACAGCTTTTTATTGTCCGTTTCAATAGCTTAGTTGCTCAGCAAGAAATCTTAAAAGTTAATTCAATCCTGTGAAATAAATAATCCCTAATTGCAATGCCTTGCCTAAATTCTCTGTTCAAGTGCCAAATTAGACACATACAGTATGCAAGGGCAATACAGATTACATTCTTTTAAAATGTTTTGGAGTAATAGGTAAATTCAGTTCTGTTTAATCCCTATAAAGATATTAGGATCAGAAATAGCTATGCCAATGTTACCAAAAAGTTTGGCTAAATTCATTCAAGTTTTATATTTTTGCTACAACACTTATTTACACTTATTTAATGCTTTTTGCCATGTGTTTTTTTATGAGCTCTGCACAGAACGTGTACCAAAAATGAATAGGAATATGACATGAGTGTGAAGCCCTGTTAAAATATTTTTCTCTTGCATCAAGGCATACTTAACTTTTTCCCTGTAGCACCACCATTCATACTATATGTGCCTAAATATTTATTTGGCATCAAGGAAGCCCCCCCTAAGAGAAAGCCACACTTTAATACAGTATATACAGTAGTTAAAGCACAAACCCCATAGAACAATGTCATGTGAGTGGTTTTTCCAAAGTTATAAATCGAAATCAGCCAGTCTGGTTAAATGTGATCTAAACAAAAAAATGTATGTGAACTTTTGTAATTTAAATTGCAATTACATTTTCTATTTATAGTGGTTTCTGGGACATTATAATAGCAGGTTATCAGTGCAACAGCTCCCTTCAAAGGTCAGAATGTCGGCAACCACTAAGGTACACATAAAGATTTGTCTTTTGTTTCCATGCTTCTTCCTGTTACAGTTAGACCTGCAGTATTTCTGGTCAAGTGATCTCTGAGGCAGAACAGAGAATTTCATAAAATGGGGCTCAAGGAAAAAATGTAAAAGGGTAATATTTACTTAAATATATATTGCAATTTGGTAAGATTCTTTAATATGGTACTTAATATGATATGAAATATCTGTTTCTTTAGTTTTTCATTTTGGGGGGGTATAGTTTTTTTTTCCTTAAGTGTTCTCTAATTTTACAGTGTTTTTTGTGGTCCCACCAATTATAATTCATATGCATTTCCCCAATTTTATATTTTCTGGATAGAAAATTAATGAAACTTGCAAAAGTCCTCAGAGAAGAACACTAAGTAAGTTTATATCAATTCATGTATCGTGTTTATATCTGCTTTAAGGAATACAATTGAGCTACCAAACAGTAGTGACATGTAAGTGTCACTACTATTGCCCCTGCCCACCAGGGACCACATCTAGGCATATCTTTAATATATAAATGCAATACAAATTTTGTTTTACAAGAAGCGGAGAACTGGGAGCTGTAAAGACCGCTTACTGTGCGACTCAGTAACTGCTTCTTCTCAACTAACTTGCTGTGATTTTACGCAGATGAATGATAGTTGCTTTGGCAGTACAGTGTGTGTGATTCTAGCCTTAATTAAATCCCTAATGTACTCTTTTGGTACTTCTCACCATAGGTGTCACAATTATGTGAAGTTATCACACAGCAGACCCTAGATATGTGTGTGTATGTGTATATAAATAGTAAAGACAGACTGCCTATTTCCTCTGTTATATATTTATAATAATTACATTCTAGGTAATTTGCCTTTGCGCCAAGACAGGTTTTATGAAAATAAAAATCCTCACAAATTATAAATCGTGTTTGAGACACACACAAAAACGGTGTGATATAATTATATGTAACCTTAAGGGTTCCCATCTCATATAAACATATCCTTGTTGAAGCTGTAGCCATGGTATGATGTTATGAAAAAAATAATCGCTCATATTGGCTAAAACTTAAAATAATAACTATAAACATTCAGATAAATATAAACACACCGGTAGAAATCAATTTTAAAATTCACCTCAATAATATATTAAGCATTGCTTGAGGGAACAAAATGAAAGGTTTTAGCAGATATATGAATGATATTTGAAAGCTATGGATTAAAACTAGCTGTGAGGCCACCCAAGTTCCCAGGATGGCATAATGCCAAGGAAACTGAATCGAGAAAACCCCAAGCATGCCCTAAAGCCCAAATCTATTTTATACTAAACATAGAGACAACTCTATAATGTGAATGGCAATAACAGAAACCTCAAAGATAATGTGTGTAAAGATATAATTAAAGATTTAGTAGGGATTGAAATTGCCACCTCGGTTGAAAAATAATCATGAGATTCAGACAAATAAGGAACCACAGTGAGCTAATTTGCCCTATGATTCTATTAACCGAATATACTGTAGTAAATTGCTAGATCTGCTAGCTAGATCTGATATGAAACACCCTCCTTCAGAGAGTTGTCAGGCTATTGACCAGTGTTTGGGACTAAATAAAGATTGCCCCCTTCATTATTGTGGTTAATTTAGATATAATTCAGACTGGGGGGGAGGGGGATGAAATCAGCAAATACATATGGTCTTTGCTGACAACTCTGCATAGAATTATAAAAGCTCAATATTCTTATTTGGTGGCACTTTTACTACAGAATGTTCCTAGACAGTCAGGAAAGTTTTAATAAACTTGAAACATTTGTACTGCTGGGAAGCTAAGTGTTTTTGGCTGTGCATCTGGTCACTTCAACCCCTGCTTGAACTACAACTTCATGATGAAATGTTATATCTATAGATAATGAAGAGATCAAATCCCTTGATTACCTAATTATAATTTTATCCAATATATTAAAGTAGAGGTCTGATCAGTGCAATTTGAGTTCCACAAAATTGGGAGCAAAGAAAAGTACCCCACTTTACCTATTATCACATATAAAGAGTGACTTCATAACTATTTCAACTATATTGGTCAGTAATAGCCTTACATTGGGACATCGATTAATTCTTAACTAAAATGACACTAATTAGTCCACCTCATTCATTCAAGTGCACTTTTATTACAATTAAATTATTTATCTAAAGTGCAGTCCAATCATACCAATTCATTCCTTCATCAATTTGTTTATTTTCTTCCAGGATATGACAGGTAAAAATTCATTAACTGTGGACCTAAAGCGATCCGGGTACTTTTCTTTTCTCTCAATTTTTTGAAATTTTACATCTGAGATGCAGCCATCTAACAAAGTAATAAAGCCAATGTTGCATTATTTGTGCCTATGCTATTGGGTTAAAGGTCTCTATTACATTTGTTTTTGTGCTCTCTTCTTAATGTCAAAGACAAAGAATAATAATTTGCAAATCCTAACTTTATTCCCCATGTGTAATCTATATTTAACAAGTCATTTAACAAATAAAAGCAAACACAAATATGCAGCACTCAAACTTTTACCAATTTGTTAATTTCAACATATTATTGTTTATTTTTATTATTAATAAAACATTTATAAACCACCAAAATACATCACAGAGCTGTACAATAGAAGGGTGTTTACAATGGAAACATACATTCTACAATATAAACAAAAACCTGAAATAAATCGGGTTCCTCTATTGGTCACACACAACTACAACTAAGGACCCTCAGAAGAAGGGAACCAACTATGAGCCTTGAATTTATGACTAATTATGTGGATTAAGAAAGGCCTATACCAGGTTAGAAATACCAACAAGTGTGATTAAGTGATCATATGGAATTCCTTTTATTTCACACTCCATTAATTTAGCCCTAATTTATAATCAGCCACTTTGATCCACTTTATCTTGTACCTTATTTGTTTGTCCCTTGCAGATCCCCTTGTATATCACTTTGTTAACACAACAAACACACATATGGATATTAGTGATGGGCGAATAAATTCACCTGGCACAAATTCGCTGCGAATTGGTGCGTTTCGCCACCGGCAATTTCCAATTTTTCAGATATTGACTGAAAATGTCTGATCTTCATGATTTTATCGTGAAAATGTTCGAATTTCATGTTTTTTTCATGTAAATGTCCTATTTTCAAAAAATTTTCTTGAAAATGTCTGAATTTCACGATTTTTTTTTGAGCTTTCTATTTCACAAATTTTCATCGAATTTTTCTCCCGAAACGAGAGTAATTCACCCATCACTAATGGATATTCTTTTTTGTTGGTCATTTGATTTATGAGCTGAAGCAAGGTGAGAACTTTATCTCAGGCAGCATTTCCCCACAAGTTACCAGGGGCGGCAAAAAACCTCTTCTGGTAACTTTAAGAGCCAAATGTCTGGTAATTACACAGAAAACTCAGCTTTTCTATCACAGAGAACCCCCTGGACCACCGCCAGCTATGTTTAGGTAAATGTGGGTGGCAAGGAGGGGTGGCATAGCGAACGCCGCCTCAGCTTTATCACTAGAATCGCCCCTGTTTATATCAGAGAACGCCACAGCTTCATTGCAATCAGCTTGAAAAGGGAACTAAAGTGTTCTGAAAGCTTGCTATAATTATCTTAGTTAACCAACATTAGTATCACCTTTATACTACTTGTGTTAGTTTTTATTTCAAAAGGATATTTGCCTGATGCTTCTACATTACTTTTCTTACTCAAATGTTCCTCTATGAGGGGGCTGCCAACTTTTAATGTAGATTAATGTTCTGAAAATAAACTTTTTAGTGTCAGTATCACTTTGCCTGGCTAACACCATACTTGCAATTACAATGGAAACAGAAAGCTAGCATACAAATAATATACATCTCCTTTTTTTATATATAAATATTTATGGTATAAAGAAAGGGTTAATCACAATATGTAAGGAACCCTTGTGTGATTATAATCTTTTATATCAGACGCCGGCACTCCTCTTAACTAAAAAACAGCTGAGTAATATTGTAGTGAGCCCCATGCTACCATATTGTTTTCTGTTCTGTGAACATTTGCTGTGGTCCTGGGCTCTGCACATCTCCAGTAGAGCAAAGTTTGGCTCTCAGACAAAACCAGCGGCAAGGGATTGCTAGAAAAGGAAAGATTATGATGGCGAAGAAACCTTTTTTTCTCCATTAAAGGCATGAATTTGTAACATTGTTAGAAGATACATATTTAAAGGATACATATCAACTGGAACACTCTGCAGCATACTCTAAATTAAGGCCATCCAACTGGAGGCAGATAGGCTGGATGTGGTCTCAGTTTGCCCAAGTACACTTCTTATATGACCACATCATTTTAATACAGTTTGGCCCCAAAATATTTGGTATTTTTACTTGAAAAACATTGAACTATGCTGCTCTAAATTTTCAGTTAGTTAGTAGCTGTTAGCCCTGCAGCTTCTGTCATGTGAGTCTGTGACTAAATCTGTAAGGAATTCATCTTATCATCTTATCAGGCACACTTACAAAATACTAGTGCATTATTTTAATAAGATATGTATTATACAGTAAATGCTCTGCTGTGGTGTTTTACAAGACACTTTCTGGTTAATATTGAATGGCTTGATACCTATAGGGCAATGAACCAAGGTATGCATTTAATCATCCAATGTGTTTTAAAGGCTAGGGTCATGTGGGGCACAAAAATGTCTCCCAACTTCAAAAGCATGACATAAAACCAGGCACACTTTCTTAAAGGAACAGCTCAGTATAAAAGTAAAAACTCGGTAAATAGATAGGCAGTTAACAGTTATGACTCATGTGGCCCCCCGTCAAGTCACTGATTGGTTACTGCCTGGTAACTAATCAGTGGAAACCAAGAGAGCTGCAAAGCAGGAAGTAGTGTTCTGGCTATTACAGTATGTTAGAAATCCAGCCTTTATAAATTACATTTTTGGCTAACTAACTACATTTAAAATATTTTTTACTTTGCACAGCCTATCTATTTACCCCGTTTTTATTTTTATACTGAACAATTCCTTTAAAAATCTAGCACAGTTCTGGGGTTGGGAAGTAAATATAAACAATACTATCAGCTGCATAAAATCGGTAAATACCATAGCTTGTGCAGCTTTGGGTTATCTCTAGTGATGAGAGAATCTGTTTTAAACTGTACTATTGCTTTAACATATCTCTGAAAAACATGTTTATTCCCACACCATACTTCATAACACAGATAAACAACCAACACTGGTATCTTCATCACAGTATCAGTATCGTATCCATCGCTCCGGGACTATGGATGCGAAGCTGCAATTATATCAGGTGCCAAACTGCCTGGATACATTTTAGAAACACTAACAGATGGGACATATTTCAAGGTCACACTCAACACGACAAAGATAGAAATTAGTAAATAATGCAAACTTTTTGCTATTTAATACTAAAGAAAAACATGAAAGGAATGTTGGTACTAGAATAATATATTTTAAATGAAGAGCATTTTATTGTATTGATAATTGCAGCATACAGTATATATTTTTAGATAAGATTGCCATGTTTGTGGTTTAATTTGTAAGGCC
The DNA here is from genome assembly GCF_017654675.1 of Xenopus laevis. Taxonomy (NCBI): domain Eukaryota; kingdom Metazoa; phylum Chordata; class Amphibia; order Anura; family Pipidae; genus Xenopus; species Xenopus laevis. Next base: position 51,096,863 of record NC_054376.1, read on the forward strand.
TATCTTCAGATTGTATATCGTTTTTAAGGCTACTAAATTCTTTAATAAGTATTAGGTTGGTAGTTTTATACTTTATACTTTATGTTCCATCTTTTACCACAGCTACAGACTAGTAAAATATATTACACCACCCTCTCTTAGCTAGGTAGGGAATAGAAGGTTTAGGAACCCAGTTTAACAAATGGTACAGAGGGTCATGTACCATTACAGATAGGATTTTTCTTAGAATTAGAGAGACATCCCTCCAATGGAAGTCTCTCAGAGACAGGAAATAGACAGTGTCTATTTCCATTGAGTGTACCTATACTTAGGCAAGGAATCTTTTTTGTGCACTGGGAGACCAGCACAACTTCCCATATTTTGTCACTCTGCCCCCAGGTGCATTCTCCTTCTGTGGAGTGTATGCACAGGTCCACAATCTTCCTCTTGCTGGATTTCCTTGCAGCAGTGCATCATTTAGTAGGGGGGGACTTGCAATACTTAAATGGACGCTGTCATGGGAAAACACGTTTTTTTCAAAATGCATCGGTGCTGCTCCAGCAGACTTCTGAACTGAAATCTGTTTTTCAAAAGAGCAAACATTTTTTAATATATAATTTTGAAATCTGACATGGGGCTAGACATATTGTTAGTTTCACAGCTGCCCCCAGTCATGTGACTTTTGCTCTGATAAACTTCAGTCCCTCTTTACTGCTGTACTGCAAGTTGGAATGATATGACCCCCAGCATCCCATCAGCAAACAATGGAAAGGTAACCAGATAACAGCCTCCCTGGTAGATATAAGAACAGCACTCAATAGTAAAAACCCATGTCTCACTGCGACTCATTTAGATATATTGAGTAGGAGAACAACAGCCTGCCAGAAAGCAGTTTCACCCTAAAGTGCTGGCTCTTTCTGAAAGCACACAACCAGGCAAAATGACTTGAGATGGCTGCCCACACACCAATATTACAACTAAAAATGGCATGGTAGAGTGTATTGTTTACAGCAGGGGTCCCCAACCTTTTTTACTCGTGAGCCACATTTAAATGTAAAAAAGACTTGGAGAGCAACTCAAACATGAAAAAGTCCATGGGGATGTCAAATAAGGGCTGTGATTGGCTATGTGGTCACCCCTAGGTGTACTGGCAGCCTAAAAGAGGGTCTGTTTGGCAGTACACCTGGTTTTTATGCAACCAAAACTTGCCTCCAAGCCAGAATTTCAAAAATAAGCAACTGCTTTGAGGCCACTGGGAGCAACATCCAAGGGGTTGGTGAGCAACATGTTGCTCGCGAGCTACTGGTTGGGGACCACTGGTTTACAGTGTAAAAAGTGTTATTTAGAAATAAAAACTACACCATAAAAATCATGACATAATCACTTTAATCTGCTCTGTTTTATGTAAATTAACACCAGCCTGCCTTTTTCTTGATCTTTCTTGCGTAAGCCTTACTTTATTATTTTCTACCCCACCTGTTAACTGTTTATACTCATTGCTGCCTGCCCTGCCTGATCCCAAAAACATTTGTAACCATAATTTGGTTACTGTCTCTTTAAATATTTGGCCCTGAGTCCCTTTTGCATGTGAAAAGTACTGGGAACTGGGATTTACAGCAAAGTGCTTCCACCTATGGAACACTGAGGAGCTCATCTCAGGGGGGTTCCACTAGGAAAAATAAAACACACATTTTGCAAATCAAACAAATATAAACTTTATATAAAACAGTAGTGAAAGAACTTGGGCAATCTAATACACAATGCACTCCTGCACTGGGGACACGTGTAACCTACCTATCTCACTATTAGGTACCTGACTTTTCTCCAACACAGTCCTTTCATTTCTCAAAGTCCCAATCCTCTGGAAGGGGTTAATTACCACACAGTTCAGTTCAAATAGAATGTCCCTTCCCCAGTACTCTTATACCCCAGGTTGTGCTACCTTTCCCAAAAGTACCTCTCCTTTTGGAACTTAGCAGCCACTCCCACGTAGCAGGTAAATGCACAAGACCTGTCCTCAAATTGGGGCCCCACGTTTGTATCTTTGCCAGTATCCTCCCTTGGGTGGCTCACTCATCTGGGTGCTCTCAGAGGCAGTCACACTGCAGATTACAGGCAGCTCTGCAGCAGGATCAATCTCACCAGTGGCACCTTTTACATCCTGAGTCTCTAGCAGCTTGGCTGGGATGCAAGAGCTTGGACAGTCTCACAAAAACTCATTCTGGCTGGATGTTGTAGCATACAACCCCTGTTACCTCTATTGCAAAACCTGTCTGTGTTTCTCTCTCAGGTTGCTGGTCTCCTCCTGGTCTAAACTTGGGGTAAACACTGGGGTATTATGCTCTATTCTCGGCAGCGGCGTAACTACAGCTAACCGGGCCCCCCTGCAAAAAAATCTTCAGGGGCCCCGGCTTAGCTGCACGCACGCAGTTACCTGCATGCGCATACATGCATCCACTTCAGCGCTCGCACATCTCCTGTCCTCTCCTCCGATCCGCCCCGCCGCTCTGCCGTTAAATTACTTGTGGCGGTCGCCGCACACAGTGTTAAAGGAATTTCCGTTCAGCAGACCCCTTGGTCCGGGCCCCTCTGTCCCCCGGGCCCCCCCGCGGGGTCTGCTGTATTATAGTTACGCCACTGATTCTCGGTACATCCACTCCTAGTAATAGGCAGAGACTAAAGAGATCCATATGCTCCCTCCCCTTATATAATCTAGGAAAGGGAGCTGGCCACTAAATCCCTGGACCAGTTACGTTAAATCCCACTCCCACAGGACATATATAAAAGAACCAGGCTCTCCTGAGCCAGTAGAACAGTAAACCTTTTTGGTGCTCTACAGCCTGCTTTTAGTTCTCATTTTAGCATAAATTTACAAAAGAGATTTGCCAAGAATTTATAAGACAATCTTCCATATCTTACAAATTTTGAGGAAACAGAACCATTGCAGATATCTATGGGGAGAATACATCTATAGACCAGTGATCCTCAACCAGTGGCTTGTGAGCAACATGTTGCTCACCAACCCCTTGGATGTTGCTCTCGGTGGTTTCAAAGCAGGTGCTCATTTTTTTATTTCTGGCTTGGAGGCATGAGTTAGTTGCAAAAGAAACAAGTGTAGTGCCAAATAGAGTCTATTGTAGGCTCTCAGTCCCCATGGGGCTACCAAATAGCAAATTGCAGCCCTTATTTGGCATCCTCAGGGACTTTTTTCAAGTTTGTGTTGCTCCCCCACTCTTTTTACATTTGAATGTGGTTCATGGGTAAAAAAAAAAGGCTGGGGATCCCTGCTATAGACAGTGCCACACATAAAAAAGCAGTTCATTATAAAAATATCTCCCTGATTTCTGTCCCGCCTCTCGTGCTTGTTATAAGAAGAAAATTATCAAATTTAAACCCTAAAGACTGGTGAATGTTAAACTAAAATCATCATCAAAACTGACTGCTGAATCCAGGCACACATAGAAAAAAATGCTCTGATATTTTATACAAAATGATTTCCCTGCAACATCTGACTTCATACTCATAATATTACAATTTACCACTTTTTTAATTTATAAACCAGACCATTATCTGGTGCTCTGCATATGCAAGTTTGCCTCTATGTAAAGATGCATTCTCCTGATCTTCTACTCTGTGTGGCTATCATTGGTGCTTTAGCTTGTCCTTGATTCTGCAGCCCCACATGAAAACAATCCTTTTCATTGCTTCTGTGAGAATCATTCCAAGTGACTTCTGTCTGTGTGTAGATGTTCTCAGGGTTAGCTTATCCATGAGGCACTTTAACCTTGAGCCCCTGGGGTTTATTAAATCAAAGATAGAAGTGGCACAACCTAGAAACCTGAAGCTCACAAAGTGTGAGTATTATTTTCTATCTGTTGTACCGTAACTCAGATATGCAGATGCAGAAGGCTTTTTGGTATGGAAACAATGTTCTGCAAAAAAAATTATAATATAGTTGTCCTTTGAGGTCTCAAAGTTGAATAAGTATATGTTTAGTGATGTTGATACATGTATCCATTTCAGATGTCTCCATACAGAATGTCCAGAGGGGTGTTGTTTTATGTTTTGCTTTTTAATATGAAGATGATATCCTGTGTACAGAGACTGATGCAAGCCCATCTTGTGCTCTTAGATAACTTTATCTCAGATACTGATATAGAAAAGATCCATGCTTTTTTACTACATAGTGATACAGAGCTATGTGGGTTCATACTATATTTCCATACTGTACATACGTACCACTACATGATATCAAATACTTTTCTAATTAAGATTTTTGATCATGTGACCCATTATTCACCACCATGATGTTTAAAAATAAGAATTTACATGTGCCATAATTACATTTGCTTTGCTGTTTTCTGTTCATGAGAAAAGAACTGCATTTTTTGTCTGAACTATTCATTTTGTGTATTGGAACCATCACATTCAGCATGGATTCTTTCTTTCATGAATGGAACATTGGAGGAAATGTGCAGAATACAGACTGCGATTGTCTAAGGGATTAGATTTAATTGGTAACCAAGCATCGGAAAGGATTTTTGTTGAGGAACAATGACAGATTAATACTACAGCTCCGTCTTATGCCTGTTAACTATCCTTTCTCCAAAAGTAGTGGGTTATACAGAGAGAGGACGAATAGGCTTAAATTTGCTTTATATTTAGAGATTTTTCTTGCAGTATGTTAAGGCTTTGGGCCAGATGGGCAGTGAACCAAAGCCAATGGTTCTAGATGTCTTTAAGGATCAGGATACGTAACCATGTAACCTGTTCCTCATCTGCAAAACATTTATCAATTGGCCCCTTTGATTCTGTCATTACAAAACTTTTCCAGGGTATATACTAATAGAATGTTGGCATTTAAGTAAAAAAAAAGGTCAATTTTTTGCTGTTATTGAAAAAACCTCCAAATAAAAATCTTAGACACAAAAGGCTTATTTTATATGAGAATGGTTTAGTACTTCTGTATCTGATATATAAGCATGTGCTCCACAGCCATTTACGTACATGTTGCAGACTGAATTGAGTTATGTGCAGCCATGCAGCACACTTCTAAATTTATTGCTAATTAGCCATACAGGATGTAGATTCAATTTGTGATCGGTATGAAAGGGTTGAGGTGGTGACTGTACCAATTAAACAATTCATACATTCTGAGAGAAAGGTTTCAAGGGATTGTTCACAAAAAAAATATTTTGCATAAGAAATAAAATGTTATTTGAAGTAACTTTCCAGTATACATTAATTTAAAATTAACTTAAAAGTTTATTGCAGTTGAAATCAGTATTTGTTTAACCCTTTCTGATTTCTGTGTCTGTCACTTAAAACAATGAAACAGAAGTCAGGTCCCCTCTAGGTCTTTAAAGCAACTTTAATCAGACGGCATGCAACATTGTTCCAGGAGTCAGAGGAAAGAGCACAGGGTTTACAAACAACCAGGGAGGTACTGCTTTAAATTGCAATTACAAATATTTTTAAAGCCACTGAAAATGTGGCTATGGCTATGATATGTGACATTATAGCACCAAACAGAGAATAAAGATTTTCAGCAGTATGTACAAATGCAGATTCTGATGCATAAATTAGCAGCTAATCTATTATAATAAAATAAATACTATATGCATTATTCATAGCAATATAAAAATCAAATATGCACCCAGGGATTTATAGTTCAGCTATTTTCATGCCCAAATTCATAGCGTACTGGTAACATGTCTTAGCAAACGAACAGAGTACTATTACTTTGGTGAACAAATGAAAAGTTCATTGAGAGAACTGCAGATCAGCTATAAGCTAATATATAGTGAATATAGTACCCCCTCTTGTAAAATATAAGGATATTATTAGTTACCGAGGAGTTTCATGACCATATAAAAACACGCTGACGAAGGCAACTTCTAATATCCTCATATTTTGCAATTGGGGGTACTTTATTTATTAGAATACACACGTTTCAGTGAGTCATGTGACAGAAATGACATCAGAACTCACCGTTTATAACTGATGACATCAGAACTCACCATTTATAAGGATATCATTTACAAGATATTCATAGCTTTTGTGTATTATAGATATATATACTGTATATATAAACAGAATGGAATGCACAACCATTAGTATGCAGAAACCTGGGTGCTAGTCTGAGAAGTATGTAGACAAAATGCAGGGATTGACAGCACTCCAAGGAAATACATCAAGTCAATATTTCAAATGAAAGTGGAGATTTATTGGTGATCCAATATTTCGGCTCCGAACAGGAGCCTTCATCAGGGAAAGAACACACTTGTGCACTGCTTTTCTTTCCCTGATGAAGGCTCCTGTGCGGAGCCGAAACGTTGGATCACCAATAAATCTCCACTTTCATTTGAATTATTGACTTGATGTATTTCCTTGGAGTGCTGTCAATCCCTGCATTTTGTCTACATACTTCTCAGACTAGCAGGTTTCTGCATACTAATGGTTGTGCATTCCATTCCGTTTATATATATATCTATAATACACAAAAGCCATGAATATCTTGTAAATGATATCCTTATAAATGGTGAGTTCTGATGTCATCAGTTATAAACGGTGAGTTCTGATGTCATTTTTGTCACATGACTCACTGAAACGTGTGTATTCTAATAAATAAAGTACCCCCAATTGCAAAATATGAGGATATTAGAAGTTGCCTTCGTCAGCGTGTTTTTATATGGTCATGAAACTCCTCGGTAACTAATAATGTCATTTCTGTCACATGACTCACTGAAACATGTGTACACCCCCCAACATCATCATCGTTTAACCATGCCAAAAGGATGGTGGTTCATTGCTTTATCTAAGCAATGTAATTCCCATATAATCTTTCCAAACTAAGTTAAATATTTTACACAGACAACAAAATGAGCACAAACAGCAACTATTTAAATTAATACATTAAGAATGATACACCTTTGGCGCTGTGGACTGCATTCTAATAATAGACTATAACTCAGAGATCTGAAATGCTCAGCACTAAGATATTTATTTCTTGTAGAAACATTAATTTGTAGAAACAAAATTAATTTCTGCCCAAAGATTCCTGAGTGCCACTGTTTGCAAATTATTTACTTAATGGGAAAATGATTAATGCAGAGTAAAATGGTCAACTCTACAGCAAGCATTTAATCTGCTAAAAGACCTTTTACGCTGCCCATTAATGATGAGTCGGTGCCTACAAAAGTATAGACTGTGCAGATAATAATTAAAGAAACCTGATTAGGATACACTGCTGTCTTCATGGTTTGATAGCAATAAAGCCTCTGGGGCATGGAGCAGAAAGAGAGCTGGCACCCTCTGCATGAACACCGCCAACCAAATAAAGACATTTATTGAAAAGGCAGGTGTAGATTTATCAATAGAAATACACACTCTGTGAGATCAGATTACCTGTTCGATTGCTCATGTCCTGGCCCTCTCTTTGGCTTCAGCACCTGTGCACACATTTCTGTTATCTGCATTCACTCACGTTATTTAAGCAAAGGTTAATTCTTTCCCAAAAAAAATATGTGTTTTCTTAGTAATTCCACAGTATCTAAAAATGACATCAAGGAATGAAAGAAACTGCTAAACTGTTTAAATTGGACACCAAGCTTATAAATATTTGCCACTGATGATAAACAATGTTTAATAAACTCATTTTGAGAAATAAAGAGACTATTAATAGATAAATCTTTTGATACAAGTACTTAGATTATAATTGCTTAACAATGACTTTAAATAACTCATTTTAATATAATACAAGATCCCACTGGTAGCTGCTGACAAAAAAAATAATATATATATATATATATATATATATATATATATATATATATATATATATATATATATATATATATATATATATATATATATAAAGCACTAGCAGGCCTAATTATCAGCTTCACTTAATGTGTTCTGCAGGGCTGAAAGATGAATAGATAAAGTGGAGAATTAAAGAATGGTGGGGGAGAGTGTGTGGAATAAACACACAAGGAACTACAAGCCGACTGTGGCAGGATTACAATGCATGAGTTAAACTATCAACAACTACGTTTTAATTCCAATAAAGGACTTAGAGAGGGGTGTGTGTCAGCCAAGCTGTTTATTATAAAACATATTGAAACACGCTGTTCTGTTCTCACTACGTGTTACCCCGGGGTAGTGTGTAGCCTGACATGCAGCTAAACTCCTTCCTTCATTAACCCAAGGACACAGGTTATTGAGCTTCAGTTTATTAAAAAAGGGCAAGGTGTAAAACTAGGGGAGATAGAAAATGACAGTGCTTAGTAAGCTGTACAATACATCATATTATATATAAATACATAAACACTATGTAGCATATGTAAACTAAAGGGGTGAGAGGCATCTGTAATAGTATAAGGCCTAGATACCTAGGGAAAAACATATACTGTATAGCAGGGCCATTAGGTAGCTGCATATATAACAGATATAAACTTGCATCTAAATGTACAAAACAAGTAAATAACTATCTGCCTTTATAGATAGGCTTGGGATATAAACAATACCTACCAACGATGCTACCACGAGGCTGTATGGGGTAGCATTGCTGCAGATAATGAGGTGCTAGCTGTGTACACTAAGATGACCGCTACAGTGATCATTTCCTGGTATTACGCAGGATCACATGGGAAGGGTATCGTGGTCTAAGAAGAACATTTCTATAACAAATCAATACAAACTATAGAACAATGCTGGGGACATAACACTCCCTGTCTGTTATTGTAAGATATCATCCATTATCTAGTTCTCTGGAAAAAAGTGGTAAGACCAGTTCAGAATTTGGTCTGAGGTAAGGTTCAGTCTCATGCTGCCTTGTGACCATGTCATCCACTTTTAAAAGTCTATTTGGATCAACAAGTGGACCAAGCTTCCACAGGACACTGTCTTTGGAGACAAATGGTTTGCCTTGGATGTGCTCAAACTCTTTAGCAGATGTTTCATGCTGTACGCTTTGCTCAGCGTGGTCACTTTGATGCAATTGCAGCTTGCGGATGGCTTTTGGGGGTGTATGGCATCCTTGGTCTGGCTCAGGGGCAGCATGTTGGCCTGATTGTTGTGCTGAAAGAGAATCTGTGTCCTGCTTGGAGTGCTGGTAGACGTACTCTCTAGTGCATTGTAGTGGGTTCAGTCTCAAGATCAGGTACCTTGTTGTGTCTTTCTCTGTTAGGGTACACAATCATCTCTAGAGCTTCTGCTTCTGCTAAGGCTGCTGCAGCTTCCTTTTCTATGGCCAGTTTTTCTAGGGTGCTTCTAAGCGAACACTTTCCAGCTTTGCCTCTACTGCTAAGCATGCACTCTTGCTTCTAAGCGTGCACTCTCTGCTTTCAAGCGGTTAGTCTCCATTTCGCTTTTGTGCACTCTATACTTTTGCCTCCATTTCCCTCTCTGCAAAGGTGGCACGGGCCTTTGCTGCTCTCTGCTTTTGGCGGCACATTCATTATGTGCATGCGTGTGCCTTTACATGGAAAGGGACATGGAAGTACCAGTGAGCTCCCTCTTGGTGGTGAGTGTCCAAGTGCTGCCAGGAGCCAATTTTTTTAAAAAAACTACTGTTACCCCCAACCAGAATATGGGCTCTATTAGCCTGCACTTTTGTTGGGAATAACATTTTGTTGGGGATAACACGCAGTCACTCAGTGGGGTAAAGAGACATAACCTGGCACACACCATTTTTAAATTGCCTGTCATGTCCCAAACCTCCATCACAAATAGTGACACTGTGCATTAATCACTCACTCCAACCCTAGAGTGGCCATTGATACACTGCCTCTATATTTACATATGCTTCCCTACCAACAGTAAGAAAGCTGTCCTGTACTACTGAAGAGTGAATTATTTTGATCAACATTGCTTCTTAAAGATCCCCACGATTACTAAAAACTGATGTAATAATCTCATTCTTTACATTTGGACACAAATGTACTTCTTTCTGTTATATATAAATGCATATATTTCTGTTATATATAGTGATGGGCGAATTTCGCTGAAAAATTCTCGAAACTGCGCCGTTTCTGACGGGCGTTTCGCGAATTTATTCGCTGACGGCAAATCGCGCAAATTTGCAGCGAATTCGCGACTGGCGAATAAATTCGCCCATCACTAGTTATATATAAATGCATATGTAAGGATTTGTGGCTCATTTATTAAAGTTGTGCAATTTGTCATTTTATTTGCAAAGCACAATTTCCCCTGAAAATTTGGGATATGTTAAAATGTTGACATAAAGAGCTTTCATTGCAAATAAGGATCGTAAAATCATAGCAGAGTGTTGCTCGTACCACGCTCACATACATCACACACAAGATACAAGGTGCAATGTGTTTCACATTACCATATGGTCCAGTGAATGCGCTGCATTTTGTTAATTGCTGTAAACTATGAAAACAACAGAGACAGAAAGCCTAGCAATTAATAATTGCAAATTATATTTTTTGCACGATAACCATCTAATTGATTTAGGGTTGTTATTGTCAGAAGTAGAGAAATATCACTGGGAAGGTTAGTAAAGAGGTTTAACAAGCTGAAGTTAAAAGTAATGTGATGATTTAAATAGATAAAGGGGGCTGTGATTATCTAGAATTTCATCCTTAATTGCTCATAGTAGTATTCTTTAATGCATCTCGAATGCAAGATGTGAGACAGAGTTAAAAAAACTGAACAGTAGAATCAGAAGCTTTACAGAATGTTTTTCATATATTGTTTTTGTATATTATCTATGTTTATCTATTTTGTACATAAATCTAGTGGACTTTATGCTATTTTCCTTCATTTGAGATAGAGAAAAAGTGAAAAAATGGAAGATGGAAGAGGTAAAACTGGAGTTTAATGAGAAGGATTGGGAAAATGAAAGACTGGTATAAGGGGTTCGGATAAGAAAACATAACACAATCTCACCACTTTTTAAAAAAAGATTTGCTTTTGCAGAACCTAATGCATTTCAAATTCATTATCTAATCCATAAGGAGGCCTGGCTTTCTTTCTTTTGTCATGAAGAAAAGTCCTGCTATGAAATATATGTCAAATAAGTTAATATCAAAATGTGTCATAAGAATAGATGGCATTTTAGCATGACTTTCAATTTAAGTTACAATATCTAACTAATTGCACCATATTAAGTATTAACCAGTGTTGCAGCTTTCACGGAACAAAAGAAAGGTATAAGTGATTTTACACAAATCTGTATTGTATAGAGTGGTGCAACCAGCTAAACAGTAGGCCCTGTGGTTGTGGGGGGGGGACCTGGGCAAGAGGGTCTGCTGTATCGCAGTCCCCCCACTCTCTAGCCCTTCGCATATTTTTAGATTGACAGTGCAGGGAGATCTGATGTGAGCAGCATGGGACTGGGGTCTGGGGAAGGATTTTTTTTTGCAAAAAAAAATCACCTTATGGGGCCTGGCGCATTCAAGTACACCACTAACTGTCTAGTGAATTCCAACTGGTACTGAATGCTTTGGAACAATTAAGTTAATGAGAGGGATATAAGGATTGGCTGGTGCCACCATAGAGTCTATATAGATCAGCAATCTGTGCCCCCATGCCTAAAATTGCAGAGACTCTACTAAGAGGGGAAATTGGGTTAGCATAACCCTTGATGGGGGTTTAGTGAGTTGTGGATCACCAACAGCTAAGGGGCACATTTACTAAGCTTGAGTGAAGTAAAAAAAATTCGAATTTCGAAGTATTTTTTTGGGTACTTCGACCATCGAATAGGCTACTACGACCTTCGACTTAGACTTCGAATCGAACTATTCGAAATAAAAATAATTCGACTATTCGACCATTCGATAGTCGAACTACTGTCTCTTTAAAAAAAACTTTGACTACATACTTCGCCATTTTAAACCTACCGAGGTACAATGTTATCCTATGGGGACCTTCCCCATCAGTTTTCTAAGGTTTTTTTGATTGAAGGTAAATCGTTCGATCGATCGAATTAAAATCCTTCGAATCATTCAATTCGAAGGATTTCATCGTGCGACCGACCGACTTTTTCTTTGATCGTTCGATCATAGGATTTGCGGTAAATCCTTCGAATTCGATATTCGAATTCGCAGGATTTTACTTCAAGGGTCGAATTCGAGGGTTTTTTTAACCCTCGATATTCGACCCTTAGAAAATGTGCCCTTAGCTGTCATAGTTTGCCCTGGTTTCTACCAAGTGAACATTTAGTAAATTGTTCTCAACTGTGCCCAGGGTAAATGGGCATTAATAATAAAAAGTACATATTTATTTCTTCCAAATGTTTTGGTGCAAATGATTTGTGTGCAGATACAACAAAAATGTCAGGTTTCGTTGAGTCTATTTGTTGTTCCTTATTCGCATTATAGGTGAAACTTTTGCATCAGTGCTAGATGCAAGGGGTTAATAAATGGCATTTTAACATGCAGGTGAAGCCTGTCAATGTGATTCAATTTGCAATCATCCCTTTTTGATATTAATATTTAGTATATGCTCAACCCATAAATTCATACTTGAATGCAAAACAGTATATACCATGACTTTATATTTCACTGAATTCATTTTTTTACCCAAATTTGTAATTTTGTTATACTTACATATTTTTTTAATATGTTGGCTATGATTTAAATGAATAACAGTGGTCATAATAGCAGTTTAATTGCATTTAATAACAGTGAACCATAAACAGATACAAATGCTAAAATGAGTCACAAGATTTAAAATAACCTTTAATCACTTAGGTCCTTGGTAATGAGACATTATATTCATGCCCTTAAACTAGTGAACAATATTAATACCACTACTGAAAGCTTGCATCCAATATATTGCATGCTGCTACATGGGTACACATGGGTTTCAGCTTTAAAATATACACCATCGAAAAGTATGTCTTGTCTGTTCTTATCAGTCCAATGTTTCTACACTACTCACAAATCTTCCCAAATGTTATATTTTTATATTATACTATTTACTTATCCCTATCTCTGGAAAATATTCATAGAACCTGGTCTGCAAAGTTTAGTTAACAACCAAAAAAATAGTAAATGGTTGTGCATTTTACTCATTTAAACAATTTTAACAAAAGAAAAAAAAAAGGCTTGTCAAGACAACTCTGCAGTAATAGTCATATGCAATGAAAATGTTTGCAGCTATTTTATAGTCTGTGTGGAGCAGATGTCATCACTGTAAATGACACACACTTGCACTTCATCAGTGTCATGAGACATGTAGAGTTGTCACTGCCGATATTTTTCTTTTTATAAACAATAGTATAGTTGCTAAGAAAAATGCTATTTTTATCCTCTAATGTTAACTTAAGCTCCGGAACATGGGGCATACAGCATATATTCTCACACATTTGTACAATGATCCATTACTGTAAGATCAGATCTAAAGATATAGAAAGGAATACATTATGCCAGATAGTACTTCTTCCTAACCTACTACCAAAGAATAGATTATTCAGGAATGTACAAGTTAAGGTCGCCAAAAATAAAGAGACCTGCTCATTTGGCAAGGTTGCCAAACAAGAAGATCTCTCCCCAACATGCCCACCTTGAGGCTGATCGCAGGCACTTTGGGAGAGAAGAATATGGGTAGTCAGATTGAGGACCGAATTAACGGACTGATCCGGTTTCAATTCAACAGGATTTTTAAACTTGCCAAATTAACATCTGGCAGACACAGCACAATAAGCTGCCGACTTACTGCAGCTTATATTGACTCATGTATGGGGACCTTTATGAATCAAACATTAAAGAGATACTGTCATGGAAAAACATGTTTTTTCCAAAACACATCAGTTAATAGTGCTGATCCAGCAGAATTCTGCACTGAAATCCATTTCACAAAGGAGCAAACAGATTTTTTTATATTCAATTTTGAAATCTGACATGGGGCTAGACATTTTGTCAGTTTCTCAGCTGCCCCAGTCATGTGAATTGTGCCTGCACTTTAGGATGGAATTACTTTCTGGCAGGCTGTTATTTCTCCTACTTAATGTAACTGAATCAGTCTCAGTGGGACTTGGCTTTTACTATTTAGTGCTGTTCTTAGATCTACCAGGCAGCTGTTATCTTGCTATCTCAAGAGTGATTGAAGTTTATCAGAGCACACGTCACATGACTGGAGGCAGCTGGTAAATTGACAATATGGCTAGCCCCATGTCAGATTTCAAAATTGAATATAACAAAATCTGTTTGCTCTTTTGAAAAATGTATTTCAGTGCAGAATTCTGCTGGAGCAGCACTATTAAATGATGAGTTTTGAAAAAACATGTTTTCCAATGACAGTATCCCTTTAAACTATCCAATGGCCAAACCATCAAAAAGTAGATGCGTAAGAAATGGTTTTTCCTACTGGGCAAAAACTGAAGAATTTTATTGAGAGTTTGACCTGGGAAAATATTATACTGCTTTTCATTAGAAATTGCCACTGCATACTGTACATTTATTTTAGTCTTTGACTGGGTGAAGGTATTAAAGAGGATCTAATCCCCCAAAATGAATTAATTTAAAAACAGGATGAGCATATTTGCAATTAACATTCATATATTTATGGAAAAAAATATTTACTGGAGATATTTGCCTTTAAAGTGTCACAAGCTCTGGGCGGCGCATCTTCTCTCTTCGGCGTCGCTCCCAAAATGGTGGCGCCCATGGTTGCCACGTGGGTAGCGGAGCCGGGGCAGGGACGTCAGGGCGCGGCGTCAGACGCTGCATGCCGCATCACAACGCCTACGCCAAAGTGGCGCCAAATTTGAAATAAAAGTGCGCCCAGTGCAATGGATCCTTGCCCAAGTATAGGAATTTATAGTCATTTAGTTCTTGGGTACCTTTTGTGCTATTTATCTGTTTGAACCTACGCTGCCTGCCTTCTGAATTCTTGCCTGGACTTTGACCTTGAGATTGCATTAACCCTTGCCTGTACCTTGTGCCAGAACTTTGACCCTAAGGGCTTCCTCCTTGGTCCTGACTCCCCCACTGGGAGCCGATAGGCCCCCTGACATAAAGACAGCTAATGTCAGGATTTTGACTAGTTATGGACGAATCTCGAAACTGCCAAAAATTTCCCAACGCATTGAGTGTCAAAATAATTTTGACGCGAGAGTCAATTGTTATATGCACGGCTATTTAGTCCAAATGCATTAAAGTCAATGGCCGTCAATTTTGAAGCGCGTCAATTTTTTTTTGCCAATGCCCTTTTTTTGCCAGCGAATTGTCGCTGCAGTTTCACAAATTGATTTGCTTGTGGTGAAACATGGAAATTTGCCTTGAATTCGTGTCTGGCAGATTTATTCTCCCATCACTACTTTTGACTCATCTGAGAATCATCTACCCAAGGGTAAACAAAATCCAGGTAGTGGATAGCCAGTTAGGGTTGCTGACACTCTCAGCCTTAAATAAAACTGTTTAGCTGAAGCTTGCCTAGCAGTATAAAACTGTCTAAAACAATTAATATTTTAATATAGAAAATAAATGTACATTTCAGAAGTGCTTACGGGCCACTGAGTAGATTTATACTGGTTTACTTTTTGGGGTTTAGATGACCTTTAATTGAATAGTTCAAAGGTATAACTTTGTTTTTAGCTCTTTAATTTAAAAAGAGGGAAATGCTGCAACACTGATTAAAAGTAGATCCATTTTTTTCATATTCTCCTCAGGTTGACTGAAGGGCATTGCTTACCCTTAGCAGTTAAACCCAGCCGTTTGCTTCTTTTCAAGCACAATAAATGTTATGATTATGGATTGCTTTTTACAGAACACATATGACAGTTGTACTTTGTTATAATGAATTGGCTCATTGTTGTTTAACACGGAAAGTGCATTCACTTTTCCAGCACATTCTTTTTGATTTCTGACAGCCTAGACAATAATTTGCCAGATAAATTGGTTACCCAGCTAACTCATTTTATAAGAATACACCAGCCATTACACTCTTGCCCAGTAGGATTCAGCTGTCTTGGCAGGCAGTCATTACTGTACAAGTTAGTGGTTAGTCCATGTAAGAAATACCTATTTTTTGGCTAAAAATGCAGTCTTGTTACTAAATTAAATCACCTACAATGTACTTGTCTGTTGGTAATATCAACATTAGTGATGAGCAAATTTTTGGCAAGTTTCGCAAGCAAAAATTATGCCCATAGACTTCAATGGGTGAAAAAAATTGTCACGTGGCAAAAAAAGTTTTTGGCGAAGCAGGTCAGATTCGCCCATCACTAATCAACTTTTCTACTAAGGTATAAAAAAAACTAATATAAGAAATGAAGACTGAAAAGTAGTGTGTAAAAACCTGCCAGCATGTATTGGTCTGTATAATACAGGTATGGAATCAGGTACCCTAAAAGCCAAGGAATTGGAGTTTTCCAACTTTTTACATAGAACATCATGCCTTAAAGCCAATAGAAAAACATTTAACATTTAAAACTCAAGAGAATTGTTGTGCACATATTAACACTACCATAGTTATTAGGTATGTACAGACACTAAAAAACAATGCTTTAAAATATTAATTGACATTAAAATTCACCTATGGGTCATGTTGATTGTTTTTCGCCAATTGTTTTTAGGTCTACTTTTGTAAGTAACGGTTACTTTCTTGTTCAGTGTACAACATTAGAAATACAGTACAGCTTTGGGAGCTCAAGCATGGCTGAAGTCTCAATATAGAGTAAGTAGAAAGGTTTGTGGTGTTGAGAACATTCTTGATTTTACTTTGGGTAAAGTCTATGATGGATTGCACCTCTATTGAAAGGGGTTTGCAGTCTTAAGGCAAAGGATGAAAAATAGGTTTGAGGAATGTTTAAATTAGAGAAGAGAAGTGGTGTGAGTATTGAGGCACTGTTATGTTTTGGTTGCCGAGGATGAATAGAGTATAACAGTGCTGTATAAAAAGGCGCATGCAGCCATTACACAACAGTAAGCAAAGCTAACATCACAAGCTGTATAAAAAATATGCACAGTATAAGTCTTGAGCACAGTGACATCTATAGGCCATTTGTATAAACACCACATAGTCCCCCTATAGTAGGAAAGTATTTGGACAACTTTAATAAACAGCAACAATTAAACAGTATGCATTTTAAAACAATATTATACATTATTCACATCACAAAGTCCTTGGTACATGCAGGTAGTTTTCTGATTCTCTCAGTACGCCTTATAGGTTCACTTTCTTCAGGCCTATTGCAGTTGACATCAGGAGTTGGAAAAAGTCCTTCATCAAACTTACATTCCATATGCATCCATCATATGTGTATGGTCCTCGTTGGCGTCTCACTTCAAGTGGTGTAGTAAATTTAAATTGTCCTTGTTTCATTATTCCTGGTTTCTAAACTCTGACTTTTCTGGCACCACGTTTTCTGTCAGTATAAGCCTTGCATTTGGCTTGTTGACGTTTCACAATGTCAGCAGTAGATGATTTTGTAGGCACAGTATTTTATGGAAGTTTGATGTCTGCAACATGTAACTTAGTGCGCATCTGTCTGCCATGTAATAATTCAGCTGGAGATGACTGGGTTGTTGCATGGCACGTTGCTCTGTAGTTATGTAGGAACTCTCCAAGATTTCCCAGTAAGATTTGCTGTCTGTAGTGCTTCTTTCAGACTTCTGTTGAATCGCTCGATTTCTCCATTTGCTTGTGGGTAATAGACTGAAGATTTCCTATGCACAATATTCCTCTCTCTCAGAAAGGATTCAAACTCAGATGAGACAAACTGTGGTCCATTGTCTGATATTAACTCCTTTGGATTAACTTCTCTGCTGAAGACTGTAGACAGAAATGTTATTACTGTAACAGATGTTATATAAGAAACAAATGCAATTTCAGGCCATTTACTGTAATAGTCTATCAAGGTTATAGGAAATCTACAGTCTATAGGAGCATCTGTAAAAGGATCAACAATTTCAATAGCAAGTTTTTCCCATGCTGAATCAGGAAATGGTACTGGCTGAAGTGGTGGTGTATGTGTGATAGCTGTTTTGTCATTATTCTGACAAGTAACACAAGAATGAATAGCAGTTACCACATCGGCATCCATTTTAACTTTGTGTACAAATTTCTTTGCACAACCCACTGAAGTGTTGCTTTGTGGTGACATTTTAGACACTGGCTGTGTGGCAGGTACTGGTGCTGTAGTAATGAGACCATCAACTAATTGTAGGTTTAATGCAGCAAAGAGATCCCTTCCAAGTATAGCAGTACACTTATTCACAATGTAAAAGTCACATTTTGCAGTATTTGATTCAAATTGTGCAGTCACTGGCAAGCAACCAAGCACAGGGATTGGATCCTTTAGGTAACTGACCAGTCTCAGGGCAGGTGAAACAAGCGGATCTTTTGCAAAGTATTTCAAGAAAATATCCCTTGGTAGTATAGAAACAGCTGAACCTGTATCAAGCATCAGGTTAATGGAGTGTCCCTTGTCAGCAGAAGTAATACTGGCACTAAATAAAACTTGTCTGGAATAAATGTACCAACTTTATCCACACTTAATACTGTAACATTTGTAGTAGTGACTTCATGAACATCTTTAGCAGAACTACGGCAGATCTTAGCAAAATGTCCTACCTTTTTGCATTTGCGGCACCGTACAGCTTTCACAGGACATGTCACATAATTTGCAGTGTGTTGTGTTGAACCACAGTGAAAGCAGTATTTTTTTTATTTGTGTTTGCTGCACGGTTTTGCAGTGAATCCCTTTCCTTAGCACTGTATTTTACCTGTGACTGTGCATTATTAGGCCACAGTGTTGAATTCACAAGCTGTACATTCCCAGCAGTTCCCTGACTGAGAGTTTTAGCCTATGCCACTGCTGTTTCAAGTTGGCTACCAACTGTAATAGCCTTTGCAAGGGTTAAATCCTGCTCTAGGAGCAGTCTCTCTCTAATGCGAGGTGAGTTTGATTTTTCCACTATTTGGTCTCTTACTATTTCATCTGTTAGTTCCCAAAGTCATATATAACAACCAGCTCTCTCAAAGCTGCTACAAATTAAGCCACCACATTTACTCTTGGCACAAAAAAGTTCTTTATAGCAGTAAGTGCAGTTTCATAAGTCTCATCAGGTAATGGTAATGTATAGAATATACGCTGTCCCTCTGCTCCCAGGCAGTGAATAAGTAAAGAACGCTTTCTAGCAGCAGAAATCTGCCCTTGGTCAGCAGCAATAATGTAATTTTCAAACATACGGATCCAAACAGTAAAAGGTATGGTAGGCTCACCAGGGTTTGGGAGAAAATGTGCAGGTGCTGCAGAGGTAGAAGAGACATCTTGCAACAATTTGTTATGTTTTGGTAGCCGAGGATGAGAAGAGTATAACAGTGCTTTATTAGCAGGCTCATGCAGCCATTACACAACAGTAAGCAACTCTAACACCACAAGCTGTATAGAAAGCATGCACAATATAAGTCTTGAGCACAGTGACATCTACAGGCCATTTGTATAACACACCACACACCGCACTAACTAAGTCAAACTCTAACTCCAGACAAATTGGTAAAAGGGGATTCTAAAGAGTTACTTGATTATATCAGAAATGGTACGGAATTGTTTATTGATAATATTTTGAAACGGTTTCCTATTTCCATAAGCTGAAGCTCATAATAATTTTTCAGTTTCACAATAGTTCCCCTTTCATCTTTGATTATTTGATATGTGTACCAAAACAATGGCAAAGAATTGCTAATGTTGGGCTATTAGTCAAAAAGGGTTACATTCTCAGAAATGGAATTATATGCCTGTTATCTTGGGGATATTAAGGGATAAATTACTAGGGCAAAGTTCAAATCATAACACTACTGGTCATTAACATGAGTGAAAGAGTAAGGGATAGCGATATGTGCCATCTGCAAGAAAGGTGGTGGGGGAAGGGGTTGCATCATGTGATTTTCTGAGGAACCAAGATGACTGTGTACTACAGAGTCAGGGCTCAATACTAGGCAGTTAAGGCTCAGGAACAAGCATGTGAACAAAAAATCGAAGGGACATAGGAACCCAAGGCACCAAGTTCTCTTGGGGGTATATTTATCAAAGAGTGAAGTTAGAGATTGCCACAGTCCACTAGAGTAAAATTCTGCCACTTTCCATTCACTCCTATGACATTTTGAGGGGATATTTATCAAAGGGTGAACTTTCACTTTCACCCATTGATAAATACTCTTTTAAAAATTCCAATAGAAATAAACGGAGAGTGGCGGAATTTCACTGTAACTGACTGTGGTGATCTCTAACTTCACTCTTTGATAAATATACCCCTTGGTCTTTAAAGGAATAATACATCTCTATAAAAATACAGCCTGAAAGTTTCAGCACAGGGTACAAAAGTTCCTATGCTTTATCATTTTTGGCCCAATGCCCTATTATCTATCCCAGACCAGTACTTTTCTCCCTATTTATCAATACATTTTTCTGAAAATTTCTTGTGTGGGAAAAAAACTTGCTAAAATCGTGAAAATATCCGAATTGTATGAATTTTCAGATTTGTCGCTGAAAAAAATCTTTTGATTATTGAAAGAAACCTAGCGCAGATCAGGATATCTGCCATTGACTTCTACATGAACTTGGCAGGTCTGAGTTGGAGTACTTTTTTATTGGAGCTTTGAACACAATCGGAGTTTAAAGGGATACTGTCATGGAAAAAATTTTTTTTTAAAAAATGAATCAGTTAATAGTGCTGCTCCAGCAGAATTCGGCACTGGAATCCATTTCTCAAAAGAGCAAACAGATTTTTTTATATTCAATTTTGAAATCTGACATGGGGCTAGACAGATTGTCAATTTCCCAGCTGCCCCTGTGTGTAGTGATAGCGCTGCCTATCTTAGTAGTGCCTTACAAGTAAAATTATACATACAAATATATTGTGCATTCAGAGCAAAAAAAGTCTGTGGTTCATGGGTAAATATAGACTTCACTGCATACATAGATATACCAGCATCTATAGTAGTCTATATTTACCCATGAACCATAGACTTTATTTGCTCTAAATGCACAATATATTTGTATGTATAAATTTATTTATAAAGCACTACAAAGGTAGGCAGCGCTATACAATTTTACAATATAGAAATATAGACTATACACACAGGGATAACATTACAAATAGTCTTAATATACGAGAAGTTGGAGTGCAGTATTTGACTTTTGGCGCATTTGTTTTATCTATGTCGCTATGAGGTGTCACCTGACAATTACAGTATATGCAATTGCAGCATATGCATCAAAACCGTCACAAATATATATTTTTTTTTATATTTTATTTTCATAGTTCACTATATTCATTTGAAAAAAACAGACGTTAAATTGTGGTATGTATCTCTGGCACTGTCCGGGGGATTCATTATGCAAGGTCCCAGATGTGCTATCAAGTATGTTATTAGATATGCTTTGCCTGAGGAGGCACAGATCCAGAACGAAAATAATTGTGTGATTTTAGACTATTGAAGTCATCACTGTACTGTAATTTGCTAGAACAGTTGTGTAGAGTCTAGTCTATACCCAGAGTGCTGAAAATGACTTTACATTTTAATTCTTTTTTTAGCAGGCCATATGTATGCCATGATAATCATAAAGCAATAAATTGTACTTTTCCTTAGCATGGACAATTACCCAATTTGGCTTAAACTTGTGAAAAACTTCAGGTAGACTTCATAAATGTGTCTGGGTGATATATATAAATACACAGTATACTGTATGCCCCTTATGCATCCCTCTATACATTCAGTATATAAAATACAATAATCAGAAATGTTATTGAAAATATTTATTAATGTTTAGTGGTTGGCAATAAAAATGTATATGTTACATGATGACACAAAACAAGAAAAGGCCCACTGGTAAGGCCCCATCTAGAATATGCCTTCCCCAGTGCTCAAACAGGAAAACTCATGCTGGAGAAGAGGCACTTAAGGGGTGATATAATAACTATGTATAAATATATCAGGGGATCATATAATAATCTAATGCTTTATTTTCCAGTAGGTCTTTCCAACTGACGCAAGGTGACCCATTCCGATTAGAAGAAAGGAGGTTCCATCTAAATATCCAAAAGGGTTTTTTTTACAGTGAGAGCTGTGAAGATGTGGAATTCTCTCCCTGAACCAGTTGTACAGGCTGATACATTAGATAGCTTTAAGAAAGGGTTGAATGGCTTTTTTGCAAGTGAGGGAATTCAAGGTTTAGAAGATAGCTCATAGTGCAAGTTGATCCATTATGTATGTATGTTACTACGTATACAGAACCATTGTATCCATGAAGGATGTACAGTATCATCCCTGACTAACTCTGTACTCTGCTTCATCCATATTTTGTATGTAACAACTAGGGACAATAAAGGGGCCCTGTCCTGCTCCTTTAGCCTTTTAAGGAGTATATAGCTATATGAGACATCCAGTGAGGCTGTTTTTCTGCCTGAACTGATAAAATAAAGGAATTTCCAATTGAGTCTCCAACTAAGTACCAAAGCTAGCACTAAAATCTCTCCTTTATGCTGGTTTAATTAAAGTGGGTTGGGTTTGTAGTCTTAGGGACTCGAGTACAGAACTAAGAGTGACAGTTTTGTGATGGACCTGCAATAAAAGGTAATGAGTTGAATAGGAAGAAGTTTGTCCACATTAGTAATACATAGCAACAAATCAGATCCTTAAAGGAAAACTATACCCCATAACAATGTAAGTCTTGCATAAAACAGCTCATATGTAAAACCCTACTTTATGTAAATAAACCATTTTCATAAAATTATACTTTTTTAAGAAATGTATGCCATTTTAAGAAATGTCCCCTGGGATCCTACAATTCACAGTGCACACAAACAAACCATACATGTTAAGTCACATGAGCCAATAAATGGAAAAGTGCTATGTTTTTCTCCCACACTTCTTCCTTTTACAATTAGAGCTGCAGTATTTCTGGTCAGATGATTTTAGGGTAAATATATAAAAGGGTAATATTTAACTAAATATATCTGTTGCTTAAGTATTTATTTTGGAGGTACAGTTTTACTTTAATAGCTAAAAAGTAAGCAATACGGCAATACCAATAAATCCAGGTTTCCAGGGATTACAAATACTATAGCCAGGCTTTGGATTGTTACCCCATTACATTGTTATGTTACCCCATTAATTTCAAAAGGGTGTGCAGAACAGAAATAGTTACGTAATTCAAAACTTCGAAGAGTATTAAAAACTTCCACTGAAAAAATGCCCATAGAATATATTTTGTTATCTTTTAATTCAAGGGAAACAGCTTCAGCTAATGAGAGTAAAGCTTAGATAAACATATTATAAACAGGTTACACTGTCCTTCTAAACTTGCATCAGCTTTCCCATTATACTTCAGTTAAAGATCAGACATGGGAGTAAGTGTCCTTCATAAAGTAAGTGTCATTCATAAAGCATATACTTAAAACAGGCAGAGAAAATCATAAATGTTCCGGTACAGTAAGCTATAATTTTTCACAGGTACAAAAATTTGGCATTACTATAGGAAAAAACTGCACTCAGCATCTGGTAAGCAATGTCTTACACTGGGGAAATGGACAGAATTACATTTACCTTTGTGTAATTACAAGAAATACTGTCTATCATATTCCTTTTCAAACCTGATGTTGCATTCAGCCAACATGATAGAATAATGGCACAGAACCTTAAGTGGGATTTCAATCTGGCAGGGAATAAGTCGAACAAACAACACAAGAATACAAAAATATAATACCATTTTAATAAAGGTGCTTAAATTATTTATTCAAAACTTTGTAGAAAGTGGTGTATTTCTGAAGCACTGTTGTCATTACACTTGAATTAATGTCATCCTTCATTATTGTGAAAATCATTAAGTACAATAAACTAATACCAGTATTTATAAAGCTATGTTTATGCAAATTTTGTTAACCACTTTAATCTTAGTGTAAATTCAATGGGTCAGGTGGCAAAATAATTCTAATGTAAAAGAACCATTGAGCTCACACTCTGCTAAATATTTGCACATTACACAGATGAATAAGAATGTAGGGTTTTACACAATATAACATGTCAGCAGTTTGGTGTAATTCATCACTTTGACTGCAAATTCACCTCACTGGATATTGGGGATAATTTAATTGGTGGCCCTAAATTTGTACCAGGTTTAGAAACCCTTAACATGACATATTTGTATCAAAGAGTGACCACCAGTAAGAGTTACCTGTTGATTTGTTGCTATAGGTTACAAGACTTGGTATAAAGTTTGCACTTTTATTTATTACATTACCTATTCATGACTTGGATAACTCACTTTATGTTTCAATCCCAGCATGCTTAATGTACCCCCAAATACATTTGATGCTTTCCTTTCTTTCAAAATAAAGGGTAAACAATGTTCTATTGCAGCTCATATTGCTTTACTAGGATTGCCACTTGAAGCAGTGAAGTCTGGACAGGGGGATGTAAGGGAAGAGGGCAGGTGACATTTCCCAGGGAGGCCAATGACATCAGGGGGCAGGGCTATGAATCCGCTATCACAGATTGGCTGATCTACATGTCACACGTGCATTTTTCACCCATATGGCACTCCAAAAACCAGGCTGTCCTGGTGAAAGCTGGACAGGTGGCAAACCTATGCCTTACACTAATTCCCATCAAAAATAAATGATGTGTTTGTGCCATAACCAGGGCTGGGTTTAGAGTATGGAAAGCGAATAATTTGAAATGCAACCCCAGCATAAAAAAGTCACCTTAAGGGACATGTTGATAAAAGCAAAAGACATAGGTTTATCAAAATGCTATAAGACACATTACAAGGAGTGTTGAACCTACAGCAGAAGGTTAAACTAAAACTCACAGTATCCCACTGACCAAAAGCCCTGCATTGCATATTTTCACCCTTAGATTCAAGTCCCCATTTTCTTGTAGTGTCTGGGGTCTCACATCTCTCTCTGGTCATATATGAGTGTTTGTCACCTTTGCTATTATGTAAGTATTTTTAATAGTTTCAAGAAAGTTTTACCATTTTGTAGCTTCTTAAAATGATGCGAGTTCGGTGTCTTCAGGAAGGTTGTCATAAACTCTGCTGAGATCTTGCTGAAAGACAGAGAAAATAAGGCAAATGGTTAGGTACTCTCCAAACAAATTCATTAAAATGTAAGAATAAAATAGCCCACAGCAGGTTTAATGCATGTGAATGTCAGGCAACTTTTTATTTGCTCGATATGAGCTGTACAGGCTAAAAATAACTAGAGGACATTTTTTTAAGCTTAAGCCAAAACTTTCTGTGCCCCAAAGACAAAACAAGAGCTCTAGAAGAGAGTTTATTACTGTAATGCATGACTAATTTTAATAAAGTGTACTAGGCAGTATGGTCAACGAAAAAGTCTCAGTAACCAATCAAAAAGTAATGAAGCATGCAGTCAGACAGTTCTATTTAATTTATAACCTTAGGTGCTTTGATGTTTTCAAGAAAGCACTTCCTCCCCTGTTAGTTCTAATATAAACCTACTTGCATAGATATGAGAGCTGTATTGTACTGTATATAAAGGCTACATTCCAATAAGTTTACCTGTCACTGAAATTAACCATTCCAGGCTTTACAGGTTTAAAAAGAAAAATCAAAGGCAGAAAATAACCATGATGAATTTTCACTGCTTGGTAGAACCTAAGGGGAGAAAAAGGAAGACTACTTTCTCAATTTGTAATTTTTATACCTTAAACTCAAGTGAAATTGACATTTTTGGGGAGGGTTTTTTTATTATTAGAAAAACAGTCAATATGAGGAAATATTTGGTAATCAAATCAAACAGATGTGCAATAAAGTGATAAACACTATAAACAGAAGAGAAAGAGCAAAATCAAACCAGAATGGGTGTAGGGAAAATGAAAGAGGGTGGGAGAGAAGGGAAGCACACAAATAATAAGAACATTTGGCAGAAGTGACCAGAAGAGAATGAGAAGGAAGTTTAAAAAAACAAATTAGAAAAGACTTGAAGTGTCATTTAGAACCACAACTGCAGTGTACAAAGTTCAAATTTGGATGCAACTCATTGTAAAGTTGGTGGGCCCAATGCATCAAAATGAACACAGTGGTACTTATGATAAAAAATCAGATGCAAGCTACAGTAATTTTTTTTGCTTCAGGGGGCCTAGGGGGGTCAACTATTGGTTCAACAAAATTAAAATTGTCATCCACTGAAGTCTACAAGGCCTGCCTGTGTATGGTTACCTTTAAGAGACTAGCAAGGCAGAAGAGGAAAGAATACAAATAAGGTCTGCTGTTCTTTTTTTTAATTATTAAGATCATTGTTTATGTTACTTTAAAGATAAAGAAAGTTAAAGATGTAGATTTCTTTTTTTCTAAAAAATGTGCTTTCTCTATCACCACAGTCAGCTTCTTTTGAATGAAATTCTGAAATAGACAAACAAAAAAGTGTCTTGTAAAAAAATCTCTCTCTGGCACGCTAAATTCCTCATATGAAATGGACTGTTCAATGGTTGATAGAACAATTTGATTGATGGCTACATTTGTCAACATTCTTTCTTTGCACGAAATCACCATCACGCAAACTGGATTTTGAAGTGACTTTTTACCATTCACTGATAATTACCGGAATCCTTTCCAATTTTAATTTTTATGAATTATGAACCAAGAACAGACATTTCCTAAGAGTGCTGCTGTTGAATACCATAGGTTTTTAATTGGAAACTCTTACAAATGGCTGAGAAATATAATGCTGTACTAATATTGTGGCTCAAAACTTGATTATGATTCTAGAGAAAGAAAAGCATGCTGCCTACACACCAATATTACAACTAAAAAAAAGTATACTTGTTGGTTCAGGAATACATTTTATATGGTAGAGTTTGCAGTGTAAACAATGTAATTTAGAAATAAAAACGACACCATAAAATTAGTGAAAGAATCCCTTTGAACACCCATTATAATGCAATATTTTATACCTATTGATCTATCTATACAACTAAAACAAAATCCTTACTGTTTGGTGGGGTTCCTGCAGAAATATCTTCCTGCTCACAATTGCAGGTGTATGACTTTTATAGGTTGACTGTTGGCAGATTTATTATTCTCTGCCCCCTATACTCCCACATCAAGCCTCTAACAGGCTACTTATGAGCTAATGATGCTCCAAGGTCGAGAGATCTAGGTGCTACTTTACAGTTTATAGTAGATGAACCTGAATTTGCTTAAAGGGACCCTGTCATCGGAAAACATGTTTTTTTCAAAACGCAGTTAATAGTGCTACTCAAGCAGAATTCTACATTGAAATCCATTTCTCAAAAGAGAAAACAGATTTTTTTTATATTCAATTTTGAAATCTGACATGGGGATAGACATATTGTCCATTTCCCAGCTGCCCCTGGGGGAAAAGGGAGGGGTGATATCACTCCAACTTGCAGTACAGCAGTAAAGAGAGATTGAAGTTTATCAGAGCACAAGTCACATGACTTGGGGCAGCTGGGAAATTGACAATATGTCTAGCCCCATGTCAGATTTCAAAATTGAATATAAAAAAATCTGTTTGCTCTTTTGAGAAATGGATTTTTCCCTATGACAGTATCCCTTTAATTGCTTAATTACAATTGTTATTTTACTAGTTATTTTGCAAGTTTTTGGAGTAATATATTTTGTTGCTTGGATGATTAAGTAATTGCAAACAACAATACAACACATCTATCATAAGATCACCGTATGAAACAAGCAACCAATCTTATTTGAGCACATTTTAGTCACACGGTTTCTTGCTTAAGGCTACTGCCGTTGATCAGGTTTTCTGCATATGCCTGTGAGAAGCCTGTGTATATGAAAATGATGAATGAACCTTTGTTTCATGATACATGTGACATTACTTTGGCTTTTGGAGAAAGTTACATTGTTTTGGTTCAGTAATGATAAACATAATACCTCTGTACATGAGTAAGAGAGAGAACCCTTTCATTTTTGTGTCCAGAAAACACCATCTATTTTTTAAGCTTATTTCAGGCCAAGCAACAAACGGATCAGGTAAAATCTTTTCAGACAAGGCAGCATCACAGTATTTTATGCTAAAGAAAAAAATGCTAATTTGAATAAGAAAACCTCTATCTTCATGTTTTTCTCTCTTAAAAGACATATGATGTTGTAAAAGGCAGAACTATTATTCAGTGATATTGATAGTAGGGTAGAAAAAAAGCAACACCTCATGTGTACCTCATTGGCCTGCTTTATCATTAGTAGAGTTCTGAGAAAAAGTGAAGAGGAAACTCTAAGGGGCATATTTATCACACTGTACAAAACGAAAATTCACCAGAAAAACTGTGTAAAATAAATGGTGAACCTATCAAGGTGTGTGATATGTTATACCATTATTTTACACTGCTTCATTTTACAAGCCAATGTGTGGGAATTATTCAGCACCCCTCCTCCCCACCATATAATAAATCTGCTTCTAAATGTAGATGCATTTTTAACCATTTAATCAAGTTTAAACCGTCGAGACTGTCCATTGTATGCTGTGCTTAACTGCAGTTCTTCCACAGTAC
This sequence comes from Xenopus laevis, assembly GCF_017654675.1. Taxonomy (NCBI): domain Eukaryota; kingdom Metazoa; phylum Chordata; class Amphibia; order Anura; family Pipidae; genus Xenopus; species Xenopus laevis. The sequence goes on from NC_054376.1 coordinate 51,125,321, forward strand.
CTAAATAAAAGTTGCATATAGGACTCTAATTATGGGGGAACCGACTGTTATAACTGGCCAGAGAATTCCCGCGTTTCACCACAGGCAAATAAATCCGCAAAATTGCCACGAAACATTGCTTTACCAAAAAAATTGCGAAATTCTAGAAACGGCGAAAAATTTATGTACCGGGAATTTTGATGCCAGCATCTATTTGAGGGCATCAAAATCAATATTGGCGACAATTTCAACGTCAATGACAATTAAAGGCATGCACATTGACTTTAATGCACTTTAAATTGTCGCCAGAGTCAGAATTGTAGCCGGCGTTAAAATTGTTGCTGGCGTCAAATTTTGATGCCTGCGAATTGATGGCATTTCACGGGAATTTAATGTGTTCTGTAACGGCCGCCACTTCATTTGATCTAATTTTAACCCAAGTGTCATCCACATATCTGAAACAGTGACTCGGTGTAGTTCCCTTGAAAGTAAGTAAGGCCCTCCTTTCCACTTCCTCCATGTAAAAGTTAGCTACAATGGGAGAGACTGGAGAACCCAATGCACAGCCATGTTTCTGTCTATAAAAAAGGTCCTGAGTATGTGATGTGTCTCAAGCCCCATGGGAGAAGGCCAACCATAATAAAAAAAATGATTAAGGGGACTATTATATGCTGTGTGAAACAAAATCCACAAGAAAAACAATTTAATTGCTCAACATTTTTTTTTACTATCCATTATAGTCTGTAGACATTTTTTCTCAGCAAAATGAGGTGAAATATTTTGTTTATCCCTACTGGTGACCTGTTTAAAAGTGGACTTCTTATCGGTTGTTATAGGTTACTGCACCTCGACAAACTTAAGTGCTTTTATTACTTTTAAAACATATGGGGGTTAATGCCCAGAGATCCTATCTCTCTGAAGAAACACAGCAGTCTTTAACAATACAGATACATACAGATTCAATACAAAATATCACCTTCATGGTTTTATGTTATTCAGTAGTCCTCTCAGCTGCAGAGACAGGTAGAGAATGAGTCAGTTGTATGAAAGGAACCAGCCCTATTTATATACAGGGGCGTAACTATAGACCCTAATTAATGAGCAATCTCAACATATATTGGTAAAACAGGACACCCTCTGGATATATTGGGGCCCTACAATTAATTTGCTGTGGGGCCCAGTAACATGTAGTTATGCCACTGTTTATATACCTCACAAAAATGCAAAAACCTGGTGTAAATGCAACAACATATTCATAAAGAAGTTTACACTAATTTTCTTACACTGTACTTGTACTGTACAAGGTGAAATCCATAAAATTGACCAGGAACAAAGTAGAGTCTTATGCATTTATTTTAACTCTGCTGACTTGTATACAAGTTTACCAATACACCCTATACAGAGCAGAAATTATAACTCTACTCTACTCTAAAAATATGCCCCTAAAAGTTTATGCTTAATGGATTATTCAGATACATTACCCAAAATATAAAGCTTGCATAGCAGTTACTTGTACTAAAAAGCCTTAATTCTGGTACATTTCATTTTAACTCTGTTGTAACTAAGGCAATGTTTGTTTCTTGGTGACTGAGACAGTAACTTTCATTTATAACCTCAGTAAATGAACTGCACTGTTTGGGAAAGAAAGGTGAAACAATAGCAATCACGCTGTGAACTGAATAAGCAGAAAGACCACAGAGTGATTTAGTAATGCAGACAAGTCTGTGGGTAACAAAAGCAGTCTCTGGTGTTGCTGGGGTGATTAGTAAATATAGCTGACTGAGTGTACTTGCTGCTTTTAAATTTAAAGTTTTGCCCACAAGAGATACAAGGCATTCTGGCTGGAAAAGCCATTACTTCTTTCAATGCCATTTGGCATTTGATAATAAATTATGAATTATACTAAGATGAATATATTATTAGAAATGCCACTCAGATACATACAATTTCTGTTTTATCTTAAAACTATATTGTATCTTTGTTATATGCTGCTTTAAATGTATTAATACACAGAGTCAGATTCACTTTAATCTTTACCTTAATGGCAATGTTAGTGTTGAAGAGTTTTTTTCGCACTCTCAGATACAGAGAAAAGTTTATTGAAAAGTGATCATGGACAGACAATTCTAACCCAGCCCTGGGGAGAGTGGGGATTTAAAAAGAAAATCCACAGAGTGGCATGATTCTGCCTACAGTCTACAAGTAAAAACATCAAAACCTTTGCGAAGCAGAACAAAATAGGTTTTCTTATCGCCTGGTCAAGTCTTACGGCTCCATGTTGTAATAAATAGGGATGTAGCGAACGTCGGAAAAAAAGTTTGCGAACATATTCGCGAACTTGCGTCAAAAATGCGAACGGTTCGCGAACGTCGCGAACCCCATAGACTTAAATGGGAAGGCGAATTTTAAAAGCTAAAAAAGACATTTCTGGCCAGAAAAATGATTTTAAAGTTGTTTAAAGGGTGCAACGACCTGGACAGTGGCATGCCAGAGGGGGATCAAGGGTAAAAATGTATCTGAAAAATACATTGTTGACACAGCGCTGCGTTTTGTGCTGTAAAGGGCAGAAATCACACTACATTTCTAAACCTGTGTAATAAACTGCTTTAAAACGTCCGGCGTCTACATGCCAATCAAGTCGTGTAAAGGTTACAGCCTGTTCACACGCAAAGATGAAACGCGGCGCTTACTGCAACGCAAAAAAACGCGAAGAGCTTTAATGAATGATACCGTCAAGTGAGCAAATAATAGTTGTTAATTACTAGTTGAGCTTGTCACCTCCAGGATGTTCGTCCTGTTGGTGGCAATATTTCTGTAGTGATGTGTTTAGCAGTCACCGTGCTTGTGCGAACGTGCACGGTCAGGCAGAGGTAATTCAATGTACAGTGAAGTGAACCAAAAAACTGTAGTGTGGGCCCAGTTTTGGTCTACTTTATTGATCACCTGCGGTGACCATAAAAGATGCGATTTTGCCATTGTTGCAGAACCCTGAAAAATTAGGCATGTGTACTTTCCTGAAAAATTATGTTTTTTTTGTCGCAGCCACTGAAGCACAGAGGCCAGAAAAAATATGCCATATGAATGCTAAAAATATAATTTTTTTTTGTTGCAGCCACTGAAGCACAGAGGCCAGAAAAAATATGCCATATGAATGCTAAAAATATAATTTTTTTTTTGTCGCAGCCACTGAAGCACAGAGGCCAGAAAAAATATGCTATATGAATGCTAAAAATAGAATTTTTTTTTGTCGCAGCCACTGAAGCACAGAGGCCAGAAAAAATATGCCATATAAATGCAGAAAATATGAATATTTTTTGGTCGCAGCCACTGAAGCACAGAGGCCAGAAAAAATATGCCATATAAATGCTAAAAATAGTCATTTTTTTGGTCGCAGCCACTGAAGCACAGAGGCCAGAAAAAATATGCCATATAAATGCTGAAAATAGTCATTTTTTTGGTCGCAGCCACTGAAGCACAGAGGCCAGAAAAAATATGCCATATAAATGCTGAAAATAGTCATTTTTTGTCGCAGCCACTGAAGCACAGAGGCCAGAAAAAATATGCCATATAAATGCTAAAATAGTCATTTTTTTGTCGCAGCCACTGAAGCACAGAGGCCAGAAAAAATATGCCATATAAATGCTGAAAATATGAATTTTTTTTTGTCGCAGCCACTGCAGCACAGAGGCCAGAAAAAATATGCCATATAAATGCTGAAAATATAAAAAAATTTTGTCGCAGCCACTGAAGCACAGAGGCCAGAAAAAATATGCCATATAAATGCTGAAAATATGAATTTTTTTGGTTGCAGCCACTGAAGCACAGAGGCCAGAAAAAATATGCCATATAAATGCTGAAAATATGAATTTTTTTTTGTCGCAGCCACTGCAGCACAGAGGCCAGAAAAAATATGCCATATAAATGCTGAAAATATAAAAAAATTTTGTCGCAGCCACTGAAGCACAGAGGCCAGAAAAAATATGCCATATAAATGCTGAAAATATGAATTTTTTTGGTTGCAGCCACTGAAGCACAGAGGCCAGAAAAACTCAGGATTTACCTGGATTCAAATGAAACCAGTAGGGTTTGCACCCTAGTTTGTAACGGTGGCGGAGGGAGGAGGACGCTAAAGGACAGCTGTGTGTGGAGTCATGAGGCGTGCAGAGAAGGACAGCTGCATGGGGAGTCAGAACAAGTCTTCCGGCGTGCAGTAACCCTCCGAGATCCACGCCTCGTTCATTTTAATAAAGGTCAGGTAATCCACACTTTTGTGACCTAGGCGAGTTCTCTTCTCAGTTACAATCCCTCCTGCTGCACTGAAGGTCCTTTCTGAGAGCACACTTGAGGCTGGGCAAGACAAGAGGTTCATGGCAAATTGTGACAGCTCTGGCCACAGATCAAGCCTGCGCACCCAGTAGTCCAGGGGTTCATCGATCCTCAGAGTGTCGATATCTGCAGTTAATGCCAGGTAGTCCGCTACCTGCCGGTCGAGGCGTTCTTTGAGGGTCGATCCCGAAGGGTTCTGGCGCTGCCTTGGACTGAAAAACATTTACATGTCTGACATTACAGAGTGGCCAAAGTGCTTTGTCCTTGCAGGTGCGCTCGTGGCAGGATTACTGGCACCTCTGCCCCTGGAATGTTGATGAGTTCCTGAAGTGACATCACCCTTAAAAGCATTGTACAACATGTTTTGCAGGCTGGTTTGTAAATGCAGCATCCTTTCGGACTTGTGGTACGTTGGTAACATTTCTGCCACTTTATGCTTGTACCGAGGGTCTAGTAGCGTTGCGACCCAGTACAGGTCCTTCTCCTTAAGCCTCTTGATACGGGGGTCCTTCAACAGGCATGACAGCATGAAAGACCCCATTCTCACAAGGTTGGATGCAGAGGTATCCATCTCCGCTTCCTCGTTATCAAGGACTACATCATCCACGGTCTCCTCCCCCCAGCCACGTACAAGACCAGGGGTCCCCAAAAGGTCACCACAAGCCCCCTGGGAAGCCTGCTCCTGTTGGTCCTCCTCCTCCACAAAGCCACCTTCCTCCTCTGACTCCACTTCTGACACCTCTCCCTGTGTTGAAGCAGGTGCCTGGGCTCGTTCTGGTGATTCCGACCAGAAATCGTGCGCTTCCTGCTCCTCGTCACGCTGGTCTACAGCCTCATCTGTCACTCGTCGCACGGCACGCTCCAGGAAGAAAGCAAAGGGTATTAGGTCGCTGATGGTGCCTTCGGTGCGACTGACCATGTTTGTAACCTCTTCAAAAGGGCGCATGAGCCTGCAGGCATCGCGCATAAGCACCCAGTAACGTGGGAAAAAAATCCCCAGCTCTGCAGATCCAGTCCTACCACCCAGTTCAAACAGGTATTCATTGACGGCTCTTTGTTGTTGCAGCAGACGTTCCAACATGAGGAGCGTTGAATTCCAGCGAGTCTGGCTGTCGCAAATTAAACGCCTGACTGGCATGTTGTACCGCTGCTGAATGTCAGCAAGGCGTGCCATGGCTGTGTAGGAACGTCTGAAATGGGCCGACACCTTCCTGAACTGCCTGAGAACGTCCTGGAATCCTGGGTACTTCGAGACAAAACGTTGGACTATTAAATTCAGAACATGTGCCATGCAGGGCACATGTGTTAAATTGCCCAGTCTCAGTGCTGCCAACAGATTGCTTCCATTGTCACACACCACTTTTCCGATCTTCAGTTGGTGTGGGGTCAGCCACCGATCGGCCTGTGACTGCAGAGATGACAGGAGTACAGATCCGGTATGGTTTCTGCTTTCCAGGCACGTCATCCCCAAGACAGCATGACAACAGCGTACCTGGCACGTCGAATAGCCTAGGGGGAGCTGGGGGTGCACAGGTGTGGAGGAGGAGGACCCAGCAGCAGAGGAGGAAGAAGAGGAAGAAGACGAGGTAGAGAGCGAAGGAGGAGTAGAGGTGGTGGCAGAACCGCGTGCAATCCGTGGCGGTGACACCAACTCCACTGTTGTTGTTGAGCCACACATTCCCTGCTTCCCAGCCATTACCAAGTTCACCCAGTGGGCAGTGTAGGTGACATACCTGCCCTGACCATGCTTGGAGGACCATGCGTCAGTAGTCATATGGACCTTTGGCCCAACACTAAGTGACAGAGATGCGGTGACTTGGCTCTGCACATGGTGGTACAGGTGTGGTATTCCCTTTTTTGAAAAAAAATTGCGGCTGGGTACCTTCCACTGCAGTGTCCCAATTGCTACAAATTTGCGGAAGGCCTCAGAGTCCACCAGCTGGTATGGTAAAAGCTGGCGGGCTAAGAGTGCAGACAAGCCAGCTGTCAGACGCCGGGCAAGGGGGTGACTCGCAGACATTGGCTTCTTACGCTCAAACATGGCCCTCCCCAAAACTTGGCTGGGGGCAGATGACTGGGAATGGGAACTGGTGGTCAAGGTGGAAGGCGGAGTGGAGGGTGGTTCAGACGGGTCAAGGACAGCAGAGGTAGAGCAGTAAGATGCTGGACCAGAAGGAGGGTGGCTTTTAGTTTGTCTGTTGCCTTTGAGGTGTTGCTCCCAAAGTGCTTTGTGCTTGCCGTTCATGTGCCTTCGCATAGAAGTTGTACCTATGTGGCTGTTGGGCTTCCCAAGACTCAGTTTCTGACTGCACTCATTGCAAATTACAACGCTTTTGTCAGAGGCACACACATTAAAAAAATCCCACACTGCTGACCTTTTTGAAGCTGGCAATCTGGCGGTAACAGTAGAAGTTGGCGGCGTTGGCGGCAATGGCGGGTGCGTTGGCCGGCTGACCACAGGTGCCGATACATGTTGTTGCCCTACTGTTCCCTGCGAGCTGTCCTCCCTGCGTCTTATTCTCCTCCTGCCTCTCTGACTCTCCGTCTCTCCATCTGAACTATCCTCCTCTTGCTCTCTTCTACTGGGCACCCACAAAACATCAATCTCCTCATCATCATTCTCCTCAGATGCATCAATTTCTTCTAACAGCTCACAGAAGGAAGCAGCAGCGGGGACCTCCTCATCACTCATTATGTCCATCTCTGTTGTGTTCTCTGCCAGAATTAAATCTGGTGTAACGTCCTCATCTCCTTCATCTTCTTCTGCCAATAATGGTTGCGCATCACTCAGTTCAAGAAACTCATGTGAAAATAACTCCTCTGACTCCAGTGAAGAAGGGGCGCCGGTGGTGGAGGAAGTGTTACGTGGGGTGCCCATAGCAGTGGAGGCTGAGGATGTTGTGGTAAAGTTAGAAACGGTAGAGGATGGGGTGTGCTGTGTAAGCCAGTCAACTACCTCTTCAGCATTTTGGGAGTTCAGGGTCATTGCCTTTTTAAAACTGGGCAATTTCCTAGGGCCACAGGATAGCATAGCAGCACGGCCCCTAGTGCCTCTGCGTGGCGGCCTGCTTTTGCCTGGCATTATTTTTAAAACAACATCAACAACTCAGGTGGTGTTTCTGGAGACGGTATTATTATTGATATTTAGACAGATTGTGAAAAAGCTCACACAGCTAGATGGCAGTTGTTTGAAAATGAAGAACACACTGGGCAAACAAATTGAAACAATGCCTGCAAGGTCAACGTATACACTACAGCAGTGGATACGGAATATATTATTGCTGCTTGAAAAACGTCACTCGGGTGGTGGTTCTGGAGACGGTATTATTATTGATATTTAGACAGAATATGAAAAAGCTCACACAGCTAGATGGCAGTTGTTTGAAGAACACACTGGGCAAACAATGCCTACAAGGTCAACGTATACACTACTACAGCAGTGGATACGGAATATATTATTGCTGCTTGAAAAACGTCACTCGGGTGGTGTTTCTGGAGACGGTATTATTATTGATATTTAGACAGAATGTGAAAAAGCTCACACAGCTAGATGGCAGTGGTTTGAAGAACACACTGGGCAAACAATGCCTACAAGGTCAACGTATACACTACTACAGCAGTGGATACGGAATATATTATCGCTGCTTAAAAAACGTCACTCGGGTGGTGGTTCTGGAGACGGTATTATTATTGATATTTAGACAGAATGTGAAAAAGCTCACACAGCTAGATGGCAGTGGTTTGAAGAACACACTGGGCAAACAATGCCTACAAGGTCAACGTATACACTACTACAGCAGTGGATACGGAATATATTATTGCTGCTTGAAAAACGTCACTCGGGTGGTGGTTCTGGAGACGGTATTATTATTGATATTTAGACAGAATGTGAAAAAGCTCACACAGCTAGATGGCAGTTGTTTGAAGAACACACTGGGCAAACAATGCCTACAAGGTCAACGTATACACTACTACAGCAGTGGATACGGAATATATTATTGCTGCTTGAAAAACGTCACTCGGGTGGTGGTTCTGGAGACGGTATTATTATTGATATTTAGACAGAATGTGAAAAAGCTCACACAGCTAGATGGCAGTTGTTTGAAAATGAAGAACACACTGGGCAAACAAATTGAAACAATGCCTGCAAGGTCAACGTATACACTACAGCAGTGGATACGGAATATATTATTGCTGCTTGAAAAACGTCACTCAGGTGGTGTTTCTGGAGACGGTATTATTATTGATATTTAGACAGAATGTGAAAAATCTCACACAGCTAGATGGCAGTGGTTTGAAGAACACACTGGGCAAACAATGCCTACAAGGTCAACGTATACACTACTACAGCAGTGGATACGGAATATATTATTGCTGCTTGAAAAACGTCACTCGGGTGGTGGTTCTGGAGACGGTATTATTATTGATATTTAGACAGAATGTGAAAAAGCTCACACAGCTAGATGGCAGTGGTTTGAAGAACACACTGAGCAAACAATGCCTACAAGGTCAACGTATACACTACTACAGCAGTGGATACGGAATATATTATTGCTGCTTGAAAAACGTCACTCGGGTGGTGGTTCTGGAGACGGTATTATTATTGATATTTAGACAGAATGTTAAAAGCTCACACAGCTAGATGGCAGTTGTTTGAAAATGAAGAACACACTGGGCAAACAAATTGAAACAATGCCTGCAAGGTCAACGTATACACTACAGCAGTGGATACGGAATATATTATTGCTGCTTGAAAAACGTCACTCGGGTGGTGTTTCTGGAGACGGTATTATTATTGATATTTAGACAGAATGTGAAAAAGCTCACACAGCTAGATGGCAGTTGTTTGAAGAACACACTGGGCAAATAATGCCTGCAAGTGCACTACTATTGGTGCACTACTATGAAGAACAGCAAACAGCACTGGACACGTTAAAGAACAGTAAGATAAGTAAAATAAAAAAAAATATATGTATATTAAAAAAAAAATTACTCGGGTTGGTGCTGCTGAACTACTAGGAGCAGCACAGTAGCACACCAGTCCCACTCCCCAACACAGCTAGACTAATAGCACTGGGCTCTTATAGTAGCAAAGTAAAAAAACAAAAAATAAAATAAAAGCAGTCCTTACAAGGACTATTGGGTTATTACAGCAGTCAGCAGATGAGATCAGAAGAGATCAGTGCCCAGCCACAGCAGCTACATACAGAGCACTGCAGTAGAAGGTAGATTACTAGCCAGCAAAGCTACCTAACCTAAAATGTCCCTCAAATCCCTGCAGAGTTCTGTCCCTCCAATACAGAGCAGTATCAAGTAGATTACTAGCCAGCAAACTTACTATCAACTGTCCCTCAAATCACTAACAGCTCTCTCCCTACACTAGCTCTTCCAAGCACACACAGGCAGAATGAAAAAACGCTGCAGGGCTTCAGTTTATATATGGAAGGGGAGTGGTCCAGGGGGTGTGGGGGTGGTCCAGGAGGGAGAGCTTCCTGATTGGCTGCCATGTATCTGCTGGTCTGGGGTGAGAGGTCAAAAAAAAGCGCCAGCTAAGGCGAACCCAAAATGGCGAACGTCGCACGACGTTCGCGAACGTTCGGCGAGCGCGAACAGTCGATGTTCGCCTGAACAAGTTCGCCGGCGAACAGTCCGCGACATCCCTAGTAATAAAACAGGATTTACTTACTTAAGGTCAGTTTGGGGACTTATGACAAAACCCAAAATTTGTGTTTTTAATTATTAAAGGCACACTAACTTACACCAAGTGAACTAGTCATGCAATATACAGTATAATTCCACAAATAAGATGACTGCAAAATCCTTATCAGTAGGTTGGACTTTAATAATACATTAGAAAGGGAAAATCCTACCCCTTTCAAAAGTAATTTATACCATACTTACTCATATTTCCCCAGCTAAGACCAACAGTGACATACAGTTTACTATGTGCCCAAAGTATCCCTTCTGTGCATATTTGTATTTTATGATATTTAGTTTTGGAAATCAAGGATGCTAGATGGTGAAGCACAATCCAGCTAATGAGTTTACAATTGAAAAGTCAGCATCCTTGTTGGTATGGGTAGCATTAGTGAACATGGCATGGGTAACATGCAGATCTGGGAAGGCACCATTAATATTGAACCACATTCTGCACATATTAACATACTAAACTGGCCTACTTGCAATCTTGATTATATGACAAAAAAGACCCGGAAGAGTTGGGCAGCTAAAATCCTATATCACATAAGTATGGGAAACATTTCACTTCAAAAACTACAGCAGTCGGTCTCCTCAGTGCCCAAATGTTTGCAGTGTGTTGTTAAAAGAAGAGGTGATACAACACAGTGGTGAGAATGCCTCTGTTCCAACATTTTTGTAAAGTGTTACTGGCATCAAACTTAGAAAGCCCTCAAAGTTCTTTGATATGTTGTCTTTCTACTATTTGCCGTTAAATATAGGATTTAAATGATTTGCCAATCATCCCATTTTCTTTTTTTAGATTTTACACTTTCCCCCAACTTTTTAAAAATAGAAATTTTTTGTTTCTATGATTTAGAAAATCAGTTTTCTTTAACCCTTTTGCTTTGCAGAGCTGATGTTCAGCTAAGCTGTAAACATTCACCAAATGACCGCTGTACTGCTGCTAATTTTTCATGATCTACACTTCTCCTCTAATTACTTCCCTGGAATTCAATACTTAAGAGCAGCAAACAGCTATTTGTAATAGAGACGGTAGCTGCTAATGTTTAGGTGGTCAAGGATGGAACTGCACAAATCACATTAAAGAACTGACAGACACAGTGACTGTTGCCACCATTAAAGACCAGAGCTCTTAGGAAGACTAACATAGGAAGGAATAAAAAATGTTATTTATAAAAAGCACTTTGCACTCTGACAAAAATCTTGCTAAATACACATTTTAGTGTTTTGCTTCTGTTGTTCTCAGCTTGAAAAGTTTAAAGAACAAGGCTGGAGAATGTTTTGAATTTTAAACAGCCCTTTGCAATTTTGTACATGACAGGTACCTGACGATACAAGATGGGTCTTTTTGTGCTCAGATGTTTTCACTGGATCTTGCAAAAGATAAAAAAAAGAATAAAAAGGGATTATAACCTTGCTTTTTACATCCAAGTGTATTCAAGCTTCTCAGAACAAAGCTTGTTTGTGGAACAAATAAAATAATGACACGCTAGGATGAAAGGTGTCAAATATTAAACACTGTGGTACCTAATGAGAACAAAAAAAGCTACGATACTTCAAACTCTGTACCCTGACAAAATACATAGAGATTGGTTAAATAAGACATCTGGTTCAGGGTTGTTTGTCAAAAAGAAGGGTAAAATAAGATGATATTCTTTACGTTCTTTAAAGCAGATAAAATATATCATTTGGCTCATTATTGCAAATGCAATTTTCCCACCAATAAATATTTAAACTTCTGCTTGCTGGAATGCAAGAACACGAAAAGCGTATGTAATAAAAAGTATTTCTGTCAGGTTTTTTTTTAGAAAATTAGAACATTTTAGAAAATTAGCCCTGCATCTTCTATAATATTCTTCAAAATCCTACCTTACGATTTGAAGGAACTAATAAAGAATGCATCTGATATTAACTCTAAATTATTTCAAGCTTTTTACCAGTTGGTCTTCTAGTCTAAAAACCCCTTCTGAATTCCAACAAACCAGGGAAAGTTGTGCTCACCACTATTTTTTAAAACCATTAGGCGGGGGTGCAATGAGGGTGTGACCACAAAATACATATAGACAAATACAAGATTCCTCTGCACTCAACCCATTATCAATATATTTAAGACAGAGACATTTTGTGCATACTGCTACTGAAAAATGCCTTACCCTTTAAACAAAACAGGGATTGTTTGTCCATATATTGCAATATATTTAAGCTGGCCAACTACGTCAAAGTCATCCCATATCTGGCCAGTCCTATGCTCAATTTTCATCTGATTCATTAAGAATTCTATTGCTTCATTATACATTTTACAAAGGGACTAATGGTTTTAAAAAATAATGGTGAGCACAACTTTCCCTTGTTTGTTATAGTTATACAGGAGCAGTGACCAGCTCCATGTTGTAGCTCCCACCCTTCCCAACTATAGTCAGGTGATCCCACTGGTGTCTAATAAAAGGGCAGCTAAGTTTGGCAGTTTTACTTTGAAAGCAGTTAGTAAGTTGCAGGTAAAAATTAGTCACTTTTCAGTAGCAGTATGCACAAAATGTCTCTGTCTTAAATATACAGGTATAGGATCCCTTATCCGGAAACCCGATATCCAGAAAGCTCCGAATTACGGTATGGCTGTCTCCCATAGACTGCATTTTATCCAAAAAATCCAAATTTTTAAAAATGATTTCCTTTTTTTCTGTAATAATAAGTAGCTTGTACTTTTCTGTAATAATAAGTAGCTTGTACTTGATCACAACTAAGATATAATTAATCCTTATTGGAAGCAAAACCAGCTTATTGGGTTTATTTAATGTTTTAATTAATTTCTAGTAGACTTAAGGCATGAAGACCCAAATTACGGAAAGATCCATTATCCGGAAAGCCCCAGGTCCCGAGCATTCTGGATAACAGGTCCCATACCTGTATTGATAATGGATTGAGTGCAGAGGACTCTTGTATTTCCCTTCTGAATTCCATTATGTTTAATATTTTATATGTGCAATATTTGGGCAGGTTCCATTTTTTTGTGTCTCGATACTTGGCACTTATAATTGATTTTTAGAAGAATTTATTACTTAAACTCTATAATCTCACATTGCAAAAATTTATCTTAAATATTCTCTCAAAAATCAATGCTTTTCCTCTTCTATTGATTTTGAATCTAGATCTGTGGCAGATGAGATAAGACTAAAAATATACAACTGCAAGACATCTTTTTCTAGCAATTGTTCCCATAAATGTTGGTCCTTCTCTAATAATCCAGGGACCTTCTGTGTTTTGATGATTTACAGCCCACTGAAATGGATCAGAATTCTGTCAGTAAAATGTACAGTTACCTTTATATGGAAACACACAATGTTGTTAGCTCATTTATATATAACTTTATGTAGCATCTTCACTAAAAACAATATATCATTGCCTGCAGATAAGACAAACCTATATACAGCAGAATTTCTAAGAAATATAAACTGTATCCAAATGAAATTAAGTTTATATACACTATCTGAGTTTGTGTTGGTTTGCTATAGCTACTCTGGTTTCCACACACACTCCCCAAACATACAATAAGCAAAATCGCTCATGAAGAAATGGAGGAGACTAGTGTATGTGTATTTTGTGAATGTGATGTGGAATCATAGATAGTTAGCTCCAGTGATCCAGATACAGGTGTGGTTCTCTGCAAAGCACTTCATAAACATGTCAGCACTATATAAAGATTAAGAATACATAGAACATGGTATACATGGGTACAAAGAAACATTTGGATAATATTTGCCTGGATCACTCAGTTAAAAATATAAACAACTGCAGTTTCTACAGCATATAGTTAATGCCTTTGTGAATACAGTTTAGAGCCATGGATATTGCTTCCAGTCTGTTTTTTGAATTCCATTCCCAAAAAGTTTGATAATATATAAATGCTTCCAGCATTTGACAGAAGCAGTACTAATGCAACCCCCAACATGACTTTTTTACCCTTTACTCAGTAACAGAGCTACTGTTAGGGGCAGATTTACTAAAATTCGAAAGGTAAATTAGAATTTTCATTTTTTTTGGTCAAAACTCACAAATTAAAATTTAAAACCACCAACTCGAATTTGAATTTGAGATTTATCGCAACTCAAGCCTGGAAACAGTTCTAATTCAACTTATCAACACCTGCCGTGTTCACGTAGAAGTCAATGGCAGAGGTCCATTGAACCATTTTAAGATATTAACAGGGGAATGTAATAAAAGTCGCAAAGAGCAAAACAATTCGCACCAATAAGACTAAAAATCCACATCTCGCAATGTAATATTGTTCCTTAAACTGTTATTGCATTGCGAATTTTAATTGCGCATTGCAAATTTTAATTGCACACTCATAAGAAGTGCTTGAAGGTGTCGTAATCTTTTGGAGCAAACATAACGACTTTTTCAGTAAGAAGTTTTATTACATTGACTGTGCATTGGCGCAAACTATAAAATTCGCAAATGGTCTTTCACTGTCGGAAGTGGTCGCTAATCAGTTTCCGGGCTCGCAAAAGCTTGGTTGTTCCTATTCAATTCAATATTAGATGTTCGAGTTTTTTTTCATAAATAGCCTCCTATTCGAGTTGTAAGTACATCTGAATTTATTAGATTAAAAAAATTTTTGTATAACTTTGAAATTCGACCTTTAATAAATCTGCCCCTTAGATTATATTATAGACAGATGACTCCTTAAAACTACAGTGACATTTCAGGTCAAACATCTGCAACATTTGCTCAAGAATTCATTCTCTGATACAGTTCACAGAAGGTGTAAATTTATACACGATTACTGCATGACTTCTTTTGCTAAAATTTTAACCTGGTTATAGGTTTGGGAAAGGAATAGCGCACTATGTAGAAGATTATTAGTTCCAGTAATGGATAATGTCATGCTTTTGTCTGATAGTGTCTGCTTAATTTGAAATGTTACAATAAACCTACAGGAACCAAAATGCTTTGAAATCCCTTTCATCTGTGGCATTTATGGCCATTGTCTGTCTGCTTTTATGTTGGGACACTTTAAACAAAAAGAACAATTATTGTTCCCGAATGTTTGGATATGTTCAGAGTAGTCATAGAGAACATGTATACAGAGGGGTATTTAACCCAGAGCAGCAATAATCTTCCCTTTGGGTTTGCGGTAACGACATTTTTCATGCATTTTTAGTTAGAATACAACATTATTTTATTGTTTAGGCAGCTGAATGATGTGTTTATCACAGCCTTTGTCACGCAATTAGCAGCTTATAAAAACAAGACATTTTTTGGGCTAGTTGTTTCTTGCAGAAATTTTGCTTCTTGTTTTAAAACTGTATATATTTTACCTGATCAAGTCCTAAAAAAGAAAGTGTGGAGATGTTGCTGTATGCATTTGCACAGTATGATCAGATGCCTTTGTCAGGCTCCATCTACTCACCAAGGAATAGAAACCCTATAGCGAAACGGCGAAAAATTTGTTTTTTTGGACGCCGGTGTCCTTTTTTTGGACGTTGCGCACATTCACTGGCAAAAATGCACCGGCATAAAAAAAAAGGTCACCGGAATCCAATTTTCTTCGATGCTGCCCAATTTTTGCTTGCGAATTTTCAGGGGGGTTGTGCGAATTTATTCTCCAGCGGCGAATAGCAGGAATTCGCTGAAAATTCTCGCCGGGCGAATAAATTCGCCCATCGCTACCTATCACTTTGTTTACCTTTATCTTTAAACTTCTCAGGTGATTAGTATTCTTACCTGTCTTTCTTATCTTGGATTGCTTGGCCGATTACAGTGTAGTCTGACCATGGGGGTATGTAATAACAGGCACTAAGAGGCCTTTTTACTAACATTTTCATGAATTTCATTTTTGCTCTAAAAATCAGAATCAGGTTTTTTTAATCTCTTTAAAACTCTTTTATATATTATACAGTGCAAAAATGACAAGTAAAAACAGTCAATATGCTATAGAAGTCAATGAAAGCTGCATTGATCTGATTGTACCATTTTTAATACATTCAGACTTTTAGAGGTTTTTGGATGTTTTGATGACGAGACAAGTGCCACATCTTTCCTGAAATAAGCCAGTTTTTAAGAGGACAATGACATGTAGTTCTGGGAGGAAAACAGTATACAAAGCAACAACCAGTCATTCAATCAATCAATCAATCAATCAATCACTCAATCAATCAGTATCTATATGGACATTTTAAACATTTTAAAGGTGTAGTCACCTTCAAATGAACTTTTTGTATTTTATAGAATGGCTAATTCTACACAACTTTGTAATTGTTTTTTTTATTTTTTTATTTTATTATTTTTGAATTGTTTGCCTTCTTCCTCTGACTCTTTCCAGCTTTTAAATGGGGTTCACTGACCCCATCTAAAAAACAAATACTCTTTTAGGCTACACATTTATGGTTATTGCTACTTTTTATTGCTCATCTTTTTATTCAGACCCTTTCCTTTCATATTCCAGTCTCTTATTCAAATCAGTGCATGTTTGCTAGGGTAATTTGCACCCTAGCAACCAGATCTAAAACTGCAAACTTGAGAGCTGCTGAATAATAGGTTAAATAACTCAAAAAACGCAAATAATAAAAAATGAAAACCAATTGCAGATTGTCTCAGAATATCACGCGCTAAAGGTTCATTTAAAGGTGTTACATCCCTTCAATATATTTACTGAGTTGTAAACATTTCTCAAATTTTCAAAAATAAATGTCCACTAAAAAAAACCCAGAACAATGATTTTGAGTTTTCATGAATGTAAACAAAAAGTTGACCTGTGGGAGAACACCATTTGTTGAATTTGAGCAGAGGATGAAACATGCTCTTTGGTAAAACTGCTCCTAGACTGAAAATGGTAAATGCTCCAGTTATAAAAAAAACCTCTTTAATATAAATTCTTTAAGCTCAATCAGGCTGATTTTACTTTCAACATTGCCTGTGCAAGTGTAATATTATTTCCAAAGACAAGCTCAGAGCTGCAGCTTACGCTTCACCATGTTAATTTAGTATCATCCTAATACATCATCATAAAAGAGTTAAATCTGGGCTGTTTATATCAATTTGCTGTTCATTAATTAACCATGCTTTCATTGTTTGCACTTTTACAGCGAGTTCTACAAATGTGCCTGGAATATTAGCTATATTATATTATTATGTATGTGGCAGTTTATACTTTGGAAAAAATCTGTTTCAATAACTAGCATGAAGTGAAAATATACCCCAGCTTTTTTTTGCAACATGAATGTTCCTCATTGCCACCTGTTTCTGCCCCAGTGAATGTTACAGTTGCAGGTTACTTAAAAAAAGACCAAAGTCCATCAAGTTCAACCCCTACAAATGAAACAGAGTGAACATATATAGATATACTTATAATGACCTATCTATAAACTCACAGATATATATACCAATAGCTACACTAGATTTTAGTATCACAATAGCCTACGGTATTATGCATGTTCAAGACATCCTCCAAGTCACTCTTAAATGCATTAATAAAATCTTCCATTACGATGTCATCTGGCAGTGCATTCCACAACCTCATTGCCCTCACTGAGAAGAACCACCTATGCTGTTTCAAAGAAAAATTCTGTTTTGCTTGTCCAAAAAGGTGGCCACTGGTGCGTTGATACTTTTTATTGGAAAAAATTACCCCTCTGCTTTCTGTATGTAATGCCCACTAATGTCCTCTTGCAAGAGCTTTTTTTTGCCATCCTTGACATCTACCCAAATAATTAAATTCTTCCATCCCTCTAATTTGTTCAGTTGCACGATTCTGCACTCTACCACAGCTCTTTCACATTACATGCTGAGCCTCCACTCCCCCTGGTCTGATCTGGCTGGATGCTGCAGCAGGGGCTTCTTTTATTAGCTCTGTCTGTAACCCTGTGTACTTGGCTCCAATGCAAGCCACTCCCCTGGGTCCTCATCCTTTCCCAGGGATGCACTGGGGTGCCCAGCCAATCAAATGGCTCTCCAGTCTGTAACCAGGCTGGATGATGTCACAGACTGAAAAACAGGGGAAGGATTTGTCTGATTTGTCTGATCCCCTACATGTATACAGGGCTTTGCATGAGCACAACAATTCTTCCCACTTTTTTCATTCCCACTTTTTTCATCCCCACAGGAGCTAGACTAATTCATTTGAACATCCTTCATTACTACTACACCAAACAGATTAAAAATTTTATTCAAAATTAAATCCTCCTGCTGCCATCACTCTGTGGCATACTATATAGTCATGTTCTCTGGTAGAGACATTTCTAGAAGAAAGTGATCATCAAATCACCTCCCCTAAAGTGTGTCTATTAGGGGCCACAGAATAACTGATTCCTCAAAACTATACTAGAGTATGGTACTACAACAAACCCTGTGTAAAAAGACCAACATTTTTCACCGGTTGTGACCCAACCCCTCTCCCCCTTCTCTTTCCTACTGGTAAATTGGTTTAATAAGGCATTACCATTAATTACATTTATGTAGTATATGTGAAATATATGTGATGGGGAAGATTGTTTGATGTCTATTCCATGGTGATAGACACTTAAAGGGGAAATACAAACATTAAAAATGTAAATGAATTACACTTTCTCTCACTAAAACTTTCTAAATATAATTAATTACAAATGCTGCACTATTTATAAAATAACAAAGTTACTCTCCCCCAACATGTTTATCTCTAGTCTCTCTTATTGCAGGAGTCCGAGGCAGGTTTTGAGGCAAAATTACATCCTTTTTGGTGGGTTGCACCCTAGAAGATGTATTATAATTATATCTTCTGTATAGTAATAAGTCACCAAGGAAGTTGATGCCCTATTGGATGAATCTGATGATAATGATAAGCCTAGTGATCCTGGACTTTGATATGATTCTGCACGATTTAGACCAAAAAGTACGTTTGTGGGCCTCCCCAATAATCATGCTGTAGAAACTCTAATTATGGCAGTAGAGAAAGACAATGCTGATTTAGCACCCTTCCATGGACAGTTTCATAACTCCTCATAGCTACAATCATGCTAATACTATCAACACCTTACCTCCATGAGGTCTCTGACCCCATGCTGATTTTACAAAGCAGATTATGCTGAATGGAGTAAGAGTCCAAGGTATATAACCACAAATATTTTTTTACATTCTGAATAGAGAACGCAAGTCAGATGACTAGTAGTGATGGTCGAATCTCTCACGTTTCGATTCACCAAAAAATTCACGAATTTCCCGCAAAATTCCCGAAACGGCGAAAAATCGTGAAATCAGAAAGTTCACAAAATATATCGTTATTTTCTACAATTTTAATGAAAAAAATTGGGAAATTCTACCATTTTCACGAAAAAAAATCATGCAATTCGAATGTCTTCACGAAAAAATCGAGCAATTAGAACGTTTTCACAAAAAATTGAGCAATTGAAACGGTTTCATGAAAGAATAGTGAAAATTGGAAATTGACGCCGGCGAATTTTCATGGGAGATGCGTGAATTTATTCGCCAACGGCGAAACGCGGGAATCCGCCGCAAATTCGGGACATGCAAATTCATTCGCCCATCACTAATGACTAGTGAAAAGCCTTCACAGAAAAAGAAAATAGAGCAAAGTCCAGTTGATTTGACTATATATATTACTATAGATATTCCATGGCCTGGATGAATGTGAACCATCACAGACATGTTAGAATTCATTCTTTCAAAATAACCATCTATGATATAAATCCTGTTTCTCTTCATGCAGGATGTGTGCCAGACTCCTTTATTTTGTTAGCTTTTGTTTGTGGTGCTCATTTGAGTTAGCTTTAACATATAGGAAGGACAGCCACTCTTAAAGATGTATTAGACCTACCTATCCTTCAAAATGTCACCTAGACTTCTCCACGAAGAGAGAATGAACAGAGACACATGCTGACAGGGGGATAGTAAAGAGTAACTTGGTTATTTCAGAAATTGTACAGAATTTTTAATTGATTATATTTTCTTATTTATTACAACCTTTTTGTATATTAAATATACATATATATTATACAACCTTATTTGACTGTACCAGATACTGCATTATGTAAGATTTTACAGTTATGTTGCGGACAACTTAAATAGTACTGGTTTAGCCAAGCTAGTATAAAATAAAAATTACACCCATGCAGTAATCCATTTATTATTCTACCTGAACTTGGTTTTATTGTTTGATGCACAGGTGCAAACTCATACGTATGTTTGTGAATGGGGGCCAAGTGCCTAAAGTTAACAGTTTGGAGGTTTTTCAATGGCAGTAAGTCACTAAATGCAAAGCAATGCAGATTTAAAGGAAGCTTCAGTGAGATTTATTGGCCTGCTTTCATAAAACCTTTTTTTGCCTTTGAAAGAGAAAACCTTCTTCTTTTGTTGTTGATGAAAAAAAGTGTTTTATGGAAATAGACACCATGCATTGCACATAATCATGATCTATATTACTCTATTTCTTTTTACTGCTGTGAAGGTTTGATATACACTGCGGTGCAGAATGCGCTCTTTTATTTCAGTTTGTTGGCATTTCAAAGCCATTTTACCCAGTCACTTCTAAAGCAATACACTCAGCAGTTGGGTTAATGTCAGGTCAATAGCTCCCCTTTGCATCTTGTTCAGTGATTGAAACATTTTTTGGACACATAAATGAAATTGTGGTATATTTACTGATTCAATAGATTCAGGCATTTGCATAAAAACATATCATTTATGCCTGACAAAGGATGCGGCCACCCAATAACTGCTACATGCCATATTTCTAAATATATGTCTAACAAGTTTCAGGCTCTAAGGTTCTACTATTATAGAGGTGTATTCATAAATATGTAATATTTATTGGTACATTTTCTGTCACTTACATCAATTTTCATATAGCTGCTTCTGGAAGAATTAATTATTCATCTATATCGATGTCATATTCAGAACTTGAAATTTATGTTTTCTACTGCTGCACCTTATCTTTACTAGAGGGAGTAACTTGGCTGAAAAATCTAATAAATAATTTTTATGTTATCACATATCTCACTTTTGACATCCTCACTCATACCTCTTGAACTACCAATGAATGCACCACTGCCACACCAACTAATGGATGGTAATCATCTTGAAATCTTTTATGCCAAACAAGAACATAATATACTATAACTTATCACATCAGGAGTTTACAAATATTCACAGATCCATCGCTATTCCTTGAAATGGCTTACACTGATGAATAGACCCTTTACATTTGGAAAGCCCAACTCCAAACTTCTACTCAAAAAAGACACATTCACCTACTACAAATGTTTGCTAACCAGAAACTTTCTCTAAATACAAATTTATGGTGAAATGGAATCAAGAACTTAAACAATAGTTGCTAGCCTGCAAAGCACCTTGTCTCTACTTTATATTTGTTAAAGGGATATTGCAACATTTTCAACACTCGTCAGTTAATAGTGCGGCTCCAGCAGAATTCACACTGAAATCCATGACAGCCAGGACCGCCATCAGAAATCACAGGGCCCCATATCACAAAATTTCCTGGGCCCCCTGGGCTGTGCCCACCACAAGCCCCACCTACAGGTCCGCCTCCCACCACATAGTAAAAAAACAAAAAAAATATTGGTGGCTGGAGTTTCCACATGTTAATAAAAAATAAAAAGATATTGGTGGTTAGTTCCCCCCATAAAAAAAACATTTGTGGCTAGGGCCCCCCTATTAAAAAATATTGGTGGCTAGGACCACATGAGAAAAAAAAGTTGGTGGCCAGGGCCCCCCCCCACATTATAAGAAAATTGGTGGCCAGGGCCCCTTAAATGTCCATGCCTTCCCGAAGTCAACAGCTCTCAGAAAGATGGGGGCCCGGCTAATCAAGTAAGTGTGGCGTGACTGGGCCCCCCTTACCCTCGGGCCCCCTACAACTCTCCCCCATGTCCCCCCCTGATGGCGGCCTTGACTGTAGCTCCCCAACACAAGATAACAACTCCTTGGTAGATTTAAGAATAGTACTCAATAGTAAAAATCCAAGTCCCACTGTGACTCCTCTAGTTACATTGAGGAGGAGAAACAATAGCTTATCTGAAAGTAGCTCCATTTTGAACAGCTGTCTCACAGCTTAAAAATTATTTTTTTGGTTCAGGAATAAAATTTAAATATTAAATATATAAATATTATTTGCAATGTAAACAATGTAATTTAGAAATAAAAATTACACTATAAAACCATCATGCCAAAAACACTGTAATCACCTGAAACCTCTAAGAAAATTATGTATTGATGGTATCTCACACTAGAAAAGCTCCATCATACCAAACATTTGCTGGAAATAGTGTGGAGGAAACTTTTTACACATTTGGCGGTCCTGTCCTAAATTACCGTACTGGAAAAACAAAGTAGGAAGGTGCACACACTTAAAGTTCAAATACGAGGTGCTAATCCATGGGAGACTCCCCGTAAGGATCCAAGACTAATATACAAATAACCAGGAACGGATTGCACACTCGATTTACAAATCAAGTGTGCAATCCGTTCCTGGTTATTTCTGAATAAAAAACTAGGCAGGAAAGACTATACACACATAGTCAATAAGAGCTTTTATTTATTTATTTATGATTCCTACTATGTGATAAATAGGCCCACCACCATACTGGTGTACTGTGGCTTGAATTCAATGTTTGGGGGTCGACTGATATTTATATATACATCAAAATCAATGGGGGTTTCTTCACTCTTTTTTTTTTTCTATGTGACAAAATGTATGGCAAAATTGTATGGCAGATTTACTATGGGATTCAATATCTCAGACCAATGGGGATCTAAGGGATCAGTTCTAAAGAAGGCTATTCATTTGACTGAATACATAAGAATTTAATTTATTCAATTAAAATTCTTACAAATACCCATATCAAATGTATGGGAATGCCAACATTTGATACCCCTGCCTCTGTATCTCTTGAAATATAAAAAAATTCACAAATGCACAAATATACAAAGAAAAAAAAACACCAGAAAATGTTGCTTATTTCATAAGTATTCAATCAAACATCCTACAACAGGCAAATGGATATGGATCACTCATTTGAAATTTGATCAGTCTGCCCTATATCATCTGTACCATAAAATCAAATACACAATGACCCATAAATTTACAGAATAAACACAACCAAGTTTTGCTGATTTCATACGGATTCAACAGTTTAGTAAGGCTAAACATGAATTATTTAAACTGTAAAATATAATGACCCAGACATAAGAATGGTTGGATGAGTCTATGTCATATTTGCTTGATGTGATTTCACAATAGAAATACTCGGATGAGAGTTTTAGAAAGGTATTAAAAATTCAAAGACATTAATGGCCTTGTTTTCAGAGGAAATAAGGTGTGATTTTCTCTCAACACATTAAGCAAGATTTTGTGTTTAACTTTCCACAAATCTTGTAATATTCAAGGCACCTTGTTAAAGAATACTGTTTACCAGATTGCGCTACATGCCTTCTATTATCTCAAGTCTGCAAGGGAGATGAAATAATAGTGTGTAGTGATGGGCGAATTTGTTCACCAGGCGCGAATTTGTGGCGAATTCCTGCGATTCGCGAAGCCGCCGCGAAAATTCGCCAACAAAAATGGCTGCAGAAGTGGCTGCATGAAGTTCTGAAATATAATATTGTTTGCATGAAGTTATATTTAATTTATAAAATACAGGTATGGGACCTATTATATTCTCTTTTGGATCACTGTAACTTAAGGCTGCTACAAATCATTTAAACATTGAATATAGTATGTAGGATTTTTTGCTGCAGATAGGGAGTCGTGCAGCCTAGTTACCATCAGGTACACGATACTGGTTTAATATTACAGAGAAAAAGGAATTTATTTAAAAAAAGTATTTGCTTAAAATCGACCCAATAGGAGATGGCCACCCCATTCAGAGCTCTCTGGATAACAGACCTGTGTTTCTTGTCAACACAACGCTGTGCATTTCTAAAAATTATTCTGTTTATTGATGTTATTTGTCACTGATGATATCTACAGCTGGGAAGCTAATCTTTGTAATACCGGGGTTTTATTTTAGTATTCTCTTCTGCATTTCTGTCCTGTGATGTAATCAATAAGTCAGACCCTGCTGTGTGTGATTATTATCACTAATATTCAGAAGTAGCTGACATCTCTTTTCTCTTACCTTTAGACAACCTGCCCCCCAAAATCATTACGTACCGTTTTCTAGAGATGCTTATAATAGAATAAAAAAGCTTCTTTCACAAGTTTAGAAAATCTACATTAAAAACTAAGCAATGTAATAAAACGTGTTTTTGCACACCTTAAGAACTTCCCAGATTTTACAGGCATTACTATATGCCTTCCAGCTCCTACTGCTAACTTCAGCTTAATGTTCTGTCTGCTGCATCTGACCCAAGGGCAGAGCTCAAAAAGTGATAATGCTGCTGGGTAGGAATGAAGGCTGAAATGGATAACTAATGCCACCTCAGACAGTCTGAACACACACAGAAGGAAACTGTATTAAACAAGAGCCAGATAAATGTCCAACCCTGCATAGACTATAGTAATCATGAACTCAAAATGTTAGTATTGCTGATTAGAGGTAAGGGTATGCAAGCAAATTCACATGTATGTCTCAATTCTTCAGTTACTAAGGGTCGAATATCGAAAGTTAATAAACCCTCGAATTCAAAGGATTTTAATCCATCGATCGAAGGATTTTCCTTCGATCAAAAAAACCTTAGGAAAGTGATGGGGAAGCTCCCCATAGGCTAACTTTGTACCTCGGTAGGTTTAAACTACCAAAGTATGTAGACAAAGTATTTTTTAAAGAGACAGTACTTCGACTATCAAATGGTCAAATGATTTTTAGTTCGAATCGGTCAAATCAAAGTCGTATTAGCCTATTCGATGGTCGAAGTACTCAGAAAAAAGCTTTGAAATTCGAAGTTTTTTTTACTTCGAATCCTTCACTCGAACTTAGTAAATGTGCCCCTTAGAGTACATCATGCACTGATCCTTAATCGATATAGACACACATTTCAATAGTCACTTTGTGGGTAGCATTTAAACAAATGTGTCCATCCTCTGCCTACCAGCTCCCACATTGTTGCATCAAAGGTAATCTCCATCTCTCTGTGCCTATCTACTGAAGTCCTTAATCTTGCAAGAGATTGCCTTGGAAACTAACCCCCAAAACTACATTTCCTCTACAGAGAACAGTACAGTTCATACTGGTTATAATACATCTATCTCAAACTTCTAGAGCATGCTAAAACAGGGGCTACCTCATCCTCATTAACATGTCCCCTTTCCCTGACTTCCACTTAGCTGCTTTTATATATACACCATATATACACACAGGAATTTGCACCATAAATGTAGGCCACTCCAGAGTAAAAGGAAAAATAGTCCATTTATTTTGAAATCAAAAAAGGCTTTCCAGTGGCAGTAAAAGGGCAATAGAAAATAGCTTGTTGTCAACTGCAAAAGTCCAACAAAACAGAGATTTTCTTACTTTTGCAGCTGCGACATGTAGCTCCCACTCTAGGGGCTCTTAAACACATTTTCTCTGAGTTTAACGTGTGCTTAAACACAGGTTTGAGCGCAAATAAACACATTTACTAATTGATTCCATTATATGCTGCCTGGTTGTTCTCATGATCATTCTGAGTTATATTTTACTCCATTCATGTTCCAGTGCATTTGTTTAGACACAGCTTGTTGCATCCTCTTGTGCTAGACACATGTTCAGCTATCAATAGAACAGGGGGTTGCAGAAAAAACACACGTTTGCTCGTAATACAGGTATGAGATTCGGAAACCCATTATGCAGAAAGCAGATTACAGAAAGGCCTTCTCCCATAGGGGCAAATTTATTAAAGGGCAAAGTGACTAACGCTGGCGAATATTTTACCGATTTACTAACGGGCGCTGGCATAAATTTCGCTAGCGAAGGAGATAGACTCTAGCGCTACTTCACACTCTAACGGCAGGTGAATTTTTCGCTCTGGCGAATGGATGCAGCTATGCAAATTCACTAAGATGCAGATTTTAATGAACGTTGCCTTTTGCGCCAGACTTGCCTTCGCCACCTCAGACCAGGCGAAGTGCAATAGAGTCGATAGGAGTTCCTGAAAAAAAAAAAAAAGTCCCAAAAAACGCTGTCGACTTTTCAGTTTTTCAGGGTGATAGGCTGCAAAAGATCGCAAATGTATTTGCTGCAACATATACGTCCATTGAACTTTAAAGGAACAGTTCAGTGTGAAAATAAAAACTGGGTGAATAGATAGGCTCTGCAAAATAATAAATGTTTCTAATATAGTTAGTTAGCCAAAAATGAAATATATAAAGGCTGGAGTGAACAGATATCTAATAAAACAGCCAGAATCCAACTTCCTGCTTTTCAGCTCTATAACTCTGAGTTAGTCAGCGACTTGAAGGGGGGCCACATGGTACATTTCTGTTCAGTGAGTTTGTAATTGATCCTCAGCATTCAGCTCAGATTCAAAAGCAACAGAAATGACCCATGTGGCCCCCCCTCAAGTCTCTGATTGGTTACTGCCTAGTAACCAAGGTTACCAGTCAGTGTAAACCAAGAGAGCTGAAAAGCAGGAAGTAGTGTCCTGACTGACATGTTATACATAAAATCACTTCAGCCTTTATACATTACATTTTTGCCTAACTAACTATATTAGATACATTTTTTATTTTGCACAGCCTATCTATTTACTCAGTTTTTATTTTTACACTGAACAATTCCTTTAACTTTCCGCCGTATGCAAATTAGCCAACACTAGTGCAACTTTGCTTTGCTTGCCGAATTAACACAAGTGAAACTTCGCCATCGTTCGGCGCCCCAGACGCAACTTCGCATTTTAGTGAATTAGCGTTGTCCTAGTGAATTTTTGCCTGGCGAAGTGTGGCGATGTGAGCGAAGCCGTCGCTGGCGAATTTCCGGAGGTTAGTGAATTTGCCCCATAGACTCCATTTTATAAAAATAATTCAAATTTTTATGAATGATTTCTTTTTTCTCTGTAATAATAAAACAGTACCTTGTACTGGATTCAAACAGATATAAGTGATCCTTATTGGAAGCAGAATCAGCCTATTGGGTTTATTTAATGTTTATAAGATTTTCTACTAGATATGAAGATCTGAATTATGGAAAGATCTGTTTTCCAGAAAACCTCAGGTCCCGAGCATGCTGGATAACAAGTCCCATACCTGTATATGCATTTTTTCACGCTCAGCAAGTATATCAAGAATGCAAGAGAAAAGCCTGTGTGTAAGAGCCCAAAGACACATTCACCTGCTGCTTACTTGCTTATAACACCCCCTTGGATGTCGAGTCCACAACTCTAGGGTGTCTCTTAAAGGGATGGTTCAAAACCTAAAGAAGGTGGATATGTACCTGCCATCCAGGATATGTGCCTTCTGACTTGTACAGTAACCATACACCAACATTTCTGCTAATCCTAGATTTTGTCATTTAAATAAATGTGTATATGGAACATGTCCCTCATTGTAACATAAAAGGATGT
The DNA here is from genome assembly GCF_017654675.1 of Xenopus laevis. Lineage (NCBI taxonomy): Eukaryota > Metazoa > Chordata > Amphibia > Anura > Pipidae > Xenopus > Xenopus laevis. Next base: position 51,152,813 of record NC_054376.1, read on the forward strand.
TAGAAGTATCTGGCCAGTTACATGATACATATAATGGGTTGAAGCTGTAGGCATGACCCTTTATAAAGATGATTACAGTGTAATATTATTAGCCAGTACTCAGCAATGACAGAATGACTCAACAAGAAAATATACAGGAGGTCCATCCAAACAGAAACACCACAATACACAACCGGCCTCATCACAATGTTATATTGCTTTATACAGGGAGTAGAAAAAGGTGGCTCTTTAACATCAATACTACATTAAGAAATAAAAAATTCCCATTTTTAATAACAAACCCTGATCTAATGCAAAGCAACTTTGGAAAGATCAATTATCATGTATGCTGGGAACAGCTTACACTATCATTGTTTTATTTTATATTGCAAAAATACAATTAAATGTAGTTCCCCAATGGCAAAATCAGACAGATATATCTCATACATAAGTAGTTAGCAGCACAGAAGCCAGCCAGCACAGCATTCAAAATTGAATATTGTTGAACTGCGTTTAATTAGCTAGCAGCTAACTAGTCTGGCACAAAACTTTTTGTCCTTTGAGTATTTGTTGAAAAAAAGGAAATACGTCTATATTTTAATAAAGGTTTGTTATAAAGTATTGCTGAATCGGAGTTACCCTTTGTAATTTTTTTTTAGAAAAAAGGGTATCAAAAATAATAAGGGTTTAAAAAACAAATGCAGTCTCACTGGTAAGCAATACTGCTTTTGTTTTGTTACATAGAAAACACTCACAGTCTCACAATATTGTATATACAAGTATGGGACCTGGGTTTTTTTGGATAACTTGGATTATTTGAATAAAATAGAGTCTATGGGAGACAGCCTCTCCATAATTCGGAAAAAAGCATGATTTCTGTTTGTTTACAAAATGGATTGGAACTGTATAAGGGTGCTTTTGATAATATTGATAAGAGGTCCAAACCAGGGGCGGTGCCCAAGGCAACCCGGCCGCCACCCCATGCCCCTCGCCAGCGACAATGGGGAGAGTGGCGGAGGGGAGGGAGATCTAGGGAGGGGGAAGGAGAGCAGAAGACAATTTTTGAGGTAGCTGCCCAACGCTCCCTCTATCATTGCGCCCTAGGCAGCTGCCTCTTCTGCCTACCCCTAGTTCCAGCCCTGGTTCAAACATTTCAAAAGACAAATTCACAATGCCACATAGAGAAATACAGAATATTGATATTACATTAGCATAACTGTTATCTCACAAGCATGCTGCATCTTTAAGGTTTCTGAAATAGATGAGGTCAACAATCTCGGTCAATCCTTCATTCTCCAAAGGGAAGCTTTTACAATGAGAATCTTGGTGTCAGCTGCCTTGTCATTTACCTATAGCAGAGAATCTTGACTTCATATTTATGTTATTGGTTTACATCAAATTTAATGTAAACCATTGTTGAAACCTGCACCAGCAAATAGAGATGAATCAGTCTTTCCATGGAAATAATCTTCTGCTTGCTGCGCAGCTGTTACAAAATGCTCCTCTTATTTTATTTTGCTATGATTGTTCTTTTAAAGAACAAGAATATGGTTAAGAGGATTTATGTAAATATAATGCTGAAGCTTTTTCTAATCACCCCAAAGATCTTTAATTCTCTGACTTCCTTGGGAACATTGTATTACAGGATTCATGATTCGTTCCTCCAGAATTGATTAAAATTCAGAAATGTATAGACCACCAACGAATTAAGAAAGCAAACTGCTTTTCCACAGCAGCTATTTGCTTTAGATTGTGTGCAAAATGTTCTAATAATTCTTTGCTGTGATTTCTTCATCCTAGCAGCTAAGGAATTAGGGGAAAATGCATTAAAGAATCTGCTCAGTCTAATGGCTTTCATGAAATAGTAGTTCTCAGATAGTGGTTCTGCTTACAGAGGTTTTTTTATAATGTAGAATGGACAGCTGCACCAGCTTGGAGCTGGACTCCTATCGCTCAGAGTAATTTAATACCAACTGCCTTTCATTAAAGCTATCTAAATTTTCTACAAATCCAAATTCAATTACCTGAGCAGGAACTAATCAGTGACTATACAAGTGTTTTGTAAGTACCTGGGAAACTGCTCAAAGCGGAAAATCTATGTTCTTTTCATGCCTTTCCATCCTGCAGGGAGGCCTAAAATATAATAACAGCTCTGCCTTTAAAGTTCCCAACTCAACGTTTTCCATCTTATTTTTACTCAGAGCACACGTTAAAAGAGAGCTAACAGAGTGGAGGAATATATGCCTATGTGGCTACAGGAATGTGGATAGTTACATTATCACAGGACAGAAAAGCTGTGAAGAAAAGGTCTGGGGCTCAGCTGGAGAGATATCTGTTTATATCTGTTCATATACTGTACATATGGAATTGTTCAATGTGTACTTCAACTTTCCATCATTAATATATTTCTCCGCTAAGACGGTCATTGAATACCAACATTTCTCAACAATCAATTTTAAATGCATGCCTTAAGTTGACTCAGAGGTGAAATTGAATGTCAAAAACTATTATTAGTCTTTGATAGTATAAGGCCTGTAGGAAAGCCATGATATTTCTGGTTTGGTGTTAATTAAGGGTATGGCTAAAATCAAAGAATAATAAAACAGGAGGAAGCAGTCAGAGCTAAGACGTTAAACATTCCCCATGTTTGTTGAAGACAGAATAAACATGAAAATTACATTTTAAATTTAAGAATTAATTACAGATCTCTCACCTAATATATGTAATGAAATGCCGAGTGAACTATTCTACCATATTTCCCATAATATGGCCATGCTGAATGCATCTCTACATTGATTGCATGTCAATTTTTTTTTTTACAATGTCCACAGCAAAAATTATATAGTTCTTTATTATAAGGGCTGGCTTTGTACTTAAAGGGATTGGAATACAAACATTTTACAATACAAACATAGGAATATGTGTACACTCACTAGAATTAAAGGAACGTGAATGTGGGTCTTTACTGGAAAAAAAGACCCATTTGTAGATACTCTTCCTGAGTTTGTCTGCAACAAGCAAAGAGAGAGGGTTTCTTAGTCTCAGCCAATATATGCTCGGTCGTATTTCAGCACAGGCATTTATTACTTATTCATTATCAACCATTTGCCTGTCATTGTAAATCACAAGGAAAAATTAAACTATGTTCACGTAATATGGCAATGGCATAATAAATGTAAGATCATATCCCTTTAATGAATCAAAATAAAACACTATTCTGAACACAAAACACTATTGTGTACAATGGGGTGTTCAGCTAAGTGCATGGAAGCTCATGAGGACATTACAGATTCAAAAAAAGTTCTATTCCATGCTGGAATAAATTATTATTAATTCTAGTGCAAAATATACCCATATAAAATCATACCTGATATGTAACTTAGTACTTGATGTGTATTTTATGCATAATGTAAAAGCAATACGTAAATTATTTTATGAAACTACAGGTATGTATGTAACTATGTAACTATGAATACTTTAAAAGCAGCGTACTTTCAGGTTGTTAACCTAAAAGGTATTTGCTGTATAGGGAAACAGTGAGTTTCATATTGTAAGCCAGACTCTCTCCTACAATACAGTATATTTACTGTGAAAAAGACAGATTTTATTTGTCAGACCTAAATTATAAACATTGTGTGTGTATGTTTATATTGTTAGCCCTGACTCAAAATAATGTGCGTTGTATAAAAGTGACTTTTATTATCAGCCTCACTCTGAACAAACTGTCATAATAAAAAGATAAGACTGCCAATGTTCTGAGTTTAGGAAGTGGTTATTGGGTTATTGGGTTTTAAATTCTACTGTGTCTAAAATGTACCAAAATAGGAGTTACATTTACAGCTCCTCATAGGAGTCTTCAGGGCTAAATGTATATTTTGTTTAAAGAGAAACCTAAACCCTAAATAAGAGGTATCTGCATTCTACACTTTTGTGCTATAAGGTTCCCAGCTTAAGACATCAAGGATGCCTTAACAGAAGTATGTTTATAAGGGTTTATAACTTTTCTAGCATTGGATTCTTCTAAGGGCTGAGGTAACAAGTCACCTCAAACTGAACCTAGCTAAAACTGAGCTCTTTTGATCAAATTCTGTCCCTTCAGTTGATCATTAATTCTGTTAATTCAGCACACTGCCTGGAGGTTATCTTGGACCAGTCCCATTCCTCCTCTAACCATAGTAATGCTACTGCCAAAACCTGACACTTTTTTCCTAAGGAATATTGCCAAGATACACCAAGAACAAGTAACAGCAAAAACATTAATCTATGCCCTTATCCTATCCTGTTTAGATTACTGCAATCTCCAACAAACAGTCTCCCAGACTCCTGCCTCTCTCTCCTACTTTAACTATACTACTAGAATTCTTCTGCTTTCTACTATTAGGGAAACTGTTAATTCACTGGTAAATCCCTGTCATAGCTGCCTGCTAACATTTAAACCTTCAAAGCCCTTCACTCCTCTATGCATTGCATTTCTTTACTTGTCTCAGTGTACATTCCTGACGATCTCCTCTGCAACCTTGCAGCTCCTTTACTCTGGAATTCTATCCCTGAGTTTCTCTGAAGAGTATACTTTAAATCTCTTCAAAAAGAAAGCCAGACACTACCTTTTTGGAGCACTAGAACCTACCTGGTCAAGTCTTGGTATTTAAGGGCCAGTGCCCAAACCTCTGTATACTTTTCCGATTTGATTTATCTCTGTATGTTATCCACCCAGTTTGGATTGTAAGCTCTACAGGGCAGGAACCTCCTTCCTACTGTGTGGCACTTATCTTAGTATGTTTATACATTTAATAGTATGGCACTCAATCTTCCATCCAGTTTGGATTGTAAGCTCTACAGGGCAGGAACCTCCTTCCTACTGTGTGGCACTTATCTTAGTATGTTTATACATTTAATAGTATGGCACTCAATCTTGGCATGTTTATACATTTATTACTGTGAGTTATTTATTATTATGTTTGCCCCCCCCATACACATTTTTACTTTTTCTATACTTTTTGTACAATACTGCTTATTTACTGTATGTAGCTCTTTAAAAATAAAGTTATACATAAACTAAATTAAGACAACATTAGCAGAGTCTTTAGTTCCCAGTTAGCAATATCTTTATCAAAGGCTAAAAAAATGCAAAGGGTTTTGAAAGATATAGTATAAAAGACAAAAACATTGTATTCTGGATAATAAATCTAACATCTGTTACATTTCAATTTTGTGGCCTTATGAGTCCCCCACCACCTCAAAAAAGAATCCTAACCTAATTATGCTCTGGGCTTTGATGATGTGTTGGTATATAATTGTAGCTGTATATTTTCCTTTTACAGATCTATCATAATTGTGGTCATTGGCTTAAACTAGTCCTACTCCCACCTTTATGCCAACTAACCTTAAACATTAATATTCAAAAATAAGTAATGTAAATTTTAATAAAGTATTAAGAGCATCAGTCTAAATCCGAAAAAAAAAAATTACAAGGGGGTAAGCAATGCACATCGGATCATTTTCACTTTTACAGATTTCTGATAACACAACTCTATTTCATAGGTGCATTTTACCAATTTAGAATTCAAAACAGATCTGCAAAGACTTGAACTCCCCAAGGTAAGGTATCATCTAAACCCAAATTCTCTTTCATTATGATTTTATATGGGTATATTTTGCACTAGAATTAATAATAATTTATTCCAGCATGGAATAGAACTTTTCTTGCATATTTCCTTAACCTTTTGCAGCTTGTTTTACCTTCTTTTATGCAGTTTATCTTCTCTAGCTGGTAATAAGTAGGGATGTAGCGAACGTCGGAAAAAAAGTTCGCGAACATATTCGCGAACTTGCGCAAAAATGCGAGCGGTTCGCGAACGGTTCGCGAACCCCATAGACTTCAATGGGAAGGCGAACTTTAACATCTAGAAAAGACATTTCTGGCCAGAAAAATGATTTTAAAGTTGTTTAAAGGGTGCAACGACCTGGACAGTGGCATGCCAGAGGGGGATCAAGGGCAAAAATGTATCTGAAAAATCTGCCTGTGTGTGCTTGGAAGAGATAGTGTAGGGGGAGAGCTGTTAGTGATTTCAGGGACAGATGATAGTAAGCTTGCTGGCTAGTAATCTGCTTGATACTGCTCTGTATTGGAGGGACAGAAGTCTGCAGGGATTTGAGGGACATTTTAGCTTAGGTAGCTTTGCTGGCTAGTAATCTACTGTTCTCTTTAAACAACTGCCATACGTTGACCTTGTAGGCATTGTTTGCCCAGTTTTTTTGGACGCAGCCACTGAAGCACAGTTGCCAGAAAAAATATGCCATATAAATGCTGAAAATAGTAATTTTTCGCCATACGTTGACCTTGTAGACATTGTTTGCCCAGTTTTTTTGGACGCAGCCACTGAAGCACAGTTGCCAGAAAAATTATGCCATATAAATGCTGAAAATATAAATTTTTTTGGTTGCAGCCACTGAAGCACAGAGGCCAGAAAAATTATGCCATATAAATGCAGAAAATATGCATTTTTTTGGTCGCAGCCACTGAAGCACAGTTGCCAGAATAATTATGCCATATAAATGCTGAAAATATAAATTTTTTTGGTTGCAGCCACTGAAGCACAGAGGCCAGAAAAATTATGCCATATAAATGCAGAAAATATGCATTTTTTTGGTCGCAGCCACTGAAGCACAGTTGCCAGAAAAAATATGCCATATAAATGCTGAAAATAGTCATTTTTTGCCATATACGTTGAGTCAACGTATGGCAAAAAATTACTATTTTCAGCATTTATATGGCATATTTTTTCTGGCCTCTGTGCTTCAGTGGCTGCGGCCAAAAAAACTGGGCAAACAATGCCTACAAGGTCAACGTCGTTGACCTTGTAGGCATTGTTTGCCCAGTTTTTTTGGCCGCAGCCACTGAAGCACAGAGGCCAGAAAAAATATGCCATATAAATGCTGAAAATAGTAATTTTTTTGGTCGCAGCCACTGAAGCACAGTTGCCAGAAAAATTATGCCATATAAATGCTGAAAATATAAATTTTTTTGGTTGCAGCCACTGAAGCACAGAGGCCAGAAAAATTATGCCATATAAATGCTGAAAATATAAATTTTTTTGGTTGCAGCCACTGAAGCACAGAGGCCAGAAAAATTATGCCATATAAATGCAGAAAATATGCATTTTTTTGGTCGCAGCCACTGAAGCACAGTTGCCAGAAAAATTATGCCATATAAATGCAGAAAATATGCATTTTTTTGGACGCAGCCACTGAAGCACAGTTGCCAGAAAAAATATGCCATATAAATGCTGAAAATAGTCATTTTTTGCCATACGTTGACCTTGTAGACATTGTTTGCCCAGTTTTTTTGGTTGCAGCCACTGAAGCACAGAGGCCAGAAAAAATTAAACCAGTAGGGTTTGCACCCTAGTTTGTAACGGTGGCGGAGGGAGGAGGAGGACGCTAAAGGACAGCTGTGTGTGGAGTCATGAGGCTTGAAGAGAAGGACAGCTGCATAGAAGTCAGAACAAGTCTTCCGGCGTGCAGTAACCCTCCGAGATCCACCCCTCATTCATTTTAATAAAGGTCAGGTAATCGACACTTTTGTGACCTAGGCGAGTTCTCTTCTCAGTTACAATCCCTCCTGCTGCACTGAAGGTCCTTTCTGAGAGCACACTTGAGGCTGGGCAAGACAAGAGGTTCATGGCAAATTGTGACAGCTCTGGCCACAGATCAAGCCTGCGCACCCAGTAGTCCAGGGGTTCATCGCTCCTCAGAGTGTCGATATCTGCAGTTAATGCCAGGTAGTCCGCTACCTGCCGGTCGAGGCGTTCTTTGAGGGTGGATCCAGAAGGGTTGTGGCGCTGCCTTGGACAGAAAAACATTTGCATGTCTGACGTTACAGACTGGCCAAAGGGCTTTGTCCTTGCAGGTGTGCTCGTGGCAGGATTACTGGCACCTCTGCCCCTGGAATGTTGATGAGTTCCTGAAGTGACATCACCCTTAAAAGCATTGTACAACATGTTTTGCAGGCTGGTTTGTAAATGCCGCATCTTTTCGGACTTGTGGTATGTTGGTAACATTTCTGACACTTTATGCTTGTACCGAGGGTCTAGTAGCGTTGCGACCCAGTACAGGTCCTTCTCCTTAAGCCTCTTGATACGGGGGTCCTTCAACAGGCATGACAGCATGAAAGACCCCATTCTCACAAGGTTGGATGCAGAGCTATCCATCTCCGCTTCCTCATTATCAAGGACTGCATCATCCACGGTCTCCTCCCCCCAGCCACGTACAAGACCAGGGGTCCCCAAAAGGTCACCACTAGCCCCCTGGGAAGCCTGCTCCTGTTGGTCCTCCTCCTCCTCCTCCACAAAGCCACCTTCCTCCTCTGACTCCACTTCTGGCACCTCTCCCTGCGTTGCAGCAGGTGCCTGGGTTCGTTCTGGTGATTCCGACCAGAAATCGTGCGCTTCCAGCTCCTCGTCACGCTGGTCTACAGCCTCATCTGTCACTCGTCGCACGGCACGCTCCAGGAAGAAAGCGAAGGGTATTAGGTCGCTGATGGTGCCTTCGGTGCGACTGACCATATTTGTCACCTCTTCAAAAGGTCGCATGAGCCTGCAGGCATCGCGCATAAGCACCCAGTAACGGGGGAAAAAAATCCCCAGCTGTGCAGATCCAGTCCTACCACCCAGTTCAAAAAGGTACTCGTTGACGGCCCTTTGTTGTTGCAGCAGACGTTCCAACATAAGGAGCGTTGAATTCCAGCGAGTCTGGCTGTCAGAAATCAAACGCCTGACTGGCATGTTGTAGCGCTGCTGAATGTCAGCAAGGCGTGCCATGGCTGTGTAGGAACGTCTGAAATGGGCCGACACCTTTCTGGACTGGGTGAGAACGTCCTGGAATCCTGGGTACTTGGAGACAAAACGTTGGACTATTAAATTTAACACATGTGCCATGCAGGGCACATGTGTTAAATTGCCTAGTCTCAACGCTGCCAACAGATTGCTTCCATTGTCACACACCACTTTTCCGATCTGCAGTTGGTGTGGGGTCAGCCACCGATCGGCCTGTGACTGCAGAGATGACAGGAGTACAGATCCGGTATGGTTTTTGCTTTCCAGGCACGTCATCCCCAAGACAGCGTGACAACGGCGTACCTGGCACGTCGAATAGCCTAGGGGGAGCTGGGGGTGCACAGGTGTGGAGGAGGAGAAGGAGGACCCAGCAGCAGAGTAAGAAGAAGAAGAAGACGAGGTAGAGAGCGATGGAGGAGTAGAGGTGGTGGCAGAACCGCGTGCAATCCGTGGCGGTGACACCAACTCCACTGTTGTTGTTGAGCTACCCATTCCCTGCTTCCCAGCCATTACCAAGTTCACCCAGTGGGCAGTGTAGGTGACATACCTGCCCTGACCATGCTTGGAGGACCATGCGTCAGTAGTCATATGGACCTTTGGCCCAACACTAAGTGACAGAGATGCGGTAACTTGGCTCTGCACATGTTGGTACAGGTGTGGTATTCCCTTTTTAGAAAAAAAAATTGCGGCTGGGTACCTTCCACTGCGGTGTCCCAATTGCTACAAATTTGCGGAAGGCCTCAGAGTCCACCAGCTGGTATGGTAAAAGCTGGCGGGCTAAGAGTGCAGACAAGCCAGCTGTCAGACGCCGGGCAAGGGGGTGACAGTCAGACATTGGCTTCTTACGCTCAAACATGGCCTTCACAGAAACTTGGCTGGTGGCAGATGACTGGGAATGGGAACAGGTGGTCAAGGTGGAAGGCGGAGTGGAGGGTGGTTCAGACGGTCAAGGAGAGCAGAGGTAGAGCAGTAAGATGCTGGACCAGAAGGAGTGTGGCTTTTAGTTTGCCTGTTGCCTTTGAGGTGTTGCTCCCAAAGTGCTTTGTGCTTGCCGCTCATGTGCCTTCGCATAGAAGTTGTACCTATGTGGCTGTTGGGCTTACCAAGGCTCAGTTTCTGACTGCACTCATTGCAAATTACAATGCTTTTGTCAGAGGCACACACATTAAAAAAATCCCACACTGCTGACTTTTTGGAAGTGTGCGATCTGGCGGTAACAGTAGAAGTTGGCGGAGTTGGCGGTATTGGCGGCAATGGCGGGTGCGTTGGCCGGCTGAACACAGGTGCCGATACATGTTGTTGCCCTGCTGATCCCTGCGGGCTGTCCTCCCTGCTTCTTCTAAGTCTTATTCTCCTACTGCCTCTCTGACTCTCCGTCTCTCCATCTGAACTACCCTCCTCTTGCTCTCTTCTACTAGGCACCCACAAAACATCAATCTCCTCATCATCATTCTCCTCAGATGCATCAATTTCTTCTGACACATCACAGAAGGAAGCAGCAGCGGGGACCTCCTCCTCATCACTCATTATGTCCATCTCTATCGTGTTCTCTGCCAGAATTAAATCTGGTGTAAGGTCCTCATCTCCTTCATCTTCTTCTGGCAATAATGGTTGCGCATTACTCAGTTCAAGAAACTCATTGGAAAATAACTCCTCTGACCCCAGTGAAGAAGGGGCACCGGTGGTGGAGGAAGTGTTACGTGGGGTGGCCATAGCAGTGGAGGATGAGGAGGATGTTGTGGTAAAGTTAGAAACGGTAGAGGATGGGGTGTGCTGTGTAAGCCAGTCAACTACCTCTTCAGCATTTTGGGAGTTCAGGGTCATTGGCTTTTTAAAACTGGGAAATTTGCTAGGGCCACAGGATTGCATAGCAGCACGGCCCCTAGCACGGCCTCTGCGTGGCGGCCTGCCTTTGCCTGGCATTATTTTTAAAAAAACAACAACAACAACAAAAACTCAGTTGGTTTTTCTGGAAACGATAATACACACAGCTAGATGGCGGGTTGAAGAAAACACTGTGCAAATAATGCCTACAAAGTCAACGTATACACTACTACAGCGGTGGATACGGATTACGTAAAATATATGAATGCTGCTTGAAAAAAAGTAACTCAAGTGGTTTTTCTAGAGACGATAATATTATCAATATTTAGACAAAATGTGAACAAGCTCACACAGCTCGATGGCGGGTTGAAGAAAACAGTGTGCAAATAATGCCTACAAGGTCAACGTATACACTACTACAGCGGTGGATACGGATTACGTAAAATATATGAATGCTGCTTGAAAAAAAGTAACTCAAGTGGTTTTTCTAGAGACGATAATATTATCAATATTTAGACAAAATGTGAACAAGCTCACACAGCTCGATGGCGGGTTGAAGAAAACAGTGTGTAAATAATGCCTACAAGGTCAACGTATACACTACTACAGCGGTGGATACGGATTACGTAAAATATATGAATGCTGCTTGAAAAAAAGTAACTCAAGTGGTTTTTCTAGAGACGATAATATTATCAATATTTAGACAAAATGTGAACAAGCTCACACAGCTCGATGGCGGGTTGAAGAAAACACTGTGCAAATAATGCCTACAAGGTCAACGTATACACTACTACAGCGGTGGATACGGATTACGTAAAATATATGAATGCTGCTTGAAAAAAAGTAACTCAAGTGGTTTTTCTAGAGACGATAATATTATCAATATTTAGACAAAATGTGAACAAGCTCACACAGCTCGATGGCGGGTTGAAGAAAACAGTGTGCAAATAATGCCTACAAGGTCAACGTATACACTACTACAGCGGTGGATACGGATTACGTAAAATATATGAATGCTGCTTGAAAAAAAGTAACTCAAGTGGTTTTTCTAGAGACGATAATATTATCAATATTTAGACAAAATGTGAACAAGCTCACACAGCTCGATGGCGGGTTGAAGAAAACAGTGTGCAAATAATGCCTACAAGGTCAACGTATACACTACTACAGCGGTGGATACGGATTACGTAAAATATATGAATGCTGCTTGAAAAAAAGTAACTCAAGTGGTTTTTCTAGAGACGATAATATTATCAATATTTAGACAAAATGTGAACAAGCTCACACAGCTCGATGGCGGGTTGAAGAAAACAGTGTGCAAATAATGCCTACAAGGTCAACGTATACACTACTACAGCGGTGGATACGGATTACGTAAAATATATGAATGCTGCTTGAAAAAAAGTAACTCAAGTGGTTTTTCTAGAGACGATAATATTATCAATATTTAGACAAAATGTGAACAAGCTCACACAGCTCGATGGCGGGTTGAAGAAAACAGTGTGCAAATAATGCCTACAAGGTCAACGTATACACTACTACAGCGGTGGATACGGATTACGTAAAATATATGAATGCTGCTTGAAAAAAAGTAACTCAAGTGGTTTTTCTAGAGACGATAATATTATCAATATTTAGACAAAATGTGAACAAGCTCACACAGCTCGATGGCGGGTTGAAGAAAACAGTGTGCAAATAATGCCTACAAGGTCAACGTATACACTACTACAGCGGTGGATACGGATTACGTAAAATATATGAATGCTGCTTGAAAAAAAGTAACTCAAGTGGTTTTTCTAGAGACGATAATATTATCAATATTTAGACAAAATGTGAACAAGCTCACACAGCTCGATGGCGGGTTGAAGAAAACACTGTGCAAATAATGCCTACAAGGCCAACGTATACACTACTACAGCGGTGGATACGGATTACGTAAAATATATGAATGCTGCTTGAAAAAAGTGACTCCGGTGTTTTTTCTGGAGACGGTAATATTATGGATATTTAGACAGAATGGGAACAAGGTCACACAGCTCGATGGCGGGTTGAAGAAAACAGTGTGCAAATAATGCCTACAAGGCCAACGTATACACTACTACAGCGGTGGATACGGATTACGTAAAATATATGAATGCTGCTTGAAAAAAGTGACTCCGGTGTTTTTTCTGGAGACGGTAATATTATGGATATTTAGACAGAATGGGAACAAGGTCACACAGCTCGATGGCGGGTTGAAGAAAACAGTGTGCAAATAATGCCTACAAGGCCAACGTATACACTACTACAGCGGTGGATACGGATTACGTAAAATATATGAATGCTGCTTGAAAAAAGTGACTCCGGTGTTTTTTCTGGAGACGGTAATATTATGGATATTTAGACAGAATGGGAACAAGGTCACACAGCTCGATGGCGGGTTGAAGAAAACAGTGTGCAAATAATGCCTACAAGGCCAACGTATACACTACTACAGCGGTGGATACGGATTACGTAAAATATATTATGGCTGCTTGAAAAAAGTGACTCCGGTGTTTTTTCTGGAGACGGTAATATTATGGATATTTAGACAGAATGTGAACAAGGTCACACAGCTCGATGGCGGGTTGAAGAAAACAGTGTGCAAATAATGCCTACAGGGCAAATAATGCCTAAAAGGTCAACTTATACACTACTACAGCGGTAGTAAAATAAAAAAAAGTAAAATAAAAAAAAATTAATATTAAAAAAAAAAAATTAAAGTTGGTGCTGCTGAACTACTAGGAGCAGCAGATTAGCACACCAGTCCCACTCCCCAACACTGCTAGACTAATAGCACTGGGCTCTTATAGTAGTAGTAGTAGTAGTAGTAGTAAAACAACAAAAAAATAAATAAAAGCAGTCCTTACAAGGACTACTGTTATTGCAGCAGTCAGCAGATGAGATCAGAAGCAGGACAGCTGCCCACTGCAGCTACATACAGAGCACTGCAGTAGAAGGTAGATTACTAGCCAGCAAAGCTACCTAAGCTTAAATGTCCCTCAAACCCCTGCAGACTTCTGTCCCTCCAATAACAGAGCAGTATCAAAACGATTACTAGCCAGCAAACTTTCAACTGTCCCTGAAATCACTAACAGGCAGCAGCTCTCTCCCTACACTATCTCTTCAGCACACACAGGCAGAGTGAAAAAACGCTGCAGGGCTTCGGTTTTATAGGGAAGGGGAGTGGTCCAGGGGAGAGCTTCCTGATTGGCTGCCATGTACCTGCTGGTCTGGGGTGAGAGGGCAAAAAAAAGCGCCAACAATGGCGAACCCAAAATGGCGAACGTCGCGCGACGTTCGCGAACTTCCGGCGAGCGCGAACACCCGATGTTCGCGCGAACAAGTTCGCCGGCGAACAGTTCGCGACATCTCTAGTAATAAGCTGATCCCCTACTTCCAGGCATAAGTATCAGTCTGCATCTGTATTTATTTCTTTAGAGTTAATGACTTGCAATTACACAGCATTACATAACCATAATAATAACCAAAATGAGCCACATTAGCCGTCATTGTTGCCATACAGTAGTGTAATTAAATTTTCATTTAGGGCACCTATTATTTTGTTTCTAATCAGTCATAAAAGTCTCAGAATCACAGTGATCATGGAAATATCAGCACGGAACGTGTGAAAGAGTTGATGCTATATTTAATCCGTTCAGCAGCAGATAACAGAGTCTACATTTAGCACAAGCAGTTTGATATTTTGCATTCATTTCTTGGCTAGTGTAAAATACATTGCAGATAGGCCTGAACAAGTGCTATGCCTCTATAGATAAACCCATTCATTCATTCTGTAAAATTAAAAGGAAAATTAATCTACATTAATTCTAATTGCCAGTGTTCTGAATTGTACTGTTCTGCATCAAGAGGATCTCCTCCAGTTAGAAAGCTGTAAGGTCAGATTACTATAGTCGGTCTACTTAGTGCCAACACACAGGCAGACTTTCAGGAGTTCTTTTATTTGCTTAATCAATACCAGACAATCTGATTGCAGTTCACGTATCTTCTTTTGGAGACATTGGGTAACCAATGTCAGTGCTAATTACAAGTGTCCAGAACTGACCTTAATACAACTTAACACAAGACAGTTTTTAGACTGATATAAAATCACATAATATAGAAGAAATAATTTAAATACATGAACAAATGCATTACTGTAAAACTAAAATTAGAATTAGTCATTCAACTAAACTGAATCAAGAGTCTTAACTTATTGTAAAGTTTTGTGAATAAGTTATTACCATAGTCAAATAGAAATATGCTGAAAAGAACTCCACAGTGGGACAGTGCAATTTCATACCTATACAGGTGCCAAGATACAGGCCTGGATATTCATGATGTGCATTGGTTTTCAAAGATTCAGAGTCATAAAACTCCTATAAAGAAATACAGGGACTCATAAAATGATAATATAAAATCCAAATCTAAAACGTCAAGTCCTATACTGGAGAGCTGCAGAACAAAATGATAAATCATCATAAATAATCATAAAACAATAGAATAATAAATGAAACCCAATTACAGACAGCTGTCTACATTACACTTCATTTTAGTTTCATGCTGGACTATTCATTTACAGTGCATAAGAAGGATATGAGCTTAATCATTTTACAAAGAGGTCAGAAATTCCTATATGTACAGTAAAAAGGTTAAATAAAGATTAATGCTTTGTGCACAGGTTCAGCACAGTTTGTGGGTAAAGGCCCTGCTCACAAGGGTCTTAATGAACACTGTGCTTAGTTATCATTTCTGAATAGTCATTAAGCACTTTAATATTGGATATTGTGATCTTTTTACAATACATATGCCAAATGAAATTCCTTTTTATATTGAATGACATTTTGGGATTGTTATGTCTGACCAATGGGTTGCACAGAAAGATTTAAAATATAATAAATCAAAAATAAATAAATAAATAAATAAATATATATATATATATATATATATATATATATATATATATATATATATATATATATATATATATATATATATAAAAAGGCCCCACTGAGGGTCGAAACGTCGATCTAAATAAAACATATTTTAATTAAAAAATTTTTATAAATATATTCTGTTGCCACCAAGGTATTATCTCCTTTTTTGAAGTGTGTGCAACAGTCTTACAACTTGTATACTGTGTATATATATATATATATATATATATATATATATATATATATATATATATATATATATATATATATATATATATATATATATACTGTGGTCTTGGAGTTTGGATGTAATTCAGTAAGTTTCATTTACTTTTCTATGATCATTTTTAGTAAAAAGCATTGCAATTTCAGTGTGGGACATAAAAATTTATATTCTTTTAAACCAATCACCTGCAAATAAAAAATGTGAGAACAATATTGGTAGATATGCAGGATTAAGAATGTGGTAACCCAAAAAATGCTATTGTGCTCAGTATTCGGGCTGAGCCATCCTAATCTTTCATCTAGTGCACTAGAACCGTCTTCACTCTCATATTAAGCCTGAAGTAAAAGAACCATAATTTTAGGATCAATTCAAACCAGCCTCCCATCTGCTAAGATAATAGCATGTAAGGATGGGAACGTTAAGAGCTCATTGGAATAGATTATAGTATAGTATAGTATAGTATAGTATGAATTACTTTATAAATATGTTCAAAGCTACACACACTTGCCTTATATGCAACATACACATACAGGCTAAATGTACATTTATGCAACTTAAAGAAAAAGCTATCATGATGAGCCATGTTGGAATATTATAGCCACTTATAAGATCATTACTGTATATCTTGCTTCATACTTGGTGTACCATTTGTAAAGTGGCTTAAATTCTATATTCTATACTTATCAGCTTTCTGTTACCACTGGACTTAAACAGTTAAAGATTAATCATTCCATATATTACTTAGTCATAATGAGGAAAAGGACAGATAGAAGTTCTTTCTACTTAAATACCAGGCGCAGAAGATACTTCCAATATTCAACAGTGACAGCACTTCAGGTGTGCAAGATATTTTGTGTATAAAAAAATTATGTAAAGTAAATTGCATTATTTTTTTTTACTCTTACCAATTTTACATAAATGAAGTAATGCTCAGTGTATTTGATACAGTACAACCAAGTATAGTAAACGTTCTGCTTCTGGTTTACAGTCTCTTTTAACAGCTACTGCAGCTGGGCATATTCCTTCCAAATCATTTGGCAAAAGAAAAACAATACCTGAAAATGCATGAATAGAAAGTGGCAAGAGCATATTCTGCTCCGGCTAAATACAAATCACAAATGAATCATGAATGTTGTTGTAGTGAAATCTTATATTGTATTTAGAGGCATTGCTGAATTTAAAACCCAGGCTGTCTGTCCAAATCTTATGCACAATGGTTCAGAAATAATGTAATTGATATGGTTTTCTCTGATACTATAGATTATTACAGGGGGCACAAGATGCCTCAATTTTGAACAGAACTTTAATTGTGGTCTTGGGTTGTATGGCAGCATGGCAACATTCCCTGCTTCTCTGGACTAAACTAAGCAAGTGTCATTGCAAAAAAGGTTAGAGAAACAACAGCAACATTATTCATATTTAATAGTTTGCAGCCGTATATGAAACAAGAATTTGTTTCCATTGTCTGAACCAGCACATAAGTATTGTTTCTTCTGGAAAATGTATTATTATGAGGTCAAAAAAATACAGACCAAAAAAATCTGTTTCTTTAGACCATTAGAAAACAACATCAGGCAGACACACATTGGGCAAAGAACTCATTTCACTTTTTCTGTCTGCGCTAACACTTTTGAATCTAGAAGTCAACATTTTACATGCTTCAGGCAGTGGTCTGGAATAGAATCTTTCTGAATTACCTTGTGCAGGTTGATGGGCTATAACCGCTATAACTGCTTCTTTTAGTGTAACAGTAAGTCATGGTATAATCTATATTCAACCATTACATTCAAAATCACCTCCATTATGCTTTAAAAAAAACAAAGTGCATTTGTATGGTAAAGGACCAACATTTTTACTTTGAAAAGTTATTAAAAATAAAATGTTGCGCTATTTTAAAGATTTATTTTCAGTTTTTCCTTTAGAGAAAAATTTTGAGTGAATAGTTTACCAGGTATACAGAATCTTCCAGGGCCCTAAGCATTTACAGTGTCTGCCTGCACGAAAATTAGTTTCCTACAATTTCTAACCGTGTGTTTATTGTCCTGCCATTTTTTGTACAATGTCAATTGTGGGACATAACTTTTGTACTGTTGCTGTCATGACCAGAACATTGACTGATTTGCTCTTTTACTACAGAATTTAATCTGAATGGTTAGTTGCAGGTGGGGAGATCTGCATGTCTATGGTCAGCTTTTTCGTTATGCACCCAATCACTTGCCTTGATGGAGTCATGCTCCTTGAATAAAAGTGCTCTAGGCTTGTGGAAATAACTTGTACTACTGATATTGTAGTTATTGGGGCATCAACAATGGAAGCACTGACAAATAAACTATTTATATATTTATTTTTAATAAGAGAAAGATTTTCATTCTTTGACAGGCAGCTACAAACATTTTTGACCCCTGTAATCTCCCCAGCTAAACATTAATACCATTTTAATTTACACAGCCTATATGTTATTGATTATGTAAATATGTGGCCTTTTTCCCTATTTTAACTTAATGGCTGTCACCATGGCTATATAGCAGCTTTTTAACAAAAACGACACTCAAGCAACTAAGAATACATAATACCTTACTTCCTAACATAATTAATAGGCTAGGGAGCAGAACAATAGCCTGGGGGTTGTTGGTATCTGAAAATCTGCAAGTAGGACGGCTTCACTTTTGTGGTTCCAAAAAACAGGAGAATCCATAGAACCCTTTATCAGCTTCCATCTCAGGTGACAGCATGAAGCCTGCTTTGAGATGCAAGAAGGGATCTACCCCCTTGAGCATGGTTTTGAGGAGAAGCTTGGTGTTCTCAAGTTCACAAATACAACACATGACACACAAAGAAATTGAATACCTATACCTGTATGAAGATATTCAAGCAAAAGGGACAGGCTTGCGAATACTCAACATTTCTGATAAAGTAGCATTCTAAGTTACCCTACATTGTTTTAGGTAGCAAGTGATGTCAATACAGAACAATTTAAGAGTAGTTTTAAATGTAGAAGTCAGGTATTAACCAATTTAAGTTACCAAATATACAGTATATAAAAAAGGAATATATTTCAGTAGGAATCCTAAACATGCATCAATATTAAGATTTTGACTTTATTTGTTGCCTAATGTGTACATAGTTTGCAATCAGATGTGATATCCAACCCTTATTTTTAGAGATACGGTATGAATAAGGTAGAATGCTACTCATGTAGCCTCACCAACTGACTGAATAATAATGTCTCAATATCATACAACTTTTTCTGATTTTATTCTATGTGCTGCTTGTTCAACACTTGACATGCTGAAGCTGTTTAAATATACCCAAGTGAACTATATTTTGATGTATAGAACAGTGTTATTTATAAGTCAAAAATAAAAGGACTTCTCTGACTGACATGGCTGTATTTTTCAGCATTTAGCTGTCTCATGACAGACTGGAGGCTTTTAAAAGTACCCAAGCTGCTTGGTCTAATTGCTGTGCTTGTCAATTCAGTCATCTTATTACAATTATTAACCTGCATTAGGATAAAATATCAGAAATGTAGGCTTAAAATAGAGGAACTGGAGTCAATTACTCAAGTTCATCTCAGTTTATAAATTCCAAATTTTCAAACTTGTTTGAAACTAAGCAAAAAAAGATTGAAAAAATGTAAAACCTACTTGGAAACCAGAATTCTAGAAAAAAAACAGGATCCCTTTTACGGATTAATTTGCAAATTTTTTTTTTTCATGATAAAATATTTAATGGTTTCAAATTATTTTATATTATGTTTTCATATGATACTGCATCTTCCTTATCCGTGTAATTCTCTGTTGTGCTTGTAACTTCTGACTGTAAAAACAATGTAGCAGAAGTCAGCTGATTAATAAACCTGTAAAGAAGCATGTGGGAAATGGAGACTTTACTGGGGAAAGCTGACATCTGCAACACTCTTGAGCCAACACTACAGAATAAATGTTTACTGTAAAGTTGCTAGAATTTTTTCTTTAGGCAAACCTTAACATCTAAGGGTTTATAAACCTAAAAGAAATATAGGGGCAAATTCACTGAAGTGACTAACGCTAGCGAAAATTCGCCAGCGTTACGTCATTTTGCCACTTCGCCAATTTACTAAAAGTGTCCCTGGTGAAAATTCGCTAGCGAAGCAGATAGACTAGCGTTACTTTGCAGCCTTATGCAAGACGAAGTTGCACTCTGACGAAGGGGCGAAACTACGCAAACTTTTTTTTTCTGAACATTACCTCTTTCACCAGAGTTTACTTCACCAGGTCAGACCAGGCGAAGCGCATTAGAGTAGATAGGAGTTTGTAAAAAAAAAGTTGAATTTTCAGTCCCTAGTCCCTAGAAACGCTGGTGTTTTTTTTACTTTTTATAGGGTGATAGGCTGAAAAAGATCAAATTTTTTTTTAGGGTACCCTCTTTCCCCCCTACTTTTGATAACATATGGCACCTAAACTGTGGACACATGTGTAGGGTATTAGAAC
This sequence comes from Xenopus laevis, assembly GCF_017654675.1. Classification (NCBI taxonomy): domain Eukaryota; kingdom Metazoa; phylum Chordata; class Amphibia; order Anura; family Pipidae; genus Xenopus; species Xenopus laevis. Next base: position 51,173,103 of record NC_054376.1, read on the forward strand.
ACCTCTAAATAATTTTATTAAGTTTCCCTGGGCTTGTGTAGTTATTTATTTGCTGCAGCATACACGTCCATTCAAACTTCTATTTCGCGCTGTATGCAAATTTCCGATAGCTAGCGTAACTTCGGACCGCTGATCGTAACATCGATATCGCAACTTTGCAAATGATCGGTAACTTGTGCGCAACTTCGGATCTTCGGGAATTTGCGTAGCCCTGGTGAATCTCAGCCTGGCGAAGTGCAGCAAAGTCAACAGTGGCGCAACTTCGAAGGTAAGTAAATTTGCCCCATAGAGTAGAGAAATTAGTAGAACAAATTAAAGTGGTTAGATGAAATTCATGAATTGCTTTGTTGCAGACAATCCCAAATCTCAGTACCATGTGTATCATACCTGGTAGACTAGGCATCATTAAAATCATCAAAAATCCCTGCCAATGTAACATCATTCTTCCTCATAACAAAAGGGGGTCCTGCTACTCATCCGCATTTGACTGGGTTAGCAGCCTATTGATTGATCCAAAATTATAGAATTCTTGACGGATATCTGACTGGGGCTTGGCCAAATACAGATTTGGAAAGATTCGAAACACAGGGTCAATATTTCTGCAACTCTGAAAAACAGTAAGTCACAAGGGTTCCAAACTGCATTATTGCTCGATCCTGCTGAGGGCAAAGTGGTAACTCATTGGTAACCAAGCTAAAATTCTTCGGGTCTGGCCCCCATTAATACAGGACTGCCTGCCTTCACTAGCACTGGTCATGATGGGCAGGTGGGCTAAACATGTAGGTGTTCCTGCTTCTGTTGCCTGAATTAAGTATCATTTATGTGTCAAACCCTGGATGCAAGTATTTTTAAATAAACATTAAGGGGTGCACTTTAGCCTACATTACCAGTTCAAAGTCATGAATTTGGTCAAGAGGTGGCACCCAGGTTGGAAAAGACATTCATACATGGATCTGATATCTGGTAAAACCAATTAATAAATAAAACCTCTCTCTTATTCAGTTTATTCATTATAATAAAACTAAACATTTCATTTATGAAAGTCAATGGCAAGTGTAAAGCACTAAAAGGGATGCATAACTGAGAATGACAAGCACCAAAGCTCCATTGTAGCCTGATCTAATCTAATAAATTATGAGCAACTTCAAATGTGGATGCAGGGGGAACACTGCTTATACCCCACTTGTACACCAATACTTAAGTCTAGTGAATTGGACTCTAATTGAACTATTGATGCTGTGAGCCAGAAGTAGTGTCATTCATGCAATAATGCAATTACTGAGCACCTGCAATGACATTGGAATGCTGGGGAAATCAACTTTTTTGGTTAAAGCCACTAATTTGTGTCCAAATATTAAATTTTGCATTTAGAAGGTCTGTTGTGCCAATGTTTCAGAAGAAAGCAGAGCTACCATGGATTGGTAATTGCATGCCAATTGCTTTTCCTGCCCTAGGTCCTTATTTACACCATTGGACTTGGCATATATGTGAGCTATACTTGTATTGTCAAACAGACGCAAAACAAATGAAAACATAAAATTCCCCTAGATTCTCTTATTGCACCATATTTACAGGCCTTACCAAAACTGAGGTCTGCAACAGACCTAAATACAAAGAGAAAGACATGCCAAAAGAGTTAAGAGGAGTAATAACGATTGTGTTCTTTCACACAAATATGAATGACAAGCACCTCTTCTTTCTAGTGCATGACTGACTTTATCAAACATCAAAATTGTAGTTACTGCAAGTCACCTGAGACTAGAGGAGAATTATCCTGAATACAGGCTGTACACAACCAAACTATTGCCAGTAACTGCCAACTAGCTGAGAAGACACCTAAAATATTAATTAATGACTGTTGTCACAGTAGAATCACAGGGCTAATCCAAAACTGTTGTAGAAAAGAACACAGATCTTCTAAAGACATAAGTAGTAAATCATTTAGCTTACAATCTTAAAAGTTTGTAAAGACAAATTTTACTCTCAAACAATTGGTAATACATATAAGTACAATTAATTTTATATTTAATTCCATTACAGTTATGCAATCTGTTATCCAGAATGCTCAGGGGTTTTCAGATAAAGGATCTGTCTGTAATATTGATCTTTAAGTCTGCTACAAATTATTTAAAAAAAGGAAATTAATTATTTGCTTAAAATAGAGTCAATGGGTGAGGTCATTCCTGTAAGAGATCGTTCTAGTTAAAGGGCTTCAGGATAACACTCATAATATGTTGAATTTGCTGCTGTACCATTGGGTTTTAGCACAGCTATTGCTTGTATGGCTACTGAATCAATTCCTCTCTTGTCTGTAAAGGAATGATACAGAAATATACACAGGTATGGGATCTGTAATCCGGAAACCCATTATCCTGAAAGCTCTGAATTATGGAAAGGCCATCTCCTATAGACTCCATTTTATCCAAATAATCCAAATATTTAAAAATGATTGATCTAAACTAAGATGTAATTAATCCTTATTGGTTAGCAAAACCAGTCTATTGGGCTTATTTAATGTTTACATGATCCAGTAGACTCAACTTATGAAGATCCATATTATGGAAAGATCAGTTATCTTGAAAACCCCAGATCCTTAGCATTTTGTATAACAGGTCCCATACCTCTACATGCACAATTTTATACTTCCTGCATTTGCACAATTATTATAATTGTATATTATTCAATTTCTTTCATGTCTTCATCCATTTAAAGATAGGAAATTCATTTTGGCAAACTTTTGTGAAGTCAAAGCTCTTGGCACATTGAATAAATAACCATAAAAGATAACCAGTAGAAGTTTTTTTGATTTACAGTGGTTGTTTTGAAAACAATTCCTCTTGGTTTCAAGTTAAATAACTAGTATGCATTCTGCTCTGTAATGTCTGCAATATATTTAAAGATATTAGGATTCCTTTTGTTTGCAAACGTAAGTGGTATCTAAGATAAAAACTATTTTCATAACAGCCAAAAGCTCTGGAAATGTATTTGCTCATATCTTTTTCCTTGCAACTGCCAACAAATTTATTAAGTCCCTCTCTTACAGGGTGTAATGAAATGGTCCAATAACAATTCTATCTAGCCATAGCAATTACATTTCTAGTTGCTATAATCAAAATCAAGTTTTAATTTTTGCATTTGTCTTTTTCACTAATTTCTTTCTATGCATTTTACTTTGCTGTTCTTTATGCTACTGGAACATGAAAATTAGGTGCAGGTAGTACAAACTGGCCTGCAAGTGCCTATTTTGTGTGCTTTAGAATACATGGACAGGGAGGAAATATCTCCCTTCCTCATTTATTTGGTTTGTCAGGAAGTATAATAATAAATGCTTGAACAACAGTTCTACTGTTATGTCTTTTAATGTCTGGTGCAAAAAACAAAAATATACTGGGGCAACAAAAACCATGAATTTTGGAAAAGCTAATTTTAGTGCCTTGAGGGCTGCCCTACAGAGCATTGATTGGGGCATTAGGTTTTCAGCTAAAAACACAGAACAGAAATGGTTGTCCTTTAAAATGATATTAAATTGTTACTGTTCTCAATTTATTCCCTTAAGGACTAAACGTAGAAGCTCTAAGAATCATCCTGTGTGGCTTAATACAGAAGTAAAGAAGTTAATGGGAAAGAAGAGAAAGTCATTTAAAAACTACAAAACTGTAGGGACAGAAGCTGCATTTAATGAATATAAACACTGTAATAAATGTTGTAAATCAGCAATCCGGAAGGCTAAGAAAAGAAATGAAGAGTTAATTGTGGTGGAGGTGAAAACTAACCCTAAAAAGTTTTTTAAATATATTAATAGTAAAAAGATGCAGGTTGAGAGTGTTGCTCCATTAAATAATGGTACCAGTATGGTTGTAACAGATACAGAAAAGGCAAATGTGTTAAATCAGTTCTTTTCTTCAGTGTATACAATAGAGGAGTCTGGGTTCACAGGCTCACTTAATAACTGCACTAATGGTTCAGCTCAATCTAGTCAGTGGCTGACTCAGGATATGATTCAAAAAGCTTTAATACAAATTAATGTAAACAAGGCTCCAGGGCCTGATGGCATACACCCCCGGGTTCTAAGAGAGCTTAGTTCAGTTTTAGACCAGTCCTTATTTCTGATTTTCTCAGATTCACTGTCATCTGGTATGGTGCCTATGGATTGGAGAAAAGCTGATGTTATTCCAATATTTAAAAAGGGATTACGATCTCAGACTGGCAATTATAGGCCAGTAAGCTTGACATCTGTGGTGGGCAAATTATTTGAAGGCTTGTTAAGGGATCACATTCAAAATTTTGTCCTAATGAATGGCATTATGAGCAACAATCAGCATGGCTTTATGAAGGATAGGTCATGTCAGACGAATTTGATTGCATTTTATGATGTGGTAAGTAAGATTCTGGATAGTGGGGGGGCAGTAGATGTGATCTATTTGGATTTTGCCAAAGCGTTTGATACTGTGCCGCACAAACGTCTGATTTCTAAACTAAGGTCTGTTGGGCTTAATGAAGTCGTTTGCACTTGGATAGGAAACTGGCTACAGGATCGGGTACAGAGGGTGGTTGTTAATGGGACATTCTCTACTTGGAGTGAGGTTCTTAGTGGGGTCCCCCAGGGCTCAGTATTGGGTCCACTTTTATTTAACTTGTTCATTAATGACTTAGGTGAGGGTGTTGTAAGTAATGTATCAGTGTTTGCAGATGACACAAAATTATCCAGCCCAATTAATTCCATCCAGGATGTGGCATCCTTGCAACATGATCTTGATAAAATGGCAATCTGGGCAGCTAAGTGGCAAATGAGATTCAATGTTGATAAATGTCATGCACCTGGGATGTGAAAATATCCAAGCCACTTATACCCTTAATGGGACTGCACTAGGCAAATCCATTATGGAAAAGGACCTTGGAGTCCTTGTAGATGATAAACTTGGCTGTAGCAAGCAATGCCAGTCGGCAGCATCAAGGGCAAATAAGGTCTTGAGCTGTATTAAAAGGGGCATAGAGTCAAGGGAGGAGGGGGTCATTCTTCCACTGTATAGAGCACTTGTAAGGCGCCATCTAGAATATGCCGTACAGTTTTGGGCTCCATCACTCAATCAGGACATTATTGTATTAGAGAGGGTACAGAGAAGGGCAACTAAGCGGATAAAAGGTATTGAAAATCTTAGCTATCAGGAAAGACTGGCCAAATTAGGGATGTTTACGCTGGAGAAGAGGCGCTTAAGGGGTGATATGATGACTATGTATAAATATATAAGGGGATCATATAATAATCTCTCTAATGCTTTATTTACCAGTAGGTCTTTCCAGCTGACACGAGGTCACCCATTCCGATTAGAAGAAAAGAGGTTCCGCCTAAATATTCGGAAGGGGTTTTTTACAGTGAGAGCTGTGAAGATGTGGAATTCTCTCCCTGAATCAGTTGTACAGGCTGATACATTAGATAGCTTTAAGAAGGGGTTGGATAGCTTTTTAGCAAGTAAGGGAATACAGGGTTATGGGAAATAGCTCATAGTCCAAGTTGATCCAGGGACTGGTCCGATTGCCATTTTGGAGTCAGGAAGGAATTTTTCCCCCTCTAATTGGAGAGGCTTCAGATGGGTTTCTTTGCCTTCCTCTGGATCAACTGACAGATAGGTAGTTAATAAAAAAAAAAAAAAAAAAAGGTTGAACTCGATGGACATGTGTCTTTTTTCAACCTTACTTACTATGTTACTATGTTAGAAGAATTCTTCCCTTTTTAGTATCATTGATACTTTTCTAGTAAGGGGAGTAACCAATGGGAGTCAGGACCTGGAAATCTCCCAGATGGATACCAATCTTTATGTCAGACCTTTATGTCAGAGGAATTGTACTTACATGAAACAAAACCACTTGCATGTATGCCATATTTCATGATAAATCACCTGACAAGTATTGCAGTAACAGCTAGAGCACCCCATCATTGTTTGGATATTTCATGATAATGTGAGTACACATGTGCTTTATACCTTTTGGTTCCCAAAAGAGGTTCCAGTAAAGCAGGAGTTGGTGCAAGCATAGTTTTGTAATAGTCATGGTAGTGAAAGGCAGGATCAGGGTAGTTGTTAGAGCAGACAGAGGCTCCAACATGAAGGCTAAAAGGGGGTAGAACACTGCAGTGTCGGTGCTGCCAGAATAGGAACTGAAGCAGTCAAACTCAGAAACAGATAAATTCCTGGTGTAAAGTACCTCTGTGAGCTTTGCCTAGTGCTGGGGATTGTTCAACAAGGCAGTAAGTGCCAACATTGTAATTGAGTGTATACCATCCTTTTTGAGACTAAAGCATTTACTGACTGTAGCACGGTGAATATTTAATTTAATGATTTACAATATATATATATATCTGATTTATAGTGAATCAAACCTAAAGTTTGAGTAAGTTTAAGATTTTGGGATAGTTATTTGAGTCCAATGTCCCAGATGTAGTTATATTGCTGGGCAAACGTTCTATAGCAAACATAGGCTTGTTAGCCAGCAAACATCTTTAAGAATGAATAAACAGAAAGCAGACAGACAAGACTCAGATTGAGTAACAAACTGAGTCTTGGTGAAAGGGATACAAAGTTCTTGCTGATCTTTTAGAATTGCATTGGACAGTATTTTGGGCTAGCTAACTATATTGCCTAGGTCAGCATTTGGGGTTAAAGGTCTCTCTAGCTGTTGATTATAAAGCACACCTTCACTTTACATGGGTAGCTTCGCCTCGGACCCATGACTGGGTGCCAGGATTTGGATCATCGTTTGATTATCGGGACCTGAGGGTGATGAACCAGATTGTGGGGCTCCCCGATTTGTGCTGATTTGATGCAAAAGTGGCTATTCTTGTAATTACCGTCATATGAAGTTAAGTAAACATTTTTAAATTCTACCTTTACTTGTGTGACATAGTAACATAGTAACATAGTAAGTAAGGTTGAAAAAAGACACATGTCCATCGAGTTCAACCTTTTTTTTTTTTTGTTTATTAACTACCTATCTGCCAGTTGATCCAGAGGAAGGCAAAAAATCCATCTGAAGCCTCTCCAATTTGCCTTAGAGGGGGAAAAATTCCTTCCTGACTCCAAAATGGCAATCGGACTATTCCCTGGATCAACTTGGACTATGAGCTATTTCCCATAACCCTGTATTCCCTTACTTGCTAAAAAGCCATCCAACCCCTTCTTAAAGCTATCTAATGTATCAGCCTGTACAACTGATTCAGGGAGAGAATTCCACATCTTCACAGCTCTCACTGTAAAAAACCCCTTCCGAATATTTAGGCGGAACCTCTTGTGTGTGTAAGTTATTGCTCACAAGCAGTATATCAACAGGTTTAATCATTGATCCTGTATATTTGTATTAATATATTTATTTTAATTAATACAAGTATTATTATTGATAAAGGTTCACTCCTTTATTACACTGATTAAGCTCTTGTACCATCCGAGTCAGCACCCACCAAAGAGAATGTGTGTAACATCCATCAATATACAGTAGTGTGTCATCTGTTTTTAAAAAAAATCAACACTGGTGCCCAAGACCCCTTGAAATCCTTTTATACACTCATTTGGACATGAACCTATTTTCAAACTGTGGCCACAATTTTATTAGAGGACAAGGATCAGCATGGACAGATATAAAGGCAGAATCAAAGTCTGTAGTAATCACCCAGTTAACCATAGTTTAAACCAATATAAACAGTACAATTATAGCTCCAAAATAGAAATTTTAAAAAACAAGTGTGTTTATAAAAAGAATGTTTCAAGTTTTGTTCTGTTAGTGATCAGTCTGCTTATTTATGAAAATTAAACTGGCCTGTGGGGGGAAGTTCAATGAAAGCCATGATGCAACTAAAAATGGGGGTCATACATTTTCAACTCTGTTCTTCTGTATTGTACGTCTCAAAAAATAATGATCTCAAAAACAAGGGGTTGTGTGATTTAAGAGTAGGAACGGTACTGCTGTTAGTTAATAGAGAAATAAATAACCGATCAATTCTGGAGCTGTCCTAGGGGATATGATCCATTGGATTAATGTGCATTTTTAAAATTGCACATATGCACTTATTTTAGTTCCTCAAGTATGTGTTTATATTAATCTTCAGAACAATAAGAAAGCTGTGCTTGGTGAAGAAGGAAAATAGCACATATGTTTAAGAGAGGAGTGCTTCTGTAGTTTACAAAGCCCCTGGGCCTGGCAGTTCTTACAAAGCAATTCAAGTAAAAAGTTGCAGAGTAAGTGGCACTGCTGCTTAAGCCACTTAGTCCATATGAATAAACACTTGTGGCTAAAGCAGTTAGCAGAATAGGTATGAGAAATGATGTTTATCATTTATTTAATACTTACTGACAAGGCTGTAGGGCAAAAACTAAAAAGCAATGTCAACAGACAAAGGATCATGCCATAGTTATCTACCTAGCCTTCTCTCTTTTCCTTAGGCAAGAGTCTATGTCAGTTCTTTCACAATCAATCTCTCATTCAGCCATGGGAATACCTAGCATGAATGCAATTTGAGAGGATATACTTCTGGGGAAAGAAAAAAAATGTAATATAAATCTTTTTTTTCCCAGTTCCAAACACTCGCCCTCAAAAGAACCTCCAGCAAGACGTCTTCCATTAACGTTAGTGTAAATTCAGTTGAAGGAACAATTTTTTACTTCAGTATTTAAATGTAACCAAATTGGTTACCTGTGGAAAACATTGATTCAGAAATAATACAGATACATTAATTCAAGAAGAAGAAACTCAGGCAATAGCAGGAGCTCTGAAGAAATGGAAGCAAATCAGCATATTTATTAGAGGTGATGGATATGTTTGCGAAAGATGCACAGCAGATCTGTGTAAGGAAAAGCAAGCAAATGTAAAACTTGCTATACAGACTTGTTTTTCTCTTTAATTGAACAAACCACTAATGAAAACAGCAGATGAGCCTGAAAAATATGTGAATGCTAATACACTGTCTTGCTTTTACTTTTTGCTAATTGCTTGAGTTGATTCATTGGGGTACTTTATCAGGCTGGCATATTGGGAGTTACTCATGCGGTTCCCATTATGAGCAAAGCTGAGAGGTGATGTGTGAAATTCCCAGAACACAGCACCAAAATTCTTACACCTTACTGTGTGAAAAATGCAATGCAATCTGTTCTGAGAATCCTGAGGAGATCTTTTTCATCTTGGCTGCAAAGGAAGTTGAGAGGCAAACAGGCAGCAACAATGTTAGTTATAGTTAGCAATCAATGCCTCTATTTTACAAATAATACTCTTAAACACATATTTTTATAGTGGTTTCTCCCTATACAGATTTTACTAGCTGCCACCACTTCATCAATACCGGTTGAAAGAAGAAGCATTGTGCTAAGTCTCTCTCTCCTTTCTGTTTGCATTTTTAATTACATATTTATTAGGTCCATGGCTTTTGAATTTGTTAAAGGGATCCTGTCATCGGAAAAAATGTTTTTTTTTAAAATGCATCAGTTAATAGTGCTACTCCAGCAGAATTCTGCACCGAAATCCATTTCTCAAAAGAGCAAACAGATTTTTTTATATTCAATTTTGAAATCTGACATGGGGCTAGACATTTTGTCAATTTCCCAGCTGCCCCTGGTCACGTGACTCGTGCCTGCACTTTAGGAGAGAAATGCTTTCTGGCAGGCTGCTGTTTTTCCTTCTCAATGTAACTGAATGTGTCTCAGTGGGACATGGGTTTTTAGTATTGAGTGTTGTTCTTAGATCTACCAGACAGCTGTTATCTTGTGTTAGGGAGCTGTTATCTGGTTACCTTCCCATTGTTCTTTTGTTTGGCTGCTGGGGGGGGGGAAAAGGGAGGGGGTTGATATCACTCCAACTTGCAGTACAGCAGTAAAGAGTGATTGAAGTTTATCAGAGCACAAGTCACTTGGCTTGGGGCAGCTGGGAAATTGACAATATGTCTAGCCCCATGACAGATTTCAAAATTGAATATAACAATATCTGTTTGCTCTTTTGATAAATTGATTTCAGTGCAGAATTCTGCTGGAGCAGCACTATTAACTGATTCATTTTGAAAAAAAATGTTTTTCCCATGACCATGACAGTATCCCACAGAACCCTGCACTCATTTAAACTGCTGAGAGAAATTAGCTATATACTGTATTTCTTTTGGACCAGAAATATGCCTGTCTGATCATAGCCCAATAAGAGAGCTGGCATATTTCATTTAATTGAATATTGGAAAAAAAAAAGACAATGATGGTGCAACAGTAAGAGAACTGATACAATGTGCTAAGGTAAAAGGTGATTCAGAAAGGAAAGGATTTATATGGGCTATTGTTTAGGTAAGTAAACAGATAATATATTATAAAATATAAAATATTTTATAAAATATTTCATTTAATTGAATATTGGAAAAAAAAAAGACAATGATGGTGCAACAGTAAGAGAACTGATACAATGTGCTAAGGTAAAAGGTGATTCAGAAAGGAAAGGATTTATATGGGCTATTGTTTAGGTAAGTAAACAGATAATACAAATCATACAAAGCACAAGAATTAGCCACAATTCTTTTTAGACGTGTGGGAATTTCACTCTAATGGTCTTAGCAATAACTTCTTGTAGTAGGAAAGCAGTGACTTTAAGGTAACTTCTTTATTCTCAACAGAGTTTTCCAGAGAGCATTATGTGTAACAGAAGTAGGGCAACTCACAGTTCTTATTCATTAGTCAGAATAGCCTATTCAGCTGGCTCACTGGCCTCAGAGGTCTGGCCCTTTTGCAACAAAGCTTTATCTCCACTTAGGGGTTCAGTCCATACCTTAGTCTCCAATTGACTTGGCACACGAGTATATCCAAAGCTCTTTTCCTCAGAGAGCCCTTTCCTCACAAACTTCCTGGTTTCTCCCCCAGAGGAGATCTCACCTTCCCCCAGGTGATGACATCACTCCCCACCTACAGTTTATCACTACAGGTTGTTCAAAGCCTCTGTAGTTCCCTTTACATTCTGAGCTGCATATAGCATTCTGGGAGATATGTACTGTCCTTCCAGTGTTCTCCTGCACACATTACCAAAGATCATATGGATCATTTACTAAAAAATGGTGAAACTGCAAACATTAGGGATCTTTTCCAACTGATAGTTCTGCTTTTGTAATTAATTGTTACTTGAAGTTCATAAACCTGATTGTTTTGCCAATACAAGAGGTCCTCTGCACTCAACCCATTATCAATATATTTAAGACAGAGACATTTTGTGCATACTGCTACTGAAAAATGCCTTACCCTTTAATCAAAACAGGGATTGTTTGTCCATATATTGCAATATATTTAAGCTGGCCAACTACGTCAAAGTCATCCCATATCTGGCCAGTCCTATGCTCAATTTTCATTTGATTCATAAAGAATTCAATTGCTTAATTATATATTTTACAAAGGGACTAAGTTTTACATATATATTTATACTATATATATATATATATATATATATATATATATATATATATATATATATATATATATATATATATATATATATATATATATATATATAAATAAAGTATCTTCAGTACTAATGCACCAACTATTAGTAATAACTAGTACAGAAAATAGCAAATTGGGAAATTGCTTACTTATGAAATTCACTTATTGCAAGAGTTTTGTTTTTTCCATCACAACTCCATGAGTTTGTTGATTGATATTCCTTTTCATTAAATTGCCTTTAGGACTTCTCATAGTTTGAATGTCATGAAAAGAAACATTCAGAGTTCCTAGTCTGAAATGTGTTTGGCTGTTTTCTAGCAAGACATGTTGCTGACAAAGCTGCAATTAGTGTCATTAGCACTTTGTGCAGCGCCAACGGGACAGCCAATTCTCTAGGAGAAAAATATAGCTTAGATTGAAACCAGCAGCACTGACATGTGAATTAATAAAACCTATCTATGGCATACAGTATCCTGTAAACAGCATGATATAAGACAAGAAGAGGAGTCGCTTACAATCTGGATTAAAGGAGTATTTCTATTTATTAACATAGATCTATAGAAATATACACTATAGGCATATGTGTTTTGAGGAGCAAATAGAGTACATAAATTCATGTTACTTATGAAAGTTTTAATTTATTCATGATATTCAGTATCTAAGTCCAAAACAATTTGACTTGCTGAGTAAATTTGAGTAGGTTTCACCAATAATCTGAGAAGTTCTTCTGATGAGTGGTAAAATATTGTTAAGGTTGCCACTTACTCACTAATAGATACTTTGCATGTTGCCTTTTTTAAAAATAAAATCTGATAGACTTCAACACTGTTTCTCAGCCAGTTTAACTTGATGATAGGGCACTAAGAGTTACACAAAGTTTTAAAAACAAACAAGGGCTCTCTATGTTTATTATGTCCTGCTCCTACTTTTAGGAACACTAATCTTTCCCATTGACAAAAACATCTGCAACAAATACACCTTAACCTGGACAACATTTTTTAATACCACTTATGAATATATTAAGTCACCAGTGGCAGTGGCATAACTAGAGTGCTCTACAGAGATTAACTGGCCCTTGCAATGTTTAATCAAATTCAGACTGTAATCCCACCTGCATTGTTCACACTCGTGACACCTCTATTGTTCACACCCTAAAGCCCTGTACTGTTAACACCTGAGACCCAGACTGAAACTGCCCATATTGTTCACCTGTTCACACCTTATACAAAATGCTAATGGGGCACCAGCATTGTGTCACTGTATGTAGTACATCTTAATGTGGTCCTGATGGGTTTCCCTGTCTCCTGCTCTGTTCTGCCTGCCATAAACTCCTTGTGTGTGTGCTATACTCTACCTGCCCTATGCTCCCTGTTTGTGCCATACACTGCCTGTGGCACATAAGAATGGTATTTGTTCTGGGGGTTTGTTAGCATTTGAAAATTATTGTTAGGGGCCCCTAAGGTGTTTAATCATGTGCTGGGGGTGCTGTGTTATCCACAGGGTAGGAGGCATATGGATTTAAGGGTAGATCTTAAAGGAACAGTTCAATGTAAAAATAAGAACCAAAAGACCAAATGATTGGTGCTCACTGCAGGGATATCATTTATCACTCATATGTGAAAAAAATTAAGTCAAAGGAACAGTTCAGTATAAAAATAAAAACTGGGTAAATAGATAGGCTGTACAAAATAAATGTTTCTAATATATTAAGTTATCCACAAATGTAATGTATAAAGGCTGGAGTGAGCGGATAACTATCAAAAGAGAAAAGAACACTACTTCCTGCTTTTCAGCTCTCTAACTTTGAGTGGAAACCAAGAGAGCAGCAGAAGTAGTGTTCTGTACTGTTATGTTAGATAGAGAGGTGTAGATTGTGTGTTTATTGTGATTGTTATGTTAGATAGAGATGTAGATTGTGTGGCACAATGCAATGCTTTTTATCACAAACACCAGTGGATGGTCTGGGTGATCGATATGAATGGAAATTTGACACTGATGATACTCTTTAAGAGAATAACAGTACACACATAGAGCGTTACATTGCAACAAGATACCAATGATAAGGATCAGGGGAAATCACTGGATATGTGAACACAATGGTGACAGATGGGATGTGTTTATTCGCGCACTATATAAGAAAAGATAAACAGTTCACTATATGGGAGGAGGTTGGGGTGGTGCAGGGTGACGTCACGCAGGGGTGGAAATTTTGAACTACCCACCAAACATTCAGAATATAAAGGCTGATTAGTCAGACATGATGTTTAACCCCTTAGTCAGACATGATGTCTGACGTAGGGGTCCGCCCCCGAAACGTTACATCACTGACGTGAATAAACACGCAGGGGTTTGCCCCACTTTACAAGCCTTCAAGTGTTCAAGTAATTCTTTGTATACTGAATACTCTTTAAAACATACACCGATCCTTAAATAGACATTAAGAGCTGAGAATTGAGGGAAGAGTTGAGGAACACACAAACAAGCACTCTAGTATAATCTCTAAAGGGTGGGGGGGTTCACCTTTATGTTAATTTGTATATGTTATAGAATGGCCGATTCTAAGCACCTTTGCAATTGGTCTGTATTTAATTTTGATAGTTTTTTTTTAATTATTTGCCTTCTTCTTCCAACTCTCCAGCTTTAAAATGGGGGTCACTGACTCCATCTAAAAAACAAATATTCTATAAGACTACAAATATATTTTTTTTGCTACTTTTGATTACTCAACTTTCTGTTCAGGCCTCTCCTATTCATATTCCAGTCTCTTAAATGTTGTCTACTTCACAGAAGGGAATCAGCTTCAATCTGTTATAGTTGTATCCCAATCAGTTACAATGATAGAACTTGCCTCCTAACTTCAAAGTCTGGATAATGAGCTAATGGGCTTGATTACAATGACAATTAGAGCAGCAGTCACAGAGCTGGAAACAGAAATTGCTTCTTTGGATGAGAGGACAGATAATCTGGAAGCAGTGTCAGGCAAGTTATTATAAAGGCAGGCAGTCCTGGAAGATGAAAACACTGCCTTGAGAGGGGAGGAGGCAGAAAGATCTGGAGAATAGAGAAAGAAGGCAAAATGCCCACAGGCTTGTACACCTACAGAATCTTAAAACTATATATAGAATTCTATCTGAAAATGTGATTTACTTGGAATATAAGATAAACCATGGCAAATCAGAGGCTCTCTGAATAAAGATATCCCCCCAGAATCAAAAAAAAAAGTATTAAAATAAACTTCCCTCCCATTATTCCATCCCAATTAGGGAGTAAATACAAAACCGCTAACCTTAACATGGCTAAGAAGGTTAAGATAAATCAAAACTACTATATGTATTTGACTCTGAACAGAAAAAAGACATAGGATCACAATTCACACATTGTACATAAGGAGGTCTAGGATTTCCCAGCTGTGTAAAATATATATTATCAATAATAATAATAACAATAAAAATGTACAACAGCACAAGGTAGCTGCTGTATATTAAGGTAGCTAAAGGGTGCTATACACAAAAAAGGGATATACACAAGAGAGACTGATTAAAAATTGCTACAATATATTTCCCAACCCTGTAGAATAAGTCAGAAAGACAAAAATTATTTGAACTCAACTAAAACATCTTTATGCACAGCTACAAGGAAGGACATATTTAGAATAATGATGTGTTGGTAAAATTCCTCCCTTATGCACAATTTCCCCCCCAAATAGCCAATGCAGGGCTTTTGGAGGTGCAAATATGCTGAGGAAATAAACCATATTCTAATATCTTCTGTGTAGCTAAGCAAACAAAGCCTTGTATTCAAAAGATACACTTATAGAAAATATGACTGATTCCATTCCTAGAACCTAGGGATGAAGAAAAAGCTTATATGAGAAAACAATAACAGATCTCATTTAACAGCTACACTAGTTGGAAATCTGAACATTAATGAGGTATCATTATCATTATTATCATTATGTTAAATTTATGTAGCTTTAAGCATTAATTGATCTTTGTGTATAACCTTAGAAACATTGCCCAAATTTATTTAGCCATAGCTTAAATCGCTGATTAATATTATCTCTAACTAGTAGGCTGGTTTAGCTTATCCGACTTCAGTAGGAATAGACCAAACTAGAATTTTGATCACATAACTCAGATCCACTCTGCAGAGAATGACATCCATTTTAGAATTTGAGAGATGGTAATTGCTTGTGTTCAGCTTGGCTATATCTGATTTGTACTCCTTCCTGCCATTTTGTCAGATAGTCTTAGTCAGCTTCTTTTTGTATCTCCAAAGGCTCCCATAAAAAGGCTGAAGCAATAGGATTTACTGGCCAGTAACCTAATGGAAGCTTTTTTTGCAACAGGGCTGTTTGTCATAGTCTGTGACACAACACACAGTTTTAGAAAAGTAACTTAGATGCCTTTACTGCTTTAATGCTATCATGCTAATACTTATTTGGATGGTGCAGAGTTCTCTGTCTTTAGACATTGTTGAGTCTCTGTTCTGTAGCCTAAAAGGAGTCCTGTAGTCAGGCCCAGATTTGTGGAGAGGCCACCAAGGCCCGGGCCTAGGGTGGCAGGCTGCCCAACCACACCCACATTGGTTCAGAAGCATTGGTCATATGCATGAGATCGGGTGAAACCTCCGAAAAAATGTAATAATAAATAAGCGTTAAAAACCAGAGTGGCTTAGATTGGAGTTTGTAGCAGCCAATATTGAGATATGTTTGGACCTTGATAACTAACCCCCTTAGTGTCGGCATTGATACTGGAAGAGAATGTGAAGGAGCAGAAGATGGTGCCCAGAACTCTGTTGCGCTGCTCTGCATTGTATGGTCAGGTTTATTTTCAGGGGCTTCTTTTTGACTAATGCACAGTGCAGGGAGGAAGAGGGGTCGAGGCGATGGGGGGGGGTTGTTACTGGGGGTTAAGTTCTCGTTTAAAGGAAAATAAGTAGGTTAAAAGTGTTGTACATAATGTTTTGGGCTACTGTACCAGCCCAAGGGAACCACAGCCCTTTGACAATAAAGATATGTGCCTTAAAAGATGCCCAGTAGCTCCCCATCTTCTTTTCTGCTGATTCGCTGCACATGCTCTGTGCTGCTGTCACTTACTGAGCTTAGGGACCCACTCACAATATACAGTAACATAGAATATAAATGTCACAGTATAAGGCTGATTAGTAATTAATACAGTTAATTACTATGTCATCTCAGAAATCAGTACAACTAGCATCAGAATCTAAAAATGAGCCCTGTAGCATCAGCTTATATTACAGACAAACCTCATTTAATGCTTGTAAATTTACAACAACGCCAAAGCTTATTTTCTCAACAGCTTCTCGGAGCAATATGGCATTTTTTAGGGTTTATTTTTCCTTTAATAATCGGATGAGCTGAATTTGACCACGTGGGTGGCAAATTCAGACAAAGATCTACATTGGTAAACTTGCCAAAGGAGCGCATTTATTCTAGGATGGACAGATTTAATATTCTTTTTTCATTGGCCTTACCATACAATAAACAGAAATGTCATGTTGAATATTTTAAAAAGAAAATATAAAAAAAATAAAAGATAAAATATATGTATCAAATTGTTCTGAAATGTGTGACTGTTCACAATGTCAAATATTTGAGTACTGTCTAAACCAGGAGATTGGAATTTATAAAATACCTTGTTTGTCAATGTTCTACAAGTATAAAGGTTCTACAAGTATAAAGGCCATAATCTGGTAAACCGCTCTCTCATAGTATCCTCAGAGCTGTATTTTCTAGAGTAGCAGAAATGAAGTGTTGTTTAGAGTAGATTTTGAAAAGGTACCTCTGTTGTCTGGTGTTTCCAAATTGATTTCTTAAGTGGATGAAAGCAATTTTTTAAAACTGCAATTTAGCAATCTATATAAAGCCAAACATAGATCGATGATGATAGTGTAGATGGAAAGAGATCCAAACTAGTTTATCAGTTTATGATCAAAAAGACATTGAAGGACTGCAGAAAGACATGGTGGAGAGAGAACCTTTAGTAAAGTAAATAGAGCTCTACATCTACTATAAATGCTACATAGCCTGGTACAAATCACCTGGGATGTTTCTTAGAGTTCATCCTGGATAAGATTATCTAAGAGCTATTTGTCGCAATAAATAGAGTTGGAACCTCTAAAACTGTGTGTGAGGAAATGGGCATAGAACCAACCTATAATATGTATATATATATATATATATATATATATATATATATATATATATATATATATATATATATATATATATATATATATATATATATATATATATATATATATACAGTACTGCTGAAAATCACAGAAATAAGAACTTGTGCCATAGTGAAAAGACATAAAACATTCCCATTTATGAGCAAATACTGAAAAGAAAGGTGCTTAGGATTTGTTGGCATTCTCCATACTGAAGCCAGTAATATGCAAACCATATGGAGAATGTCAAAGCTTAACATAAGAATAACTCTATTGTCAGAACATTTTGCAATAAAATAATGCATATCATGGCATATAACATCAGTTGCATGTTAACTCAGAATGGTAAACAAATAACCAAAGACCTGAAGTAGTCATTTCAAAGGAGTCAAGTTTCACATTTTGTCAAGTAGCAAGAGAAACAGGTTGTACAGCCTGTTGGCCATAAATTTAGAATTTGTGGGTTACCTACAGACAATTATGTATATATGTATAATTTTATGTGTAATCACTGTACAGCAGAACAATAAAATAGTAGAACAAACAGGGGGTCATTGCAATAATGAGTACAAATGAGTAGAAAAATACAAGACACAAAGGTAAAGTATAGTTAAATACATATTAAACTCATATTGTCAAGGAGACAAAAGGATGGAGGTCCCTGCCCATAGAGTTAACAGTCTACATGGGAGGGTAACAGATACAGATCGGTGGGATATTAAGTGCTGTAGGTTACAGTGGGTGACACTGCCATAAAAGTGCCAGTTACCAGTTCACATGTTATGCAAGTGCTCCAAGAGGTAGTCTTTGAGTTTAGTTCTGAAGATAATAAGGGAGGATTCTCTCCTGAGAAACTCAGGAATGGTATTCCAAATATAAGGAGTAGCTAGAGAGAAGGGATTGATGTGGGAAACAGCAGTAGTAGTGGGGGGGGGTACAACCAAGCGGTTGCTCTGAGAGGAGCGGAGGATTTGTCCAGGAGCATATAAAGAGACAAGAGATGAGATGTAGTTAAGTGCAGATGAGTGAACGGCTTTGAAGGTTATGTGTAGGAGTAAGTTATTTTTCTATGGGAAGCCATGATAAGGACTTCAGCAGGGGAGTGGCCTGTACCTTTTTGGAATAATTCTGGCAGCAGTATTTACTACAGACTGTAGAGGGAAGAGATGGGAATTAGGGAGCCCAGTTAGTTTAATCTTACAGCAGTCTGCTCAGGATAGGATGAGAGCAGGCACAAGTGTCTTGGTCGTAGCAGGTGAAAGAAAGGGACAGATTTTGGCAATAGTGCATAAGAAAGTGACAGGTATTGACAGTGATGTTAATATGATCAGAGAAAGAGAGTGAAGATTCAAAGATTATCACCAGACAGTGTACTAAATTGACAGGATTAATGAGCATGCCATCAATAGAGATAGTAAATGGTGAAGTAGGACCAGGCTTAAGTGCAAAGATGATTAGTTCCATTTTTGTTAGGTTGAGTTTAAGGTGGTGCTGGTTCATACAGCTGGAGATTGCTAGGAGGCAGTTTGAGCATCAGTTTGAGCTGTTAAGGAGTGGATTAATTTATTTGGGTATCATCAGCATACAGATGATAATTAAAGCCAAATGAGTGGATGAGACCTCCCAAAGATCGAGTGTACATGTCGAACAACAACAGGCCAAGCAGAGCCTTGAGGCATTACTATGGGTGACTTCAATTATCCAGACATTGACTGGGGTAATGGGGTTGCCAAGACAGAAGGTTTGTAAATATGCTGAATGACAACTTTTTATTCCAGCTCGTTTAAGAACCTACTAGGAATAACTTTCTTTTGGATCTTGTGGATCTTGTAATAACTAATAATACTGAATTAATCTCTAGAATTATATCTCTGTGTGGGTGAGCAATTAGGGAATAGTGATCATAACATGGTCTCCTTTGCGATTATGTTGCAGAGGCAATTCTATAAGGGAGTAACTAAAACACTAAGTTTCAGCCATGCAAACTTTGACAGTATAAGGGCATCTCTGCAACATGGGAAATGCTTTTTACACGGTTAAACACAGAACAAAAATTGGAAGCCTTTAAAATGCTTCTTAAAAGCAAAACCTTTTTGGTTCAATAGAAGTGTTGGTGTTGTGGTGGGTAAGAAAAAATGTGCTTTTAAGGCTTTCAAGCTAGCTGGTCAAGCCAAATCATTTATAAGGAGGCCAATAAATCATGCAAAAATAAATCAGGCAAGCGAAAATTGATATGGAAAAGGATATTGCAGCAAGCAGTAAAAAGAAACCAAAATTATTTTTTATTTATGTTAATAGTAATACATGAATCAGGAAGGGCCTTAATATCAGAGGGGGTTCAGCTGGTCGATGAAAACAAAAATAAAAGCGCAGATTCTGAACTCATATTTTTCATCTGTCTACACAATTGAGGAACCAGTAAATGAAGGTTTCCTTCTTAATAGTCACAATTCTAGCAATACAACTAATGATGCATGGTTCACACATGAGGAAATTCAAAAGAGACTAGAAACTTTTTTTCAGAATTTATTAAACCCCTAGGCTGGAAAACTCCCGGCATCTCAGACCTGTCGAGGTTGCATATAAGTCAATGGGAGAAGTCCCAAAGATTTTATTGATGTGCACTGGGTCTCATGCCATACCCCGAAGTTTTCGTGGTATTGTGATAAACAGAGTTTTTACCGCAAAGCACATTTTCTGGAAAATGTAATAATAAATAAGTGTTAAAAACCCGAGCGGCTTAGATCGGAGTTTGTAGCAGCCAATATTGAGATAAGTTCCGACCTTGATAATTAACTCCCTATGAGTTTGTGCCAGCATGGTTTTATGCGTAATAGATCTTGCCAAACTAACTTAATTTCTTTTTATGAGAAGGTAGGCAGGGACCTCGATTCTAGGATGGCAGTGGATGTGATTTACTTAGACTTTGCTAAAGCATTTGATACAGGGCCACACAGAAGGTTACTGGTTAAATTAAGGAATGTTGGCCTGGAACATAGTATTTGTACCTGGATAGAGAACTGGCCAAGAATTAGATTACAAAGAGTGGCGGTAAATGGAACATTTTCTAATTGGACCAGTGTTGTTAGTGGAGTACCGCACTCTGTACTAGGTCCCTTGCTTTTCAACTTGTTTATTAATGACCTGGAGGTGGGCATTGAAAGTACTGTTCCTATTTTTTCAGATGATATTAAATTGTGCAGAACTATAGGTTCTATGCAGGATACAGACACTTTGCAGAGTGATTGTCTAATGTTGATTAATGCAAAGTTATGCACTTTGGCAAAAATATTATAAATGCAAGTTATACTTTAAATGGCAGTGTGTTGGGAGTTTCCTTAAATGAAAAGGATCTAGGGGTCTTTGTGTCATTCTGTGGCTACTAAAGCAAATCAAGTTCTGTCTTGCATAAAAAGGGCATTAACTCAAGGGTTGAAAACATAATTATGCCTCTTTATAGGCTCCTGGTAAGGGACTTAAATTATGAGAGTAGACTGTGAAGGTTGGGGTTGTTTTCTCTGGAAAAAAGGCACTTGCGAGGGGACATGATTACACTTTACAAGTACGTTAGAGGACATTATAGACAACGTAGGTGAGGACAGTGAGGACAGTGAGGTTGTGGAATGCACTGCCAGCTGATGTTGTGATGGATGATTCTGTTAATGCCTTTAAGAGTGGCTTGGATGATTTCTTGGACAGACATAATATCAAAGGCTATTGTGATACTAAATTCTATAGTTAGTATAGATATGGGTATATATAATTTATGTGAAAGTATGGGGTGTGTGTATGGATGCTGGGTTTTCATTTGGAGGAGTTGAACTTGATCTTTGTCTTTTTTTAAGCCGATTTAACTATGCAACCCCTACATTGAGGAACTGAAGATGAGGTTTTGTTAGCATAAGAGTCAGTGAATGAATGGTAAGAGACATAAGAAGAAAGCCGAGATGCAACTTGGTTATGTTAACCAAGCCAATATAGAATTTGCATCAGGAGAGAGTGGTCAATGCAGATGATAGGTCAAGGAGGATGAGGATAGAGATTTGAACTTTTAGCTTTGGAAACCTGAAGATCATTTGTAACTCTGCACATGCAGTCTCAGTAGAGTGTGCAGGTCAGAAACCAGATTGCAGAGCGTCCTTCAGATTATTGTTGTGTAGAAAGTAATATGGGAGAACACTAAACATTCTAGGAGTTTAGAGGCAAGTGTTAGAAGTGAAACAGGATGGTAATTCAACAGGCAAGAAGGGTCAAATGTGGCCTTTTTAAGAATAGGCTTTACACAGGCTTGTTTGAAAGGAGAGGGGGTGTTCTAGAAGCCAGAGAAGAACTGAAGTTCTGTGTAAGTGCTGGAGTAAGCTGAGCAGCACAATGTTTAAGCAGAGAAGAAGACATAGGGTCAAGGGAACAAGCTATGAGTGAGGAGGACAAGAGAAGATTAGAGACTTCAGACATTACCGGAGGGAAGGAATTAAGACAGAAAGAGGGTGGAAGATCTGAATGGCATGCACCTCAAAAGAGTTGAATGAGAAGGCTTAAGTATTAGGAATATGTTTTAATAGACAGCAAGAAGAGAGGAGGATTCCAACGCCCCCACAGCGTCCAATGCTATGGGGGGGTAAGAGAGACCACCATGAAAAAGTGGAGCCTCAATGACGGTATCATTCTGTGAAAGCCAGGTTTCCTTTAGTGCAAGAAGACTATATGATTTAGAGCAATCCTTTACCCCTCAGTTATCAGTCAGCATCTACATTTGTGGTCAGTTAGGGGTATAATAATAAAAACATTTATTAAATGTTACTTGGCATATTTTAACGAAGACTGTTTTAACCAAGAAACATTAACTAAATATATGGTTCATAACAATTAGTGTACCATGACAGTCTGTTCTAGTACAAATACAACATCACCTGCATCCAAAGGTTAATTTCACAGTCACATTCATGTGCTCCTTATACTCCATGACAGAAGAGAAACATCCTTTTTCTTTATCGTTGTTGTGCATGCCATGAGTACTATCCTCCAGAAGGACGGTGAAATGGAATAGTATATATTAGAGGCCTTGTATGATACATGTTTACCTACTGTACCAAACATACTGCATATTTTTGTGGTCTACACATAATGAAGTAATCCATTTTTTTTCACACGATTATTGCACTCTTACTTTACCTTAGCTTTGGTGTTTTTTTGAGAAGGGAAATCATTGCCCATTTAACAAATCCAGAAAAACTGTATTCTCGTTTAGATCTGCTAGCTACTAAAATGCTGACATTCTATAGGGAAGGCAAAAAAAGTGCCTAACTCATTTTGTTAAAACAGATTAAACTACTGTATACAAAAAATATTAAAAATAACAAATCTATTTGCAAAAGGCTGATATTTATAGCCAACAGTTAAAAATACATGTTAAGATAGCATTCATCTACCCAAATTTATATCATAACCCCAGAGAATTCTTCCTCTGTACTTCTTTTATTGTAGACGTTTGAGATATTCAGGGAACAAAAGCACTTAAATATTAAAGTGTCCAAATGGGATTATTTTCTAAATCTGTAAAACTATCAGGTGCTTGGTGAGTGAAAGCACTTGGTTCAGGGCCAGGGAATTATTAGGCCTTATCAAAAAAAATTCCATTTACAAAGTCAATTTTCTTGCATATTACCTGTACTTGATTTTGAACACTTGACATAATTTTCTACAAAACTGTGCTGGAACATTGAGCAATTTGTTTTCAAAATTGTTTGGTGCAGTACGCATTTTTTCTCTTTTTTAATATAAAATGCTAGTTTCTAAACATTCACAGCTGAAGATAGTTCAATGAAATAGTTCCTTATCACTTGTGTAATATGCATCCAAATGTACACTAGTAAAAAGACACATGGCTATTAAAACTAGATTTACAAAAGCATTTGATACTTTTTTACATGACAAATTGATGCATGAAGTACCTACCTCTCACTACCTCTCAGTGTGTCCACAGTGTACACAGTGCCATGGGTTTGCCATAATGTTCATAATGCTAACATAAATATGTTGTGACTTTATTTAAGAGTTGCACAAGATAAGTAACAGTTTTTAAGCATTGAGCATTTCTACATCAATTTTGTAAATAGGGTACCACATGGAATAGTACTGGTGTTAGTCCTTTTCAATATTAGTATTCAGTCATTCATTCATTTGTATTCATAGTATTTTATAAATTGCTGACTATTGCACATGACACAAAGGGGGTTGTTTATTAAAGCCCATTTTTTTCTAGTCGGAATTTTTAAGGGGAAAAACACACAACAAATTTTTAGAGATTTATTAAACCCAGATGGTGTTAAAAGTCAGAATAAAAAGTGCTCAAATTTGGACCTGCCAAATTTATGTAGAAGTCAATTGCAGATGTCCACTTGACATTTTGAAGATATCCTGATCTGCTCTGGGTTTCATTCAATAATCAGATTTTGCGGTTTCGGGTATCAAATCTGAAAAAGATTAAGGTTTTAGGTGTCAAATCTGAAAGTCTCAGTTTTCGGCAACAAATCTTTAATAATCATATGATTCAAATGTTTTCACGATTTTATCAAGTCTTTTCCTGTACAATAATTTTTTTAGAAATTGTATTGATAATTAGGGAGGAAAAGTCTGTGCAGATTTGGTCAGAGTGGTTTTTAGAAAATAGTGAGAATATTTTCAGATTTTACTAAATAACCCCCGAAGTAGGATTTAAAGGTATTCAAAAGGTATTCAAAAGGAAAACTAAAGCTTAACTAAAGAATGTTTTACATTTAGGGGCCCATTTATTAAACCATCTTCTTTTCTTGCTGATTCACTGAACATGCTCTGTGCTGCTATCAGTAACTGATCTTAAAGGATCAATACACAAAATACTGAATATATACAATCTCAATCTCACAGTGTAAGGCTGATTAGTAAATAAATAAGATTATTGACCAGCACAATGGGCATCAGAATTTAATAATCAGCTGGCCCGGATTTGTAGCAAGGCCACAAAGGCCTAGGGAGACAAAATTGTAGGGGCGGCATGACACATAGCAGCATCCTTAAAGAGCACTGGAGACACAAAGCTCTAGAAGACAAGTTTAGAGGCATACAGACCAGATTACTGCCAAACAGAGCCTCCTTTAGTTTGTCAGTCCACATAGGGGCTACCAAATAACCAATTGCAATCCTAGGAATCTTGTTCATGCTTGCATTGCTCTCCAACTTTTTCATATTTAAATATGGCTCACGGGTTAGAAGGCTGGGGACCACTGCCCTAGATCTATTTAAATTTGGTTCTGCTTAAAAGTTAGTCAACAAGAATTGTATATTTTTATGTTTCTAATTCAAGTTAATTTCTGTGTTTCACTGATCAACAGATCATCTCTTACTATAGGTTAGGTTATGTATTGTATTACCTTTGTTACAAAAATGTTTGCTAATGGCATCAGATTATCTAATCTAACAGTGTAAATTCTGTTTGCAAAATAACCTCCTCCTCCACTTCCAATACCTAATATAATTTCCAGGTAAAAGAAGTCAGCTAATGGACATGATCAATAGTGTAATGGGTTTGCTATTCTTCTGCAAAGTGGTAGCATGTCAGTGGTGGGAAGATTATGACATATTAGAGCTATAAGTACTTCAATGAATATTGATGGACAAAGACATTGATATAATTACTTGGTGTGATTTTTAGTTCACTAAACACAGAGACAGAAGATGGAAATAACTACAGTTGTGACACCTTTTGATAACAGAAAATAAGTATGTTCTCATGAAGAACATTGTGGGGTTTTAATACTAGCAATTTTTATGTTCCACATTCAAATGTAAAAAAAGTCAGGGAGCAACACAAGCATGAAAAAGTCCCTTGTGGTTCCAAATAAGGGCTGTGATTGGCCATTTGGTAGCACCTATGTGGACTGGCAGCCTACAGGAGACTCTACTTAGCACTATACTTAGTTTTTACGCAATTAAAACTTGCCTCCAATACTGGAACTCAAAAATAAGCACCTGCATTTAGGCCACTGAGAGCAACATCCAAGGTATTGGATGTTGCTAACGGGCTACTGGTTGGGGATCCCTGTTCTAGAACATCCTGTGATTATCTATTTAGATTGAGTTTTGTGTGGACTGACATATTTAATTCCTATAGTTCACTAATGCAGGACCTCACTATTGGCCACTTCCTTTTGGTTTATCTAATTAGATTTTACTAAAAATATACAAGGGCATTGAGAATGTACTACTTAGATACAATTATAACCACACCAGAAACATTGGATTGGATAGTAAGAATCAGCAAAGTTTTTGGCCCGGTATAGTTTTGCAGCACAATTTGCATTTTTGCTAGCAGTGGAAATGTGAAAATACACACTAAACTTTCACCATGCATTTTGTTTTCCTGGAAAAAAGTGGGGTTTGCACTGAAAAAAATACTCAAAGAAAAGGTCATTGACATTATTATGCGTCCTTTGTCTTCCACATCAACCAGATTAGAGCCTCCCTCCATCTGTCTAAAGGTGGCCATATATGGACCTATGAAAAAGCTGCTTAATCGCCTTTGTATGGGGCCCTCCGATGGGCTTCCCCGATCGATATCTGGCCAAAAGTCAGGCCAGATGTCGATCAGATGGGACTAAAAATCCAGTTGGATTGCGGTCGCATCTGTTCGTTGATGCGGTTCCACGATCCGACCGCCCGTTACCCATCGTTAGGATCCGATCGTTGGGCCCTAGGGCCCACGATTGGATCAGCCCGATATTGCCCACCTCAGGGTGGGCATATCGGGAAGAGATCCGCTCATTTGGCGACATTGCCAAACGAGCGGATCTCTCCGTGTATGGCCACCTTAAGAAGCTGTCCAGGCACAGCATTTGGAAAATGGCAACATGGGAGTCTTTTTTTTCTGTAAAGAACATTTGTAACATAATGGAAAGGAGCTTCTCCGCAATGATGTCTTAATAGCTGTGTAATTTTACCTTCCCTAATTTAAATGCAGTTGGTGGAATTTCACTGTCTGTTTTTTTTGCTATTTTTTTAGCAACACTAACTGAGCCAGTTTTGTTCATCTCTATTGGACCTTCAATAACTTTTCTTCTATTTAAAACCCTTACATTCTTGACCCAAAGTCTGCACATCGTTTACCAATAGGGATATAGATATATAGATATACAGCTTTGGGCATTTACTATACTGTTTCATATCATTTTTACCATTAGCGCAGTTGGAGCAAACTCAGTAGGATAAAAAAGATTAAAGAGAAGTCCCACATTCTCTCTTCTGATTTAAGCTGAATATTTGTCTGAATGTTTTTCCCTGTTTAAAATAAATATTAGATTTAAGCAGAAATGAGTTCTAAGAGAACCACGTCTATTGGCACAAGATTTTCCAATGATAACATTGAGGAATAAGCTCCTTTATATTTTTCCTTGCTTTGGACAATCTAGAATGGTCCAGACACAGATAAGCAAATCTCTCACAGTAGTAAATTCCACATTTGTATACATTTCTCTGTGAATATCATTAATATTTTTTTCATTAACTCTTGGAAATAATTATGAATAATGCTTCATTAACTCTTGGGGTGCCCATCAAAACCAAGTGCTGCAGTTAATAATGATTGAGTCGTATATCAATGGCCATTTTTTCTTGCAAAATACCTTGAAGTCAATGGGTGTTTTTTCTTAGGGAATTCTTCCGAGAAATTTCATTGGACATTTCAAAGTTCTCTAAAATATATGGTAAATATTCTGTATATAACCACTGCAATAAATGCGTGTTTATATTTCAACACAAAGTAAATTGAAACAGAAAAAAACCTGCTTGGAGTTACTTTGGCAGAACAGAAAATCAGATTTATGTTTTACCTGAACTATTTTATTTTGTAACATGGAAATGGAATGTTTCCCTTGACTGCTTGTCCTCTGTGACACATCAGTCTAGATAATCCATGAGTAGGAACGAATATCAAGGTCAGTGTAACATTGTAAAGTCTCCATACAAAATGCAAAGCCCGGCATTTAATAACACATTGTTTTATCATTCCTTGTTTCTTAAATGTCAAAAGCCGTCGCTAGATCCACATCAGACCTTTTGGAAATATCTATGCCGCACACTGTTGGTAGACCTTATTCACCAATCAATATTGAGAACATAAGTCTTACAAAGCTGGATTTCTGGTTTTTATGATAATTATGTTTTTTCTTTCAATGTTTGCTCTCTGTTGTTCTGTTTCAGTAAGAATAAAGGCAAAACAGTACAAATACGGCCAGCCAAAGGATTCCTTGCAAAATGGCACAAGTGAGAACTTAAAGGAATTGTTCAGTATAAAAATAAAAACTGGGTAAATAGATAGGCTGTGCAACATAAAAAATGTTAGTTTGGCAAAAATGTAATGTATAAAGGCTGGAGTGACTGCATGTCTAACAAAACAAAACGCTACTTTCTGCTTTTCAGCTCTCTTGGTTTCCATTGACTGGTTACGCTGGTGACCAAGCAGTAACCTGGGGGGGCACATGGGCCATAACTGTTGCTTTTGAATCTGAGCTGCATGATAAGGATCAATTGCAAACTCACTGAACAGTTGTGTTCCATGTGGTCCTCCTTCAAGTCACTGAAGTCACTGACTAACTCAGAGTTAGAGAGCTAAAAATCAGGAAGCAGTGTTCTGTTCTGTTAGACATCCAGTCATTCTAGCCTTTATACATTACATTTTTGCCTAACTATATGAGAATATGTTTTTTTTTATTTCGCACAGCCTATCTATTTACCCAGTTTTTATTTTTCACTTAACTGTTCCTTTAAAGAAGGCAAATATAAATAATAGAGGCAAGAGGGCAGGATTAAATGAAGCAGCTGGCTCTTCTCCTACATTTAATAACTGACTTCATAATTAGTCTTCAAAATAACAACAAGAATCAACCTTAACAAATAAACTATCATAGAGGAGTCTTGTTAAGTTAAGAAATGCACTTTTTTTATTTGGCGTGAGACTAGATTTAATACAAAGTATAAGTGAGCCCTCTGGTGTATCTGTCAAACTCATATAGTATACCTATTATAGTATTAGCTGTATTCTGTATGTGTTCCTAGTACAGCATTACCTGCATAATTCACTGTTAAATATGTTAACCCTGTTCTTCTGAAAGTGTTCTTGGCAAGTATTATTTACTACACTTTAACATTGTCTCCTTGGATTTTATTAGACATGCACTGGCTCTGCCATTCATCATGTGTTGCAGCCTGTGCATGCTCTGTATTCAGCACTAAAGCACATTCATTTTAACTTAGTGTACAGTTCATTGTTATGCATAACATGCCTTATCAGGATTTATTCATACATCAGTACCAGTCACCCTGTAGCTCACCCTGTGGTACACTGAGGTGCTTATAAAGTGCAGAGCTGTATAAAAAAAAGTGACCCCAGTTTTTAAGGAATACGAACATTAAAACGTGTCTTAAAATATTACTAAAATATTAATCTATATTAGTAATTCAATGCTTTCTGGATAACGGGTTTATGGATAACAGATCCTATACCTGTAATAATAAATTTGTAGCTTTACAGAGCACTTTGATGGGATCATTGAAAACTTTAAGCCAAAAGCAACTGGACCAAGAAAACCACACAATCAACGCTCAGACTAGGTAATGCAGTCTCCTGTAACCCACTCCCCCCACAGACTCTAGTCTATTAAATTGCTTGCATATTGGGTTGGCTACTTCTACTTCTTTGAAGTGCTGGAGAGAATCCATAGAAAAATAGTATCGCTATTTTTTTCAACTCCCTTTTTCGTCACTTTTCTTTTTTTTTTTCCTTTTCCCCATCTGCTATTTTATGTTGATTAGTGACTGTATATTATGTAGATTACAGGTGTCTTTCTAATTTAAATTCTAAATTAAAATACAATAAAAAGTGGCTTGAAGTGAAGAATAAAAATAACACTTAAAAAGGGATAGACTACTTCTGGCTATCCATCTGTTGCTGAATGGAAACCAGGCTGAAGAGATGTCTCCCCCCACTGCAAAGTTATTTAATTAAACACACCATGTAAAGATAGCCGAAAATTCATCGATTTCACCATTGTTCCAAATATTATACCAGCTCTTTTTTACAAATTGAAAACACTTTCCAAATGTTAATTTACTTACACAAACAAAGTATGCTCTTCTGAACTTCAGTAATTTTTTGATGGGACATTCACCATTGCTTTATTGTTAAATGGGTCTTTCATCTTTGAGTTAACTTTTAGTTTGATGTAGAGAGTGATATTCTAAGACAGTTTGCAATTGGTTTTCATGTGTTATATGCGGGGTTTGGGTTATTTAGCAGCTGTCAATTTTAGCAATCTAGTTGCTAGGGTCCAAATTACCTTAACAACCATGCTTTGATTTGAATAAGGGACAGGTAAATGAATAGGAGAGGGAGTGAGTAAAAAGATGAGTAATAAAAAGTACCAATAACAATAAGGGACAGATTTATCAATGGTCGAATTTCGAAGTGGAAAATACTTCGAAATTCGAGCATGGAATTGGATACTACGAAATTCTAAGTCAAATTCATAGGATTTTTTGCATCGTACGATCGTATTCCGATCGTATTCCAATCGTACCTATCGTACTTCGATTCGTACGATTTGAACGATTTTATCGTATGATTTTTCTTCGAATACAAAAAAATTTGAAATATATTCTGGAAGGTCCCCATAGGCTAACATAGCACTTCGGCAGGTTTAAGTTGGTGAAGTATTGAAGTTGAAGTTTTTTTAAAGAGACAGTACTTCGATTATCGAATGGTCGAATAGTCGAACGATTTTACTTCGAATCGAAGTCGAAGTCGTAGTAGCCTATTCGATGGTCGAAAGTATCCAAAAATTACATTAAATTTCGAATTTTTTAACTTCGAAAATTCCTTTGATTTCACTTCGATCCTTGATAAATCTGCCCCTAAATGTGTAGCCTTACAGAACAATTGTGTTTTTGAAGAGTTAAGGGACCCCTGTTTAACAGCTGGAAAGCATCAGAAGTAGAAGGTAAATCATTAATAAAACTATTAAAATATAAATGAAGACCAATTGAAAAGTTGCTTAGAATTGGCCATTCTAGAACATACTAAAAGTTAGCGTAAAAGCTACCCGCGATGTTATATGTGTATTTATTCTATGCCTATATAAAGGTGACATTTTATGGGCATGTATATTTTTTCCTATAGAATTGTGCTAGCCTGAAGAATAAATGTAACAATTGAATTCAGTAGCAGTTTCACCATACACTGGCAGGTGCGATGCCAACAGATAAGATCTTCCAACATGGCAGATCCCTGAACCAAGGATATTGATATTAAGGGTTATACATGTAATCAAAATCATAAAAAACTTAAATTTGTATGATATTATTATATAAATATATAAGCAAAAAAAAAAAAAAGAAGGCAATTTGAAACCATGCAATAGAAATCAGCCTATTTTCCCAGTAGGATGTTTTGAATGGGGTTTTAATTTTTTTTTTATTATTACAGTATGAATGTCTTTAACCCTTTCCATGCTTGTGGTTGACTCTGACCTATGTCACACAAATGACATCAAAAATAAATGACTGGACCATATTATGGCAAAAAACTGCAAAAACTTGTATTTTAGGAAAAGATAATTTGAAGACTATATATATATATATATATATATATATATATATATATATATATATATATATATATATATATATATATATATATATATATATTTTTTTTTTTTTTTAAAACCTCCTTTAAAAGAGGTTGAAAGTTTTAAAAGGTCAAAACTGCAAAAAAAAATTTGAAGAACCATTTCTTTATACTGTATATATATATATATATAAATCCTCTCATCTACAAAACCACTTTTTCCTAATTATCACTCTCTACATTCATGCCAGCTGTCCGTTTTAACTTCAGAATTACTTTTTTTAAATGAATAACTGAAAAAGGTTTTTATATATCCCGAGGGCTCAGTCTTCAAGGTGATAATGAGTTACAGAAAGGAAATGTGCAAAACAAACAGAGCATTTAACAAACCAAGAAGTAAGCTTCACCTGCAGAACACAGCAAACAGCAAGCATATGGACAGGTGTTTACTACACACACTATTTTATTTAGTAAAATCCTTTTCCCTAATTGGACAGTAAACATGTCAAAATGAAACAACAAGCCACTATTTGGTCTATATTTTATTTCCCATTAGAAACTTTAACAGGATTGTGTAGCATTCCTTTTGCTCTATCATAATCTCCTTATTAATCATCAGAATAGGGGGGTCACATTATCACATCCCCAAATATACTTATCAATGAAAGATATTGGAAGTATTTTACTGGAATATTAATTTTTTTCCATTTACCTGGTAACTGTAATGATAATTGTTGTGACAGACGCAACATTATGAAGAAAAACAGGTGCATTTTTTTCACGTTTTTTTTTCTTCTTAGAACGACTTCTACCAGAACTAAGTTACAAAGGTGTGAAGTAGTGTAAAGTTGTAAACCTGTCATATTGACACATTTCAGGTCACTCTTTTAACAGGAATAGGACACAGAGATAGGACATTCATTTGCTTTTATTGTGAATATGGGAAATTGCTGTATAGGCAACAGGTTATTTGCACTTTGATGGTGTTATCAAGTGCCTATTTCTTAAGCTTCCTCCATATTATTGCACCACTGCCAAACACAATGTGTATGAACTTCAGAGGTCCAAATTAAATATATTTTTATATTTTATCAATGTAAAAGCTCAAGAGGATTTTACAGTCCCTTCCATTCAACTTCCATTTCAACTGAACCTCAAAGAACATCATGTTTGGTTTCAGCTGACACAATCTTTACTTTATATAGAAAAATACATTTTGCTGGAAGTATTCAAAACTTCACACACTTTAATAGGTACAATATGTGACACTGGGACTCCACTTAAAAACTGACAAGTCAATGGGCGCCTATTTAGGGGCACATTTACTTAGGGTCGAATTTCGAGGGTTAATTAAACCTCGATATTTGACCGTCTAAGTAAAATCCTTCGACTTTGAATATCGAAGTCAAAGGATTTACCGCATTTCCTTTGTTCGTCCATCGATCGAACGATTTTTCTTCGATCAAAAAAAGCTAGGAAAGCCTATGGGGACCTTCCCCATAGGCTAACATTGATGCTCGGTAGGTTTTAGGTGGCAAAGTAGGTGGTCGAAGTTTTTAAAGAGACAGTACTTCGACTATCGAATGGTCGAATAGTCGAACGATTTTTAGTTTGAATCGTTAGATTCGAAGTCGTAGTCGAAGGTCGAAGTAGCCTATTGATGGTCGAAGTAGCCAAAAAAAGACTTCGAAATTCGAAGTATTTTTTATTCTATTCCTTCACTCGAGCTAAGTAAATGTGCCCCTAACTGTTGCTGGCATCTAAATTGTTGTTGGCATTGGAATTGTCAAAATTCACATTTCACGTATTTTTCGCCGTTTCGCGGATTTTTCGGGGAATTACTATTGCTGAGAGAGAAATTTTCATGCCAATTTTGCGAATATATTTGCTGGCGAATTGCAGAAATTTGCAGCGAATTCGCGCCTGTTGAGTAAATTTGCCCATCACTACTCAGCATCTGTTTTTCTTCATTCTGTCTTTATGCAGGAGTCTAATTTTGATTAACAGTTGGTGGAAGATTTATCAAGGGTCGAATTTCGAAGTGGAAAATACTTTGAAATTCAACCATCGAATAGAATCCTCTGAAATTCAAATTCAAAGTCGGAGGATTTTATCCATCGTACGTTCGTACACCGATCATACTTCGAATCGTACGATTCAAACGTATGATCGTACGATTTTCCTTTGAATATAAAAAACTTAGAAAATTGCTCTGGAAGGTCCCCATAGGCTAACATAGCCCTTCGGCAGGTTGAAGTAAATTCGAAGTCGTAGTATCCTATTCGATGGTCGAAGTATTCAAAAAATCACTTCGAAGTGACTGTCAACTCCTGCCTGAGGTGAGAATGAAGAGAGACAGATGAGGGATGGTGAAGCGTAACTTGCTTATTTAAAAAATGGTACATAAAATTTAAATTAATTATATTTAAAATGTTTTCTATTTCAGTATGATGAAGCTTTTTTCATTTAGTAACAGTTGCCCTTTCAGCCACATCACCCTTTACTCTAGCAAGGGCTCCGTTGTGTAAGAAGGTTGCGCCAGTTCTACTAGTAAAACAGCTGTGTCAGTAAGGGATTCATTTGAGCACTCTTTCCATAGGGTTACACATTTAATAGATAAATTACTTAGATATATTAGTCATTTGCTCTTCATATAACAATATCAATAATACAATGTAATCTATGTGAATGCTGTCAGTTTAAAGCTAACTGCCTTTTTGTTGAAATATTTGTAGTCTACTTACCTTTGGCTGTTTACACCTTTATCATTCCTACTTGTCCTGTCATGTTCTGCTTTGGTTAAGAACTCAACTCGTCTCCAGTAGAGTTCAGAAGGGACGTCTGGTGAACCACATTAACTATAGAAAATTGTCAAACAGCACTTTTACTATTCATATATCTGAACACAAATATATCATTAGTTGGTATTGTTTATTAGAGCTGGGCATGCAGTGCACATTGTGGTGTTTATACAAATGGCCTGTAGATGTCACTGTGCTCAGACTTATCTGTGCATACTTCCTGTTAGCTTAAAAGTGAAAGCTTGCTGTTGTGTAATGCCTGCATGACTCCGCAAATAAAGCACTGTTATACTCTACTCATCTTCGGCTACCCAAAACATTACAAATGGCAACAAGGATAGCTCTTCTACCTCTGCAGCAGCCTGCACCTTTTCTTCCGAACCCTGGTGAGCCTACCATACCTTTTACTGCTTGAATCCGTATGTTTGAAAATGACATTATTGCTGCTGACCAAGGGGTGATTTCTGCTGCTAGAAAGTGTGCTTTACTTATTCACTGCCTGGGAGCAGAGGGACAGCGTATATTCTATACATTACCATTACCTGATGAGACTTATGAAACTGCACTTACTGCTATAAAGAACTTTTTCGTGCCAAGAGTAAATGTGGTTGTTGAAAGAAATAAATTCCGCCAACGTGGACAGCATAATGGCGAATCCACAGAACAATTTGTAGCAGCTTTGAGAGAGCTGGTTGTTACCTGTGAGTTTGAAACTCTAACAGATGAAATGCTAAGAGACCAAATAGTGGAAAAAACAAACTCACCTCACATTAGAGAGAGACTGCTCCTAGAGCAGGATTTAAGCCTTGCAAAGGCTGTTCCAGTTGCTAGCCAAATTGAAACAGCAGTGGCAGAGGCTGAAACTCTCAGTCAGGGAACTGCTGGGAATGTACACAGACTGTGAATTCAACACTGTGGCCTAATAATGCACAGTCACAGGCAAAATACAGTGCTAAGGAAAGGGATTCACCTACACTGCAAAATCGTGCAGCAAATACAAATAGAAAATACTGCTTTCGCTGTGGTTCAACACAACACACTGCAAATTCTTACATGTCCTGCAAAAGCTTTACACAACTGCACAAAAGTAGGACATTTTGCTAAGATCTGCCATAGTTCTGCTAAAGATGTTCATGAAGTCACTACTACAAATGTTACAGTATTAAGTGTGGATAAAGCTGGTACATTTATTCCAGACAAGTTTATATGCACTGTCAGTGTCAGTACTGCTTCTGCCTGACAAGGGACACTCCATTAACCTGATGTTTGATACAGGTTCAGCTGTTTCTATACTACCAAAGGATATTTTCTTGAAATACTTTGCAAAAGATCCGCTTGTTGCACCTGCCCTGAAACTGGTCAGTTACTTAAAGGATCCAATCCCTGTGCCTGGTTGCTTGCCACTGACTGTACAATTTGAATCAAATACTGCAAAATGTGACTTTTACATTGTGAATAAGGGTACTGCTATACTTGGAAGGGATCTCTTTGCTGCATTAAACCTACAATGAATTGATTGTCTCATTACTACAGCACCAGTGCCTGCCCACACAGCCAGTGTCTAAAATTTCACCACAAAGCAACACTTCACTGGGCTGGGCAAAGAACTTTGTACATAAAATTTAGTTGAGACCAGATGTAAAACCAGTACCATTTCCTGATTCAGCATGGGAAAAACTTGCTAAACTTGCTATTGATATTGTCGGTCTTTTTGCAGATGCTCTGCAGATTTGCTATAACCTTGATGGACTATTACAGTAAATGGCCTGAAATTGCATTTGTTTCTCATATAACATCAGCTATAGTAATAACATTTCTGTCATTTCTGTCTTCAGCAGAGAAGGTAATCCAAAGGATTTAATATCAGACGGACTACAGTTTGTCTCATCCGAGTTTGAATTCTATCTGAGAGACAGGAATATTGTGCATAGGAATTCTTCAGTGTATTACCCACAAGCAAATGGAGAAATTGAGTGATTCAACAGAAGTCTGAAAAAAGCACTACAGACAGCAAATCTTACTGGGAAATCTTGGAAAGTATTTACAACACAGTTCCTACATAACTACAGAGCAACGTGCCATGCAACAACCCAATCATCTCCTGCTGAATTATTACATGGCAGACAGATGCGCACTAAGTTACATGTTGCAGACATCAAACTTCCACAAAATAATGTGCCTACAAAATCATCTACTGCTGACATTGTGAAACGTCAACAAGCCAAATGTAAGGCTTATACTTACAGAAAACCTGGTGCAAGAGAAGTACACTTTCAGCCTGGATCTTTAGTCAGAATTAAGAAACCAGGAATACTGAAACAAGGACAATCTAAATTTACTGCACCACTTGAAGTGAGACGCCAGCGAGGACCATACACACGAACTGTCTGATGGGCGCATATGGAATGAAAGTCGTCTTGCTCCTGTTAGATATGACTTTGGAGAAGCTCCATTTGATGAAGGACATTTTCCTACTCCTGTTGCCAACTGCAATAGGCCTGAAGAAAGTGAACCTATAAAGTGTACTGAGAGAATCAGAAAACTACCTGCATGGACCCAGGACTATGTGATGTGAATAATGTATATTATTGCTTTAAGATGCATTGTTGTTGTTTATTATAGTTGTCCAAATGCTTTCCTACTATAGGGGGAATATGTGGTGTTTATACAAATGGCCTGTAGATGTCACTGTGCTCAGACTTATCTGTTCATACTTCCTGTTAGCTTAAAAGTGAAAGTTACTGTTGTGTAATGCCTGCATGACTCTGCTAATAAAGCACTGTTATACTCTACTCATCCTCGGCTACCCATAACATAACACACATTTTATTAAACTACTCTATTAGAACTCTATTAGAATTCCACCCAGGAACTAGAAAATGACCAAAGTCATATTAGCGGACCCTTCAGTACTGAACATATTCTTTATTTTCAGGGATGCAAGTACACATGGCAATATGAAGGTCACACTATAAAATTAACCTCTATTTGACAAAATCAAATACATGTAATTTTGCCCACTACTTTTGTTTTCCACTGAATCTAGGCCCCTGTACCATTTTATACCCACCTCCCAAGACTTCCAATTGGTTTTCTTGAATTGTAATTTTTTTACCATTACAATTCATTCTGTTCAAGTAATAATTGGATCAATATTGCTTTTAACGACAGTGATATTATAAAATTGGATTTAGCAGCTTGATGAGAAATAGATAATAATAACAAAGTTTGAAGCAAAATTGCTTTATGCTCCAGTTTTCCAGTAGAAGCAGCCCATCAATACCATACAATTAAGATGATATATTGTTGGATTCATTGAAGTTTGTCTTTTGCAAAATATTGGCATTATACTGTATTTTGTTTTGCTTTATTTGTACAGTGGCACAGAGCAGCTTTTTTTATTACCTTCTCTTGAGCTATATCTTAGCAGTTCACTGGATTGTCCTTGACTTATATAAAAGATACAAGTAATTGATCATGAGCTTTCTTTTTCCATCTGCAGAAGCAACTGTAACACTAACCTGGAGCTTCTTCTGAACATGATATACATTGGTCTTACCATTTGACAAAATTTTTTTGCAAATGATCTGTCTGGTTCACAAGAGAACAAGGGAATATTTCTCCAACTGCTGAGATATGACAGTGGTTTGGGATGATTAAAATGTTAACAGTGATGCAGTAGCTTTTGTATTCTCATTGTTTCTCATGGTTAGAGACTTAAAAAAAGATTCAGCCGAATACTAAAATTTAAATGCATCCCTAGTTGCAACCAAAAAAAAAAGTCACCCCCACTTAGCTTGTAACCTTAAGATACGAGATATGAAAGACTTTCTCTTAACAGTCGACGTTTATTGTTGTGATTCCTTCATAATGTAGACAGCAACACAACCTTTTCTGCTTACCTCTCCCTAACAAAAACTGCTGTCCCTTCCTCTATCACTGCTATCATGGCCACCCTATTTCCTTTTCCTGTTTTCTTTTATTCACTTTTCATTACCAACAACTTTCACAGTTCAACTTAGGAAGCACGGCACCATAGTGGACAAACTAATTATATATTAACTATTTAATAATTCACATTTTGCCTTCTTACAAGCTCATAAGTGGATTATAGATGTTTCACATCATTACTGTATCAGCAAGTCATTATCCCATTAATAAATAGAATAGTAAATAAGTGTTCACACTTAAATCTGGACTTCCAAGAATATCTAAGAATGCAAATAGCTGTTCTTCTTAAATCTCTCTTATCTAAGAATGCAAATAGCTGTTCTTCTTAAATCTCTCTTATCTAGCCTTTAGTCTGAGCAGCCCTAGGGGGCAGCCCCAGAGTTTGTGAACTACGAGTATAATGTGAGATGAGTGAAGAACATTTTCTAAAGCTATCATCATCTGACAAAATCATTCCTTTTTGCAGAGAATGTGATCTCTAAATTCAAGCAGAGATGGATGTGGGAGTCAGTTATTGACTTTATTCACTTGGGCTCAAAGTATTGCTGTAAAAAGGAAATCTGTGCATAGATGACTTTTGATTTCATTGTTGCTGCTCTGCTCTGCCCTTATAGTGCTAAACTGTGGAACACAAACCCCTCCAGCTGGTGTTAACTGTGATTCCCACTGACTGTCAGAAAAAAAAAAATGTTTAGCTGTGAAATATATTGGAATTCAATGATTGGTTCAGGATTTATCTTACATGTATGTCAGAGGAACTAGTCATGCTATATGCATGCATATTATACTCAGAGTCTAATATAGTCTAATCAGTCCAATATTATACTGTATTTTGTGGAAAGCATGGTATATTGATTGTGTGACGGTCAGCCTCTGATGTAAAGCCCCATTTCGATTTTAATTAGTACAGCACATACAACAATACTAAATTCAAGCATTAGTACAAGTGTAGTCAGAATACCCTTTTATACTTTAGTATTGAGCCTGCAATTTGATGAGGTTATTAAAGTGTAAATGCAATGATAAGAACCCTATTATATCAGTTCACATCAGGTTCACTTTCAGCAGAAGTCTGCTTTTTAAAACTGATCAGTTCACTGAGTACATTTACGTAGATGCAAGGTCTTAGCCTAATATTCAATAACTTAATTTATACCAGACTGAAGAGACTTCAGTTTATCAATAGTCTATTGTAAACCTCTCTTAAGAATGTAAAGCTCTTAAATGAATATGTTCTTAGGTAAGGATTGCATTGACAACAACCTTTTCTTAATAGGGTGTCTTCTTCATTGCTGTATGTAACCAACAAGCATATATTGTGTTTCTGCGCCTTTCATATGCATTTTGTGAGATCAGCATGCATTTCTTTATTTTAATGTATTCTAAACTCAATTCTAACACATGAAAATGCAGCATTTAGTGTTAAAATTTTTAATTAAAAGGCAACTGTGCTGAAATGCAGATCCGAAAACTCATGGGTACAGCCAGGCAACATTAAATAGAAATAAATGAGCTCTTGCTCACAAAACAAATGTCAAATAAGTAAAAAAAATGACTACATAGAAGAGCCTTTAAACTAAAGAAAGTAAACTAGAAAGAAAAAAAAAATCAGACAGCTTAAATTCAAGCATCCCTGGAAGTTCATTTAATAATCTATGATTGATGTTTTAACCTATTATTTATTTGAGCTCAAAGGCATGCTAATAATTGATGTTTGCATCAGTCTAATGAGAACACCTTCAGACTTTTAGAATTCATTGTGGGACTTCAAAAATCTGCATGATGTCTGGGTCATTTCCTTATTTTAATAAGCCACAAATCCAAAAGACCTCAGAGTTCTTTCAGAGTAGATGACAATCATTTAGAAGCAGCCTTCAAAGAAGGTTTATTAAGGGACAAGAAGCACGTAGCCTGTGGATTATTATTATCCCCTTCAGGGAGAATTTGTACATGTCATCAGCTGCATCATACATAGCTGAAATTCAGAAAAACATACAGGAAAACAGATGAAAAAAGCATCTACTTTAAAAAAAACAAAAAAAAAACATTTGTACAAAAATGGTTGCTGCATGGCATATGATTCCAATACTGCTTGACAGATGAAGCCTGTGCAACCTTAACCTCATTTCCTGAAGCTGTCATATGAGTTATCTTGTGCCATGTGCACTATGTGCATAATCATAACACTTAGGACTGCATTTTTTAAATGCAACGTTGTGCATTTGTGTGAGTTCCAAAAGCAGCATTTTACTTTATTGTCTTTTGAAGCAGATTAAGTGCAAGAGAATGCAACAAGTTGTACCTTAAAAAATGTGATGAATGATGAAATGTGAACGTAATGAAATGCAACTCTGGACGCTCAAACACAACCAGGCCCATATTTCAAAGTTATGCGCCCCTAGCCAATCACACACCAGGCCTGCCGTCTCCTCCTACACTATCAGTGTGTTCCTACACACTTAACATGTGTAAAAAACAACCAATATGAGGTCTTGTACACCCCAAAAACCATTTATTGTAAGAAACAGCAGCCAGGGGATTTGAAAAACAGACCCTATTTCAGCTCCCCATTAACGTGGCAAGTGACATGCATGCCACCTCTGATTGACAGTTTAACACATCAGGTGAAAACTAGTGATGGATGAATTTATTCGCCAGGCGCGAATCCGCAGCGAATTCCCGCGATTCGCCGGTGTCTGTTTTTTTGGACGCCGTCACATTTTTCGCCAGGGAAAAAACGGACGCCGGGATCAAAAACGAGATGCCGGCGCCGCTTCATGAATTTTTCGCCATTTCGCGAATTTCCTGCGAAGAGAAACTCCCCAAATTCAGCCCATCACTAGTGAGAATGTCACTTCTGGGAGCAGTTGGAGCAGGAACTTGAGTGAGGGGATTGCTGGCTACCCAAACACTCCAAGCCAACATCTCACCAGCATCTAACTGTGAAGCGATCAGTTTTTAGCACAATTTTAAGTGCATTACTTTTATACTTTTTAACAAATAAAAGGTTTTCTCTGGCGGCGATGCACCATTCTCCTCTTAACTTTGATTTTAGAGATGCCAATAAGAGGGAATTCTACAGCAAGCAAGACTAATCTTTGAAAGGCACTGGAAGAAAATATGAGTCTGTGAGTAGGTACTCCTTCTGTACATATTGGTGAAAAAGCATGCTGTGGAGACAAAACTATAACTAATCCTCATTAGAGATGGCGCGAACTGTTCGGGTGTTCGCGCTCGCCGGAAGTTCGCGAACGTCGCGCGACGTTCGCCATTTTGGGTTCGCCATTGTTGGCGCTTTTTTTTGCCCTCTCACCCCAGACCAGCAGGTACATGGCAGCCAATCAGGAAGCTCTCCCCTGGACCACTCCCCTTCCCTATAAAAACCGAAGCCCTGCAGCGTTTTTTCACTCTGCCTGTGTGTGCTGAAGAGATAGTGTAGGGAGAGAGCTGCTGCCTGTTAGTGATTTCAGGGACAGTTGAAAGTTTGCTGGCTAGTAATCGTTTTGATACTGCTCTGTTATTGGAGGGACAGAAGTCTGCAGGGGTTTGAGGGACATTTAAGCTTAGGTAGCTTTGCTGGCTAGTAATCTACCTTCTACTGCAGTGCTCTGTATGTAGCTGCAGTGGGCAGCTGTCCTGCTTCTGATCTCATCTGCTGACTGCTGCAATAACAGTAGTCCTTGTAAGGACTGCTTTTATTTATTTTTTTGTTGTTTTACTACTACTAC
This sequence comes from Xenopus laevis, assembly GCF_017654675.1. Classification (NCBI taxonomy): domain Eukaryota; kingdom Metazoa; phylum Chordata; class Amphibia; order Anura; family Pipidae; genus Xenopus; species Xenopus laevis. The sequence goes on from NC_054376.1 coordinate 51,214,873, forward strand.
TACTACTACTATAAGAGCCCAGTGCTATTAGTCTAGCAGTGTTGGGGAGTGGGACTGGTGTGCTAATCTGCTGCTCCTAGTAGTTCAGCAGCACCAACTTTAATTTTTTTTTTTTTAATATTCATTTTTTTTTTTATTTTACTTTTTTTTATTTTACTACCGCTGTAGTAGTGTATAAGTTGACCTTTTAGGCATTATTTGCCCTGTAGGCATTTTTTGCCTAGTGTGTTATTCAACCAACTGCCATCTAGCTGTGTGACCTTGTTCACATTCTGTCTAAATATCCATAATATTACCGTCTCCAGAAAAAACACCGGAGTGACTTTTTTCAAGCAGCCATAATATATTTTACGTAATCCGTATCCATCGCTGTAGTAGTGTATAAATTGACCTTTTAGGCATTATTTGCCCTGTAGGCATTTTTTGCCCAGTGTGTTATTCAACCAACTGCCATCTAGCTGTGTGACCTTGTTCACATTCTGTCTAAATATCCATAATATTACCGTCTCCAGAAAAAACACCGGAGTGACTTTTTTCAAGCAGCCATAATATATTTTACGTAATCCGTATCCATCGCTGTAGTAGTGTATAAGTTGACCTTTTAGGCATTATTTGCCCTGTAGGCATTTTTTGCCCAGTGTGTTATTCAACCAACTGCCATCTAGCTGTGTGACCTTGTTCACATTCTGTCTAAATATCCATAATATTACCGTCTCCAGAAAAAACACCGGAGTGACTTTTTTCAAGCAGCCATAATATATTTTACGTAATCCGTATCCATCGCTGTATTAGTGTATAAATTGACCTTTTAGGCATTATTTGCCCTGTAGGCATTTTTTGCCCAGTGTGTTATTCAACCAACTGCCATCTAGCTGTGTGACCTTGTTCACATTCTGTCTAAATATCCATAATATTACCGTCTCCAGAAAAAACACCGGAGTGACTTTTTTCAAGCAGCCATAATATATTTTACGTAATCCGCATCCATCGCTGTATTAGTGTATAAATTGACCTTTTAGGCATTATTTGCCCTGTAGGCATTTTTTGCCCAGTGTGTTATTCAACCAACTGCCATCTAGCTGTGTGACCTTGTTCACATTCTGTCTAAATATCCATAATATTACCGTCTCCAGAAAAAACACCGGAGTGACTTTTTTCAAGCAGCCATAATATATTTTACGTAATCCGTATCCATCGCTGTAGTAGTGTATAAATTGACCTTTTAGGCATTATTTGCCCTGTAGGCATTTTTTGCCCAGTGTGTTATTCAACCAACTGCCATCTAGCTGTGTGACCTTGTTCACATTCTGTCTAAATATCCATAATATTACCGTCTCCAGAAAAAACACCGGAGTGACTTTTTTCAAGCAGCCATAATATATTTTACGTAATCCGTATCCATCGCTGTAGTAGTGTATAAGTTGACCTTTTAGGCATTATTTGCCCTGTAGGCATTTTTTGCCCAGTGTGTTATTCAACCAACTGCCATCTAGCTGTGTGACCTTGTTCACATTCTGTCTAAATATCCATAATATTACCGTCTCCAGAAAAAACACCGGAGTGACTTTTTTCAAGCAGCCATAATATATTTTACGTAATCCGTATCCATCGCTGTATTAGTGTATAAATTGACCTTTTAGGCATTATTTGCCCTGTAGGCATTTTTTGCCCAGTGTGTTATTCAACCAACTGCCATCTAGCTGTGTGACCTTGTTCACATTCTGTCTAAATATCCATAATATTACCGTCTCCAGAAAAAACACCGGAGTGACTTTTTTCAAGCAGCCATAATATATTTTACGTAATCCGCATCCATCGCTGTATTAGTGTATAAATTGACCTTTTAGGCATTATTTGCCCTGTAGGCATTTTTTGCCCAGTGTGTTATTCAACCAACTGCCATCTAGCTGTGTGACCTTGTTCACATTCTGTCTAAATATCCATAATATTACCGTCTCCAGAAAAAACACCGGAGTGACTTTTTTCAAGCAGCCATAATATATTTTACGTAATCCGTATCCATCGCTGTATTAGTGTATAAATTGACCTTTTAGGCATTATTTGCCCTGTAGGCATTTTTTGCCCAGTGTGTTATTCAACCAACTGCCATCTAGCTGTGTGACCTTGTTCACATTCTGTCTAAATATCCATAATATTACCGTCTCCAGAAAAAACACCGGAGTGACTTTTTTCAAGCAGCATTCATATATTTTACGTAATCCGTATCCACCGCTGTAGTAGTGTATACGTTGACCTTGTAGGCATTATTTGCACAGTGTTTTCTTCAAACCGCCATCTAGCTGTGTGAGCTTGTTCACATTTTGTCTAAATATTGATAATATTATCGTCTCTAGAAAAACCACTTGAGTTACTTTTTTTCAAGCAGCATTCATATATTTTACGTAATCCGTATCCACCACTGTAGTAGTGTATACGTTGACCTTGTAGGCATTATTTGCACACTGTTTTCTTCAAACTGCCATCTAGCTGTGTGTATTATCGTTTCCAGAAAAACCAACTGAGTTTTTGTTGTTGTTGTTTTTTTAAAAATAATGCCAGGCAAAGGCAGGCCGCCACGCAGAGGCCGTGCTAGGGGCCGTGCTGCTATGCAATCCTGTGGCCCTAGCAAATTGCCCAGTTTTAAAAAGCCAATGACCCTGAACTCCCAAAATGCTGAAGAGGTAGTTGACTGGCTTACACAGCACACCCCATCCTCTACCGTTTCTAACTTTACCACAACATCCTCCTCATCCTCCACTGCTATGGCCACCCCACGTAACACTTCCTCCACCACCGGTGCCCCTTCTTCACTGGAGTCAGAGGAGTTATTTTCCCATGAGTTTCTTGAACTGAGTAATGCGCAACCATTATTGCCAGAAGAAGATGAAGGAGATGAGGACGTTACACCAGATTTAATTCTGGCAGAGAACACGATAGAGATGGACATAATGAGTGATGAGGAGGAGGTCCCCGCTGCTGCTTCCTTCTGTGATGTGTCAGAAGAAATTGATGCATCTGAGGAGAATGATGATGAGGAGATTGATGTTTTGTGGCTGCCTAGTAGAAGAGAGCAAGAGGAGGGTAGTTCAGATGGAGAGACGGAGAGTCAGAGAGGCAGTAGGAGAATAAGACTTAGAAGAAGCAGGGAGGACAGCCCGCAGGGATCAGTAGGGCAACAACATGTATCGGCACCTGTGTTTCAGCCGGCCAACGCACCCGCCATTGCCGCCAATGCCGCCAACTTCTACTGTTACCGCCAGATCGCACACTTCCAAAAAGTCAGCAGTGTGGGATTTTTTTAATGTGTGTGCCTCTGACAAAAGCATTGTAATTTGCAATGAGTGCAGTCAGAAACTGAGCCTTGGTAAGCCCAACAGCCACATAGGTACAACTTCTATGCGAAGGCACATGAGCGGCAAGCACAAAGCACTTTGGGAGCAACACCTCAAAGGCAACAGGCAAACTAAAAGCCACACTCCTTCTGGTCCAGCATCTTACTGCTCTACCTCTGCTCTCCTTGACCCGTCTGAACCACCCTCCACTCCGCCTTCCACCTTGACCACCTGTTCCCATTCCCAGTCATCTGCCACCAGCCAAGTTTCTGTGAAGGCCATGTTTGAGCGTAAGAAGCCAATGTCTGACTGTCACCCCCTTGCCCGGCGTCTGACAGCTGGCTTGTCTGCACTCTTAGCCCGCCAGCTTTTACCATACCAGCTGGTGGACTCTGAGGCCTTCCGCAAATTTGTAGCAATTGGGACACCGCAGTGGAAGGTACCCAGCCGCAATTTTTTTTCTAAAAAGGGAATACCACACCTGTACCAACATGTGCAGAGCCAAGTTACCGCATCTCTGTCACTTAGTGTTGGGCCAAAGGTCCATATGACTACTGACGCATGGTCCTCCAAGCATGGTCAGGGCAGGTATGTCACCTACACTGCCCACTGGGTGAACTTGGTAATGGCTGGGAAGCAGGGAATGGGTAGCTCAACAACAACAGTGGAGTTGGTGTCACCGCCACGGATTGCACGCGGTTCTGCCACCACCTCTACTCCTCCATCGCTCTCTACCTCGTCTTCTTCCTCTTCTTCTTCTTACTCTGCTGCTGGGTCCTCCTTCTCCTCCTCCACACCTGTGCACCCCCAGCTCCCCCTAGGCTATTCGACGTGCCAGGTACGCCGTTGTCACGCTGTCTTGGGGATGACGTGCCTGGAAAGCAAAAACCATACCGGATCTGTACTCCTGTCATCTCTGCAGTCACAGGCCGATCGGTGGCTGACCCCACACCAACTGCAGATCGGAAAAGTGGTGTGTGACAATGGAAGCAATCTGTTGGCAGCGTTGAGACTGGGCAATTTAACACATGTGCCCTGCATGGCACATGTGTTAAATTTAATAGTCCAACGTTTTGTCTCCAAGTACCCAGGATTCCAGGACGTTCTCACCCAGTCCAGAAAGGTGTCGGCCCATTTCAGACGTTCCTACACAGCCATGGCACGCCTTGCTGACATTCAGCAGCGCTACAACATGCCAGTCAGGCGTTTGATTTCTGACAGCCAGACTCGCTGGAATTCAACGCTCCTTATGTTGGAACGTCTGCTGCAACAACAAAGGGCCGTCAACGAGTACCTTTTTGAACTGGGTGGTAGGACTGGATCTGCAGAGCTGGGGATTTTTTTCCCCCGTTACTGGGTGCTTATGCGCGATGCCTGCAGGCTCATGCGACCTTTTGAAGAGGTGACAAATATGGTCAGTCGCACCGAAGGCACCATCAGCGACCTAATACCCTTCGCTTTCTTCCTGGAGCGTGCCGTGCGACGAGTGACAGATGAGGCTGTAGACCAGCGTGACGAGGAGCTGGAAGCGCGCGATTTCTGGTCGGAATCACCAGAACGAACCCAGGCACCTGCTGCAACGCAGGGAGAGGTGCCAGAAGTGGAGTCAGAGGAGGAAGGTGGCTTTGTGGAGGAGGAGGAGGAGGACCAACAGGAGCAGGCTTCCCAGGGGGCTAGTGGTGACCTTTTGGGGACCCCTGGTCTTGTACGTGGCTGGGGGGAGGAGACCGTGGATGATGCAGTCCTTGATAATGAGGAAGCGGAGATGGATAGCTCTGCATCCAACCTTGTGAGAATGGGGTCTTTCATGCTGTCATGCCTGTTGAAGGACCCCCGTATCAAGAGGCTTAAGGAGAAGGACCTGTACTGGGTCGCAACGCTACTAGACCCTCGGTACAAGCATAAAGTGTCAGAAATGTTACCAACATACCACAAGTCCGAAAAGATGCGGCATTTACAAACCAGCCTGCAAAACATGTTGTACAATGCTTTTAAGGGTGATGTCACTTCAGGAACTCATCAACATTCCAGGGGCAGAGGTGCCAGTAATCCTGCCACGAGCACACCTGCAAGGACAAAGCCTTTTGGCCAGTCTGTAACGTCAGACATGCAAATGTTTTTCTGTCCAAGGCAGCGCCACAACCCTTCTGGATCCACCCTCAAAGAACGCCTCGACCGGCAGGTAGCGGACTACCTGGCATTAACTGCAGATATCGACACTCTGAGGAGCGATGAACCCCTGGACTACTGGGTGTGCAGGCTTGATCTGTGGCCAGAGCTGTCACAATTTGCCATGAACCTCTTGTCTTGCCCAGCCTCAAGTGTGCTCTCAGAAAGGACCTTCAGTGCAGCAGGAGGGATTGTAACTGAGAAGAGAACTCGCCTAGGTCACAAAAGTGTCGATTACCTGACCTTTATTAAAATGAATGAGGGGTGGATCTCGGAGGGTTACTGCACGCCGGAAGACTTGTTCTGACTTCTATGCAGCTGTCCTTCTCTTCAAGCCTCATGACTCCACACACAGCTGTCCTTTAGCGTCCTCCTCCCTCCGCCACCGTTACAAACTAGGGTGCAAACCCTACTGGTTTAATTTTTTCTGGCCTCTGTGCTTCAGTGGCTGCAACCAAAAAAACTGGGCAAACAATGTCTACAAGGTCAACGTATGGCAAAAAATGACTATTTTCAGCATTTATATGGCATATTTTTTCTGGCAACTGTGCTTCAGTGGCTGCGTCCAAAAAAATGCATATTTTCTGCATTTATATGGCATAATTTTTCTGGCCTCTGTGCTTCAGTGGCTGCAACCAAAAAAATGCATATTTTCAGCATTTATATGGCATAATTTTTCTGGCCTCTGTGCTTCAGTGGCTGCAACCAAAAAAATTTATATTTTCAGCATTTATATGGCATAATTTTTCTGGCCTCTGTGCTTCAGTGGCTGCAACCAAAAAAATTTATATTTTCAGCATTTATATGGCATAATTTTTCTGGCAACTGTGCTTCAGTGGCTGCGACCAAAAAAATGCATATTTTCTGCATTTATATGGCATAATTTTTCTGGCCTCTGTGCTTCAGTGGCTGCAACCAAAAAAATGCATATTTTCAGCATTTATATGGCATAATTTTTCTGGCCTCTGTGCTTCAGTGGCTGCAACCAAAAAAATTTATATTTTCAGCATTTATATGGCATAATTTTTCTGGCCTCTTTGCTTCAGTGGCTGCAACCAAAAAAATTTATATTTTCAGCATTTATATGGCATAATTTTTCTGGCAACTGTGCTTCAGTGGCTGCGACCAAAAAAATGACTATTTTCAGCATTTATATGGCATATTTTTTCTGGCCTCTGTGCTTCAGTGGCTGCGGCCAAAAAAACTGGGCAAACAATGCCTACAAGGTCAACGACGTTGACCTTGTAGGCATTGTTTGCCCAGTTTTTTTGGCCGCAGCCACTGAAGCACAGAGGCCAGAAAAAATATGCCATATAAATGCTGAAAATAGTCATTTTTTGCCATACGTTGACTCAACGTATATGGCAAAAAATTACTATTTTCAGCATTTATATGGCATATTTTTTCTGGCAACTGTGCTTCAGTGGCTGCGACCAAAAAAACTGGGCAAACAATGCCTACAAGGTCAACGTATGGCAAAAAATGACTATTTTCAGCATTTATATGGCATATTTTTTCTGGCAACTGTGCTTCAGTGGCTGCGTCCAAAAAAACTGGGCAAACAATGCCTACAAGGTCAACGTATGTAAGTTGTTTAAAGAGAACAGTAGATTACTAGCCAGCAAAGCTACCTAAGCTAAAATGTCCCTCAAATCCCTGCAGACTTCTGTCCCTCCAATACAGAGCAGTATCAAGCAGATTACTAGCCAGCAAACTTACTATCATCTGTCCCTGAAATCACTAACAGCTCTCCCCCTACACTATCTCTTCCAAGCACACACAGGCAGAATTTTCAGATACATTTTTGCCCTTGATCCCCCTCTGGCATGCCACTGTCCAGGTCGTTGCACCCTTTAAACAACTTTAAAATCATTTTTCTGGCCAGAAATGTCTTTTTTAGATGTTAAAGTTCGCCTTCCCATTGAAGTCTATGGGGTTCGCGAACCGTTCGCGAACCGCTCGCATTTTTGCGCAAGTTCGCGAATATGTTCGCGAACTTTTTTTCCGACGTTCGCTACATCCCTAATCCTCATACACCCATGTTCATGGTCTGTGTACACTTCACAAGTGGTGATTGAGTTTAAATGTAAATACTTCACTTCTTCACCAGCCTTAGGGAGCTGATCATTATTGTTTGGTTTGAGTTTCATTGAATTTTTATTTTTTAATAAAAATGAGAAAAAATAGGTTTTAATAAATACCCCATCTACATAATCACTATCTTTTTAGCAGCACAAACATAAATTATCCCTATGAATTGGACTTCTGTATTCTTTTTTTGCTATAGAAGGAATATGAACACATCACGCCTTGCAAACAGCTTTAACAAATCCCCCTTCCACAACCGATTTACTTCCTTCTTTGTGTATGCGGGCAGGAGCAGTGGATATGGTGGCGGGTGGGAGGTGCAGGAAGAGCCGTATAGGTGCACACCGGACCCTTCTGAAGATATTTCTTTGCAGGGTGGGGGGCACAGCGTTGTTACACCTCTGATAGGAACAATACACAACTGGCTGTTTTGTTTTAGTAGATGTAGAGGGATTTCCTAACTTAAGTAATACAGTTTATCATGATTTACTATTGTCTTTCTATTCTATTCTTATATAGTAATCATTTTCAACAAATCGGGAGGAAAAAATACTAAATATAAATTTCACATGGAAATTGTATTAAAAGTCAAATTAGACATAGGTAAGGATTTATGTTAACAAAGACAGACATACTTCCTTTCAGAACGTATTAAGAATGGCTGAACTGTTAAGAGCATATATAAATTGCACAGCTCATGATGCCTAATTATTATTACCTGTCACCACTTCTCGGGATTCCTGATTGTTGCAAGAACAATATCTTTATTGTACAACAGAGAATCATAAAATTTAAATTATTACTTTGGCTTCTCCACTTCAGAAGGATAATTATGATATGTTTCAAGCTACTTTTATGTGCTGTTGAAGAGAATGACAATGTATGACAGGGAATAGACTGCAGACACTGAGCTGTCTGCCAGCAATATGTAAGCACCTAAACATGTAGATAGATACACAGCTCAGATGTATCTCTCCCCATAATTATAATCCAGCAAAACAATCAAACTAAAACAAATTACAGAAAAATTATACTTGGACAGTTATAAGCATTCTATAAAGGAATTACTAAAGAGGCTATTTGTAATAGGGTAAGGAGTTCTAAAAAATGATTTATTAGTTTCCATTTTAGTAATGTCAAGATAATGACAAAGAAAAAGCAACTTTACAACAGTTCTGCTACTATTAGCAGATTGTGCCCCAGAAAACAATATAAAACATTTAACAGCTGAAAGCATATCCACTGAGAACATACTATGTTTAGGGTTTGCCCTCTACTGGGGTAAGTTATAAGAGAGGATCCACTATTAGATGGCAATAAAGGCTGGTCAAAAATTCACTGTTTGGGTAAGGGGTTAGGGTAGATACCTTTTAGGCAAGGTGGTTGTAAAAGTTAATTTCTTTGTAGGAAGGGAGCCTAATTATAGGGAAGAGGGTGAATAATTGTGGACACATCTGGAAGGGAGCCTTATGGAAAGGAGAGTATGTAAATGTGTCTGGCACTTATAGTTAAGGTTGCACTGTTGGGGGAGATAGAGGGGGTAAAAGCATGTTCTGCCCAAGGGTATAATTAGAAATCATGTACAGCTTTTGAAAATAAAGGGAATGGGTTACACCACTGGGCAGAGGGTGGGAGGCAAGAAGATGCACTGCTATGTAGGTGCAGGATAAAGAAGATGCCCAGAAACAATAGAGAGTGAGGATGCATTGCTGATGGTGGTTAGTTATGGTGCATGTGGGGTGGGGAGATGGGAGGGGATGGAATTCTTTGTGTGCATTGTTTTGGTTAGGTGAAATGAAGTGTAGGATAAATTGCAACTACTTCTATAGAAATATGTTTATGGCTGGGAGAAAATGGACACAAGAGCATACACAATTGTTACGGCTTGTAGAGGTTAGGCCAAAAACACCAGAGACCAATGTGGATTGAAGTATCAATTCTAGCTGGTGGAAGTAGATGCAGTAATAAGAACTGGTACCATGGTACAATAAACAAACACTACTCAGTGGGCAAATGATTTATAATTGGGACCAGGCGCAGGATAAAGTAGAGCTATGGATGGTGACACTGCAAAGGTGGGGCTAGTCTGAACTAACCAGTATCACATACCTGCTGTCCTGTGAGTGGGCAAAGATGAACAAGTAGTGCAGAAAGGAGTCAATGTGGGGTGGAGATAGAATCTGCATGGAGAATGAAATGTGGGGTAGGCAAGTTATGAAAGTATAAATCAGGGCCGGACTGGCATTAAAAAGCAGCCCGGGCAAAAAAATCAAAGCAGCCCACATGTAAACATGCATTGGTCTTGTACTCATCCACTCATATATTGGGGTAAAACTGCAAAAAATTATGTGCATAAAGAGCTGCCTTTCTCACACACTTAAGTTTAATTAAGTGTAATTAATGTAAAGTATGTTAAAGATTCTACAGCCTTGAGCCTTTATATGGTCACGGAAACCCCTCAGTGACTTCTAATATCCTTATCATTTACTGTAGGGGGTACATTATCCCTTATAATACATCAGCGATACTCAGAGTTCCCTGTATAACGCAGCCTGCAGCCTTGTGCCTTTATATGGTCACAGAACAACCCCTCAGTGACTTCTAATATCCTTATCATTTACAGTAGGGGGTACATTATCCCTTATAATGCATCAGCGATACTCAGAGTTCCCTGTATAACACAGCCTGCAGCCTTGTGCCTTTATATGGTCACAGAACAACCCCTCAGTGACTTCTAATATCCTTATCATTTACAGTAGGGGGTACATTATCCCTTATAATACATGAGTGATACTCAGAGTTCCCTGTATAACTCAGCCTGCAGCCTTGTGCCTTTATATGGTCACAGAACCCTCAGTGACTTCTAATATCCTTATCATTTACAGTAGGGGGTACATTATCCCTTATAATACATGAGTGATACTCAGAGTTCCCTGTATAACTCAGCCTGTAGCCCTGTGTTTCTATATGGTACACTGTAGTAGTTAAGTACATATTCTCAGCATCCAAAAGGGCACTCAGAATAATAAAAACAGCAGTACTTACATATTAATGTATGTGCTAAAATGGATCAGTGCAGTTGCTTATAAAAATCAGTCAACAGTTTGAAAATTAAAGTGAAGGTCTAAGTGGCTGTTATGGGGAACTGCTCCGGAGCAATTTAGCATTATTTAGTAAATCACCCCCAGTTTATTTATTAAAGGCAAGATGCCAAAGACAATTCCAACAATAAGGTACAGTATGTCCATAATTCCATAGAGAATAATTCATGAGTAATCATACAGAATAATTCATTAAAAAATCAACTGGTCATTATTCATTATTTGTGGTTTTTCAGTTATATATTTTTTTGTTCAGCAGCTGGTTGCTAGGGTCTTATTTACCCTAGAAACCAGGCAGTGGCTTGAAAGTTGCTATAGGATTTTTAAAGGCATATTTATCAAAGGGTGAACTTACGAATCCCATAGAAATGAATCGAGAGAGGCGGAATTTCACACTAGTGGACTGTGGTGATCTCTAACTTCACTCTTTGATAAATATACCCCTATGAATAGCAATACATGAGTTACTTAATAACAATTCATTTGTAGCCTTTCAGAGCAATAGTAAGTGACCACCATTTGAATGCAGAAATAGGTAGCAAATAATTAAAAATAAAACATGAAGACCAATTGCAAAGTTGCTATAAATAGGACATTCTATAACACACTCCACCAAAACTGTGCAGCCTCCATGTCACACTTATGACTACAACATTAGGCTAATATCATGTTTATCACAGCTTCTTCCTGATAATAAAACCGAGCTCCCAACCTCTCCGTCTAAATTACAGTCAAACCATAATTTTACATATCTGCTTTACATTTTCTTTTTTTGCTTTTTTCTGTTCCACTGGAAAATGAAAAATCAAGCTTTGTCTGTATGGCAAAAGCTGTGGCCACAACACAAGTGAACAGTATAATTCAATGCACCCCCTACCCACCAAATAATTTGAAATACTGGTCACTTGAGAGACTTTGCTGCTGTTTTTTCAGACTGCTGAGACACTGCTGGCCCACTCTCCAATCCACAGGCCCACTTTCAGCACCAGCTCTGCTTTGCCCCAGAAATAAATACCTCTCACCAGCTTCCCAGAAGAATAATTCAGCTCTCCTGTTTGTTTGTAAAGAAAGCAGCCTGTCGTGACATCACACAGGTGTCCTGTCCACTAATTCAAAGTTTCTGCAGTCCTCCTCCCTCTCTCTCTCTGCTCTGTTACATTACACTGCTATATGGAGGTGGGAGGAGGCTGCAAACTTGAGCGTCTTGCTGCCATTCCAGAGAGTGGGGGAGGAACACGGAGACAGAGCAGAGGGATGATTACATGAAGCAGACGCTGCTCACGGATTAGTAAACTAATTAGGTGGCCGCGCTGGACAGATCAGGTACTGACGCTGGCGGCTTTGATTAATAGCATAGTGAAGCAGTGCGCCCCCGCATCTTGTCAGACAGCGAGCGGCCCACTAAAACACACAACAGAGCAGCCCCTCGGGCAAATGCCCGAGTAGACAGATTATCAGTCCGGGCCTGGTATAAATATACCAGCAAGAGTGATAGCCTGACAATGATGGGGTTAATCTGCTGGTTGAAACTCCTTTACTGGCTTCAAGATGATATTATAAGTGGTTTTAAGTATCATGATGTGTAAAACATTGGCGTCAGTGATGTTGCCCATAGCAACCAATCATTTTTGTTTTCAAACTTGCAGATGACTCTTGAAATTATCCAATTGCTGATTGGTTGCTAAAGACAACATCCTAGGTGATGTTTTTCTCAGCATGATAAAAGGGCCCCCAAGCGATCAGATGTAGGAGCGAGCAAGGAGGGAGGAGTGAAAGTGCTTTGATGAGACTATCAATAATAATAATAATAATAATAATAATAATAAAAATCTGTTGGAAAATAGCTACTGTAATCTGTAACTGGTAAATCTATATCATGAATACATTTCACCATTGTGCAAGGGTAAGTTAAATATATGCAGCACCAGAATTAGGCAAATGTTAAAGTTCTCAAGCTTTAAATAACCTAGTATAGCATTTCCAATACAAACAGCTTGTTTTCTAAAGGAATTCCTTTTGAGTTCCCCACTGGTTGGAGAGGATGATGGCAGACTTACAAGCTCAAAAAAACATTTAAGGAAGAAGTATAATCTATCATTTACAGTATTATAGATAAGCAGGAAAGAAATACACATTTCTTTTTACCAATAATAATATTTGCTTTCACAATTTGTCACCCACATGGGGTGTATCTAGATCTAAGACACGCTCTCTGGATCTCTGCCAATGAGAATTCTGTCACCAGAGCTCAGAAAAATAGTAGCCAATAAAGAACGTAGCATATACAGTAGCATGTATAATTGACATATGGACTGCTGGCAAAGAGCTCTGAGTTAGTTCTAAATGTGTTTAGTTGTCATTTGCAGCGTTTGGACTCAGGGGGGTCTGAGCTCAACTCCCATTGACAGCTCCTGTGTTTCCTTTATAACTGAGAAGTCTTTCTGTAAAGAGACATAATCCCCTTGTACCACAAACAACACATTTCGATTTCAAGATCTTTAGGGCAGGGACTCATTGTGAAATAGATATTCTACATACATTCCTGCATATAGTTTGTCGTCTTTTATAAAAGTAATTTAAAACCTTTCTCTATTCATGCAATAGTAACTTTTCATTGATACTTCTCACACAGTAAATATACATACATACACAGTTGTTCCTGAAGGTGCTTAACAAGAATAAAGCTTTTTCAAATGCAAATTTGACAAAAACCTTATTATGCTAGAATTTTACTTGCTTTTGAGCCCAGCAGTAATCCAAACAGAACTTTTGAATTTGCATTACATTAGTTAACCCTATTTATTCATCTTTTTCTATATACTCTATAGAGTAATCCATATGGAAAGTACTTGATCTTGTCCCTAGGCTTTGATTGTAATTGACGTAAACAACTGAACAATCCAATATTTGTATGCTAAAAAAAAACAACAACCCAATTTTCACTGAACTTGGTGCTTCTCAGCAAGTTGACAAAGTGCTGGACAGATCTTCAGGTCAAGTATATAAAATTCTAGTGTAATGTTACTATGAATATTTAAGAAAATCTAAAAAAACTTATGGGTCTTAAATCAGTTCCATAAACTATAGTTGTGATATATATATATATATATATATATATATATATATATATATATATATATATATATATATATATATATATATATATATATATATATATATATATATATATTATATTACATTATATATCACAACTGTAGTTTATGGAATTAATTATCTTTTCTAACAATTTTTTACAGGAACTGGACCCCTTATCCAGCATTCTGACTATAATTCTCGAAAAACAAGGAATCAACAGGGCCTGCAGTTTATTTCAAGCTTAAGCAAAATCCACTCCAAAGCCAGATTGTGAGCAATTTGAGTGTGTTTCATGCCTTGCCTCACCATTTCCATACAAATTTAATTTGACCATGTAGGGTCAGGCCACACGAGTAGATTTGGGGAGATTAGTCGCCCCAGCGACAAATCTCCTCTTCTTCGATGCAACAATCTCCCCGAACTGCCTTCCCCATGCCCTTCCCCGGTTAAAATGAAAATCGCCTGGGGGAAGGCACATGCGGTGCTTCCTTTTCCAAAGTCGCCCGAAGTTTTCTCGTGAAGCGATGGGGCAACTAATCTCCCCAAATCTGCTTGTGTGGCCTGCCCCTAAGAATAACAGTTGCAACTATGATGAGAAAATATATATAAATACAGTGGCCTTACAAGCGATTCAAGGTTGATAGAAGGGTAGGGTAAATGATAAAATAATTAGTAAATGAAAAAATATGACAGAAAACTCAAAATAGACGACACTTCTGGACAGTTTAATAATAGTGATGGGCGAATTTGTGCGAAAAATTCACGAAACGGCGCCGGCGTCTTTTTCTTGATGCCGGCGCCCGTTTTTGACGCGAATTTTCGAAGGCGTTTCGCGAATTTATTCGCTGGCGGCAAATCGCGCAAATTCGCCGCGAATTCATGCCTGGCGAATAAATTTGCCCATCGCTATTTAATAAGGCAGGTTGCTTTTCGGGATCAAATCCCTTAATCATAGGTTGGGATTTGATCCCGCAACGCGTTAGGTTTTTTCAGCAGCCTGCCTTATAAAATTGTCCAGAAGTGCCATCTATTTTGAGTTTTCTGTCATTGAATATATTGGGGACGCTGGAGACTGAGCACCTGGCAGGGGGAGGAACTCTTATTTTTTGTTTTTAAATGAAAAAATAGCTAATTTCAAAGCTTCATTAGTGGTGTTGTTCCTGTATACAAATTTGCAGTAGGTTTTTGGTGATGTGGATGCCCCCTAAATACCTGGCTCGGTATCACAATACACAGAAGAAAGATAAATAGGAGCTGCACACACATTCAAGTTACATTATAAAGGTGCTTCACCAATTTATTTGGCCAAAGTGTTTCATGTCCACCCAAAATGTTATCTCTGTTTTTTTACAAAGAGAGAAACAAAAAGTTAGCATTTCAGATGGACAAGCTTCCCTTCAGTCAGACAAAAATCCTTATTTCCACCCATAAAGTTCTGTTGTTAGTTGTAACATTTTTCCCAACCTTCACTCTCTATCTAAATTTGCCTTATAACCATCTTGATTCAGAGCTTGCCTTGAATGGTTATGGGCACATTTCAAAATGTTATGCAGAAGGTTTTATTGTGAATAGGAAGGAGCAAAGCCAAAGCAGATACAATTGAAAAAGTGCATTTATTCACTGAACATGTTTCGAGTTTAAAAACCCTTCATCAAGCGGCTCCTTCCTATTCATGCTAATGTTTTACTAAGGAGTGAGCGTCTGGTCGGTACGTGGAAGGGTATAGTTTGTATATGGAAATCAACTGATGTTATGCAGAATGTTTTACCAAATGCTGTTATCCTTTCTGACATCCTATATGGTATTTATATTATAATTGCTTACCTTTTATATGCTTTATTTGTTGTGGTGCAATGCCATAGCTGGGAACATGTAATACATATTTTAATTATACCATAAACTCTGGTTTTGCTTTAATTTAATGTCAAAATCCTCAGTATACATTTTTTCATCTTATTTCTCTATCCATGTTTCCCGGACACTTCTTTTTTTGTTGTTGTTTTTTTTCATTCTTACATCCCCATTATACCTGGCAGTAAGGTTAATCTATGAAAAAGTAACAAATAATGCAATCCTGCACATACTTTTGCAGCCACTCTTTAGTGACACCTATAGATTATTGGAAGATGTTTTAGAATGAAAATCATTAACTGAATACACTCAGTACTGCTTTCGTATATACAGAGCATATTAATGTATTTTAATAAACCTGTAAAGAAATGACTTTTTAAAAACCAACACGGCAGTAAAACACAGTTATTGATATGCAGCTTTCCTTTTATATAGGTTACAAAGAGGCATTCAATATTGATTTAAGATGCCCCTTACAATTTGAACATAGCCTGAATTTTAAAAGGTCAGACAAATGTACTCCGCTTGCTACTCATTTGGTGCAGTCTGACCTCTCTTGTGTGCTTGCCCCCAACTCTTTTACAGATTTAATAAAAGCTTTTCCCCATGCAGAGTTCCCACACTTCTGAACAGAAAGTTCTGCAGCCTTGTGTCTGGGATACTTAAACATAAATTTAACAGCTTGTATTGAAAGAACGAAATGAAGACCTGGCGGGGAAACTGTTTCAATAGCTTTGTCTTTTCTTGATTTGAATTTATAGTCACAAAAGATAACAACATCTATATGCAAATCTCCTTAAGCTAAATGGAAATTGAAAAACTCATAAATTAGATCTTCTCAAAAACTTTATAGCTTAGTGTGAGGGCAGGAGAATCAACAAAAGAAATTCCTCAGCCAGCATATACAGAGGTATGTATGAAAAGTATTCAGTTACTTTCCAAACAAATTTGACAAATGGACTGAGCAGCAATATTCTTCTCTTATAAAGTTTGAATGATTGGAAATTACTGATAGTTGTATCAGTAGTGATGGGCGAATCTCTCCAGTTTTGCTGAAAAATTCGCGAATTTCCTACAAAATTCACAAAATGGCAAAAAATCTGAAAGTTCACAAAAAAATTGTGAAATTCTAACGTTTTCACAAAAAATAGAGCAACTCGAACGTTTTCAAGAAAAAATTGAGCAATTCGAACCTTTACACGAAAAAATCGTGAACATAGGAATCGCGGGAATTCGTCACAAATTTGTGCTAGGCGAATTTATTCGCCCATCACTACTCTTCAAGCCATACTACCAAAAAAATTAGATTGCAGGAATTAATAAAGGGAAAAAAGTTTATACAACAGAATGTTTTTAGTGAGCAAGAAGATTTGACCTGAAAATGCTTGGAAGTAGTGTCTTTATTTACATTTCCAAAAGTGCAGAGTGCAATATACAATTTCAAACGCAGTTTTTCCAATGTTTTTTTGCCCACGGTGCAGAGCTTCCCCCCACAATCCCACCATTGTTTCGCTGCGTGGGGAATTGTGTTCAATGTAAGTGTGGATAATGCATCACATCAATGCAATTGTGTTTTGATGCAAACTGTGTGCAAGTTGCGGCTAAAATATTTGTAGACTGCCTTTTGGCAAAGATCAAGTGTAGTATCTTCAGAGAACCACTTTATCCTCTGGCCAGGGGCCATGGCATTATGAAAGCCCGGGGCATTTTCCCCCTTTGGGAGGTACATGTCTCACTATGGGTCTTGCACAAGTACACTGCAATTTATGGCTTTTATTTTGCTTTTACTTCTCCGCTCAGGCCTTTTGGCTTGAGGGAAAATTTTTTTTATCTCGGCCGCCTGCCAGATCCTTACTGCACTCTAAGCACTTATTTTTAAGCACTTGTTTTTAGCACATATTTATTTCAGCACTTATTTTTTTGTGTTTTTCTATGTGTGTCTTTTCAAGGTACACAGGCTTTGGTAAGCACTCAAGTCCTTTTGGGCTCTGCTCCCAGGCCAAGGAGTTGGTGCCCCAGGGGAAGCTTTGGCGGAACCCGGGGTAAAAGGAATCTCCCTAGCCATGAGGCGAAGTAGAGTCTGAAGACCATTGTCCCCTGCCTGTGCCTTTTGTGCCGTAGGGTGAAGGTGAGCCCGCAGACTTTAGATCCCATCAGTGCCTTTGGCCTGGGGCCTTAGGTTTTTTTGGAGCCCATGCTCTTGTGGTAGGACTCACTGCGGACACCTGCACCTTGCACTGTGCACTTTGGGTGTTTTTAAATAAAAAAAACTGTAAACTTAATTCTTTGCACACAAGTTTTAATAAATAAATTAGATAAAAAAAATTTTTTTTAAACACTTTGAATTGAATTCGATCAAATACGATCTAACTTCGTTTCAAGCAATCGAATACAGCCTATTCACATGCTAAAAAGCGTAAATTTTTAAAATAAATTTTGTTTGGTCTTTTTTTATTCAAATTTTGAAGTTATGGGAGTTCAAAAAGACTCCCAATACTTTAAAATTCAACCGTTGATAAATCTACCCGTAAATATTGGTTGGTCAATAACTAACATACTGTACTTATGAAAATCAGAAACCCTGTTTCAGTCATATGGATATGACACTGAACAAATACAATGCATGCTTTCGATTGCATGTAAAGCTGGCTTTACACATGTCATATATGGCATCTATGGCTGGCTGTCCATTTGGTTGATAACCCTGCTAGTTGAATAGCATACACCAGTGCTGTCCAATTTCTGTGGTATCGAGGGCCAGAAATTTTCTGGCCTATGTGGTGGAGGGCCAATAATGGAAGCCAGTGTTGACCACACACCCTTAAACCACACCCATTTAAATCACACCCATATTATCTCAAGAACTTTTAAGACCATGACCACGTTAATGGTTGTTACACACCAAAAAACAAAAACAAATAGTTGGCGCTCACTACAGGGATATCACTCATATGTGAAAATTAAAGTCATCCCCTTAAATATACTATAAACATACCCTTAAATCCATAACACAGCATCCCCCCCCCCCAGCAAATGATTAAACACCTTAGGGGCCCCTAACAACAATTTCCAATAGCTAATAAACTCCCAAAACATCCCACATGGTAGAGAGTATGGCACACACAGGAAGCATAGGGCAGGCAGAGTATGGCACACCCAGGGAGCATAGGATAGACAGAGTATGACACATAGGGAATGCAGAATAGAGCAGAATAAAGACAGGGAAATCTATCAGGACAGCTCATACTTTGTTACATACAGTGACTCAATGATGGTCCCCCTGCAGCAGTTGTGTGAAAGATGTGGGCACTTTAAGTATGGGATGGAGATGTGAACAGTACAGGGCTTTAGGGTGTAAACAATAGAGGGGTTACCGGTGTGAACAATGCAAGGGGAACTACCGGGGGAGCAGGTGGTGCGAGCGGGCCAGGGCCCGCACCCCCTCAGGGCCCCCCGGCTGCCCGTGCACCACTGAAAATGCGGGCCATACGGAGGGGGGCGGAGCTCGGCTGCACATCATGCACCAGGGCCTGCCCCCCTCTAGTTACGGTACTGCAGGGGGGTTACAGGTATGAGCAATCCAAGATCTTAATGTCTGAATTTGTGGCGCAAGGCCCAGTTAATCTTAGTACTGATACCTTTTAAAGCTTACACAAGGTAAGAAATCACAACAGTATAGTTGAGAACACTTAGATGTCAGGCGCTCAGATTGCCCATGTAGTCGGCCCTGCAGACTGGTCTCCACTCCAGTCAAATTCAATGTAGATTAGTAGGACAGCTCTCCCCAGGCATTGAGCATTTGCTGACTCCACCTCTGATGAAGTGCCAGAACGAGGCATGAAACGCGTCAGGTGATCACACATGTCTAGGAGATAAGTTTCATATAGCATACCTATATATTGTTTATTATGCAAGCTTGGTAATAAAGTTTTTTTGAATTTCACTTGTGGCTTAAGAAAGCACAGTAGGCAAACTTTAATGTGCGGGCCGCCATTTGGGCAGCCCTGGCCTACTCTGTTATACAGTGTAGGCCAACTTTATACAGATCAAGCTCCTACAATACCCTCTAAATTGGTCAAATTACCAGTCAAAACTAAAAGAAAATGATAAATTATATCTAGTTACAAATATGCCATCAAATGTACAGTACATGTACAGGTTTAAATAAAAAACACAACCAGTATGTGAGCCAGGACCAAAATAACCAAATTATTGAGTCCACCACAATATATTTAGACATTGGAAAGCTCCATTGTATAGTAAATAGTTAAATACCAAACTCTTCCTTCTGTATAGTCCCTGATATCTCTGTTCTAAACAATTAATTTGCTGGACTGTTATAATTATTGTGTTTAATTTCTGTATTAGACACGGTGGGAATTTACACACAGAACAAGTTGACTGTAGAGTTAATGTAACAAGATGAAAAGCTGCCAGCTCTGCTTCATGTGGCTATCTCAACCATAGTGCAAAGGATACGATCTGACCTGCTACAGAGGGTGCCCTCTAATGTCAACAGTGCTGCATAGCAATAAAATGAACACAGAATAACAAACATTTCCGAAACAAGCTGCTGTTTTACACTACAGGAGTGATGCTCGTTCACATTATGGAAGCCATTCATTATAGGTCCTCATACTCCCTAAAATTATTAATCAGAGTCAGCCCACCAGTAACTATTCCCACATACACATTGGGAACAAGAGGTGCTAATCCCAATATTAACTAATTCAGCTACATCCACTTCTTCAGCAGGACATAAAATAATCTGAAACAAAGCTGCGGTAAGTGCTAAACACACAGGAGAGTTGGGTGATAAAGGTATCAGCATACATTGCCTCTACACTTGTGTTCACTGTATTGTCCGGGTAAGATACTTCATATGGGGTAATAAAAGGTGCAACATTTGCTATTGGGCAAGTCATCTATAGCAACCAATCTGCAGGCAGCATTTACTGTACACCTACCTAAATCAGAAAACAAGGGCTTTTTATGCCATTCCCAGAATTCACTCAGCTATGGACCACCTTCATTGGACAGCTTTATAAAGAGACAATCTTTTGACTTAATTTACTATGAGTTTCTTGCATGTATATACACAACATCATTTATTTTATACTATACAGGACTGAGAATAATTTTTGAAAGAAAAACACCATATAAATATTACCACCACCCTGCAGTGGAAATACAACTGAGGATTACTAGGATTGTCACCATTGCAAATATTCTGAAGAAAAAACAATAGTAATTTTAAAGAACATTATAGAGCAAGTACTTTATATTTCCTTTTAAATAGAAATTATTTATCTTATTCTTAAGAGTTTTCATAGCTTGCATTGTGTGGTAGGAGTCTGCGCCTATAAAACTGTCGTTGTACATACAGCATATGGTGTTGCAGCCCACAAAAATGCAAATGAATTGGTATTTAACTTCAATTAAAATTAGTGGGTAGGGGTGACCACTCATGTAAAACATTTGTCCTCTGTCCAGGAGAGAATCAATCCGCAGTGTTGGTTTGGTAAAAAATGAACAGTTTCTGCTTTTGGTTTCTGAAGAAAGTTTGGATCAATGACACCATATGGGGAAACGCCAGTCTTTTTATACTACAGTGGAATGATCCAATTAGAAACCTAGGTTTATTTGCAAATAAAACGAAAACTAAAAAAGAAAATGTTATGAATAAGGAAAACATACAATACTAGGGTGTGACAAATCTTCTTTTCCACTAGGGTGTGACAAAAAATTATTTTCCACGAAAGGTGGTGCTGCAGACAATGTTAACATCGTTGTGGTGACCTGGCAGCAGGTAACTGCACAAGGTAACTTGCTATATGGTGAGATAATGGCCTATAACCATAACATATGGGTCTGTTTCACTGAATTATTGACTCATCCTTCCTTTTTAGTCTGGTGATATATACAGCAAATAAATTCAATGCAACTTTAAGTGAAAATATATTTCAGAAATAAGTAAGCTTTTCTTGTTAATTAGAAGTTAACTGGCAACCAATTTGCTGTGCCTGTCGTTTTCCATGGCTTAAGCATTCTTCTGTATTACAGACTGGCTTTAATTGTTCTCCAATCAGTAACAGGAAAAAAATTTAATTTCCGAATCAGCATGTCAGTGTGTGCTGCTTCCTAATTGTAGTGTGCACAGTGACCTTCTTTGCCTGTCATATAGACTTAACACATGTATTTATGACTCCCTAGTGTTTGAATATCTTATAGCAGAATAAGGTTAACATTTGAAATTCCAAAGAACTAAAGTGTCCCAAATGCTAGATAATATGAATGTTTTTTTAGCAATAGGCTTTGCTTAAAATGTCAGACTTGACTCCAGCTTGATTGATACCTATAGTTTATTCAATATTCTTTGCAGGTCAACAATAACAATCTTGTCTCAATATATCCTGATCCCATTTACAGTAGTATTAATTGGCTCTGTAATCTATAAGCGGATAAGGCTATAGATACACAAACTAGTGGGAAAGATGAGGCTCTGTTCGTATCATATTAAAGGGTCAGTAACACCAAAAATAATAGAGCTTCAGATTCCAAATTATAAAATGCTGGAAGACAGATACTATACCATGATGTATAAATGGAAGTCATGTTTGAACACTAAAATGGAGTGCTGATCCATTGACTGGATCAATAGATAGATATAGAGATAGATAGATAGATAGATAGATAGATAGATAGATAGATAGATAGATAGATAGATACATTTAAGGTCTCCCTGCTCATGGGCTCATTTATGTCTGAATTAAAGGTACATACTTGCGTCAAAATGCATTCCTTGAACTTTTGTGTAGGTATAAATGCACGTTATACACTAAATGGCAGTGCGTTGAAAGCTTCCTTAACTGAGAATGATCTAGGGGTTTTTGTAGATAACAAGTTGTCTAATTCCAGGCAGTGTCATTCTGTGGCTACTAAATCAAATAACGTTCTGTCTTGCATAAAGAAGGGTATTAACTCAAGGGATGAAAACATAATTATTTATTATATTATTATTTATAGGTCCCTGGTAAGGCCTCATCTGGAGTATGCAGCGCAGTTTTGGACTCCAGTCCTTAAAAGGGATATAAATGAGCTGGAGAGAGTGCAGAAACATGCAACTAAACTGGTTAGAGGGATAGACAACTTAAATTATGAGGGTAGACAAGTCAAGGTTGGGGTCGTTTTCTCTGGAAAAAGGCACTTGAGAGGGGACATGATTATACTTTACAAGTACATTAGAGAACATTATATAGTGAATAAAGTACCCCCTATTGTAAAATATAAGGATATTATAAGTTACCGAGGAGTTCCATGACCATATAAAAACACGAGGCCGAAGGCCGAGTGTTTTTATACAGGTCAGGAAACTCCGAGGTAACTTCTAATATCCTCATATTTTGCAACTGGCGGTACTTTATTTATTATAATACACAAGTTTGGGTGAGTCATGTGACAGAAATTACATCAGAACTCACCGTTTATAACTGATGACATCAGAACTCACCGTTTATAAGGATATAATTTACAGGATATTCATGGCTTTTGTGTATTATAGACAAATATCAGCTGACCTTTTTACCCATAAGGATCACCACACCAGAGTCCACCCCTTCAGACTAGAGGAAAAGAACTTTAATTTGAAGCAACATACAGTAGGTAGTTCTTCACAGTCAGGACAGTGAGGTTGTGGAATGCACTGCCGGGTGATGTTGTGATGGCTGATTCAGTTAATGCCTTTAAGAATGGCTTGGATGATTTTTTGGACAGACATAATATCAAAGGCTATTGTGATACTAAACTCTATAGTTAGTATAGATATGGGTATATATAATTTATGTGAAAGTAGGGAGAGGTGTGTGTATGGATGCTGGGTTTTCATTTGGAGGAGTTTACCTTGATGGACTTTTTTCAACCTTATTTAACTATGTACTAGACAATGCTCAGTCCTTTCTGCCTCCTGTTTCAAATCAACCACAGTTGCACCCCACAGATGCACAACAGATGCACAACTGCTACTACCAGACCAATAGGTAGCTCCAGGGTTCCTTCAGTGTTCTGCATGAATATGAGCTGTACACTTGCACCTAAAGAATTGGGCACATGCGCCATTTTCACCCCCAATACTGGAAATGACAGCAATAAAATGGTCTGATTTACAGTGAAGTGGGAGCACAATTGTAATAATTTCGCCATATTAGCCAAAATTCTGTCAGGCTCAACACCCCATGTGACCAAGACAATGCTTGATTTCTAGGGGGGAAATGCATTATATGATAAAAAACCATGGCAATTACTGAAAAATTAACACACTTTTCCATTGCACTTGCAGACATAATTGAGCCATCTAATGTGCTCAAAGTACACTCAGGTGCTGATAAAGAGACAAAGGCCATTATTTGTTCTCACAAATGAGAAATTGGACTGCTGCACAAATGTTTCTGCCAATAAATAATTTTTGACATTTGTCAAAAAATACATATTTTTACTTTAGTGGTCTTTAGGAAATGGTGGAGAACAATGGTCTATGGTAGGTTTAGTAATTCTGTTTTAGTCAAAGCAATATGGTATAATACATGTCTAATTTGCTCCTTAAAGAAATATTGAAACAAAACTGCATTTAAAATGTTGTGTAGCTTTCATTTTTTCAAAATTATTAGTTGGAGTGCTAGTGAGTCATACAATTCCATAATAGCCCTAAAACATCTTCAATGAACCATTTCACACTGTCACATCTGTTTTATTCTTGCTCCGTAACCTGTATTGCATTATCCAAAGAACTCTACAATCATGTTCCATGTAATTTATTTAATCTCATTCCTTGTACTATACCATTATCTCCTTTTGTGGAATTACATCTAAATCATTGGATGGCATACAATAACTTTATTGACAAGCTAGAGGGGAAAAAACACAATAATGGGCAAGTAAAAGTGTTTTGTTTATATGTTGGGATCAATAAACCAGGTCAAAATCAGATAAATTCTAAATGGAATTCAGCCAATAAAATGTTTACCATACAAATACAACTGGTGAAATAGTATCTTGCCCAAGGAAACGTATTAGTAGATGCTAAAGGTCTATTGTTTGCAGCACACTGTGCACTGAAAAAATGAGCTGCATCACTGACATTACTAATGCAATTTACAATTAAACCGCACCTGCTGTATTGGCCAATTAGTCCTTGGGTGCACGTCCAGAGACCTGTTCACAAGGGTTCTCCACCATACAAATATTTTCTTCCAATAGACAACACTCCAATAGTATTAAAACCGTCTTTATTGTTTGTAGGACAGCAGCACAGATGCAACGTTTCGAGCGGCACTCCACTCTTTGTCAAGCATGAAACACTCCACCACCACCTGACCTTAAGTACCATAGAGCACAGTGCCCCCTGGTGTCACCACTTATTTTAACAAAATATAAAACATTTTAAAAAAAAGAGTTACAAATTGTCACATGTATCCCTCTACATCACATGGGTTAATTATCTTCAAATGTATCCATATTATCATATCAGGAAAGGACTTATCTTGAATATATCCATTGCTGGTTACAATCCCAAAGAAGAGATACAAAGTATCCATATGACAACCTATAAAAAATAAAATCATTTTAAAATCAGCAGCTATTTCAATAAAAATGGGTTCAAATCGTATTCATGGTTAAGTCCATTTGGGGACAGTGACCCTAATCTCCTTATCCATTGCGCCTCCTTGCGCAATAGTTCCTTATCTCGGTCACCCCCACGACTCCTTCTTGGGACTGAATCTAAGATTTGAAACCGTAGCTGACTTATAGTGTGACCATTTTCATTAAAGTGCTTAGCAACAGGTTGATTTAGTTTATTCCTAATGGCTGACTTGTGTTCAGTGAGTCTATCCCTCACGCTCCTAATTGTCTTTCCTATATATATTTTTACACAAGGACACTTGATATTGTACACCACATATGTGGATGCACAAGTGAAGAAGCCTTTAATGGGGATACGGGTACCCTGTAGGGGATGATATACCCATTCTCCTTTCAACACATTACTACAATGACTACACCCACAACAACGGAAAGTCCCATTTTTAGGCGTTTTAAAGAAGGTTTGTTTACATTTCATAGATGGACCAAGATCAGCTTTTACCAATTTATTTCCAATAGTATCTGCATTCACGTATGACATCACCGGCGGAGATCTAAAAGCAACTTTATCTGGAAAATTTCTGGTCAATAAACTCCATTCCTTCCGTATTATGCCCGAGATCTCATTACTCAATACATTGTATTGATTACAAATGGGATCCTCTTTCTCCCTGAAATACTGTCTCTATCTGTTCTCCTAGACTCAGCTTCAACTCCTTCCAAAACCTTGTTAGGATATCCCCTTCTTCTAAATTTTTCTTTTATTTCCTCTACTCTCTTAGTCTGTTGATATTCATTTTGGACTATACGTTTCACCCTTAAAACCTGTGATCTGGGTAAAGATTTTTTTATATGTGGAGGATGGAAGGAATCATATCTCAATAATGTGTTCCTATCTGTTGTTTTAACATAAAGATCAGTTTCAAGATGACCCCTAATGGTGTTCTTTACATCACATCTAGGAAGGAAATACTGTCTGTATCACAGTTTATAGTAAACTTAATGAAAGAGGTACATCTATTCAATCTCTCTACAAAGTCGATGAGCTCAGAATGTCGTCCCGTCTAAATTGTGAAGATATCGTCTATATAGCGATACCAACACTTACAGTTCTGTTGAAATCCGTAATCAGTATAGACAAATTGATTTTCAAATACATCCATAAATAAATTTGCATAGGACGGGGCGACATTCGAGCCCATCGCTGTGCCTTTAATCTGTAAGAAGAATTCATCCTGAAATAAAAAATAATTTTTACCCAGAACAATCTGCAGTAGTGTAACCAAAAACTTTTTTTGAGCTCCATCCATTGTGATGTCTCTATCCAAGTGATGTAGGACTGCCTCTACACCCCCATCATGGGGGATGGAGGTGTAGAGGCTTTCCACATCCAAAGTCACCAGTATGGAGTCAGGAGG
Source organism: Xenopus laevis (assembly GCF_017654675.1). NCBI lineage: Eukaryota > Metazoa > Chordata > Amphibia > Anura > Pipidae > Xenopus > Xenopus laevis. Next base: position 51,241,564 of record NC_054376.1, read on the forward strand.
CAGATCCTTGATCACATTGATTTTCCTTATAAAATCCCCAGTATCTCTGATAAAGGATTTTGTGTTAAAAACATACTCCCTAAGTATTTTATCCAAAAATTTTGCTAGAGGACAAAACACTGAGTTAACCCCAGCCACTATAGGCCTCCCTGGGGGTTTGTCCAAATTTTTATGGATTTTGGGGAGCTACTGTTTCAAATCCTAGATTCAGTCCCAAGAAGGAGATGTGGGGGTGACCGAGATAAGGAACTATTGCGCAAGGAGGCGCAATGGATAAGGAGATTAGGGTCACTGTCCCCAAATGGACTTAACCATGAATACGATTTGAACCCATTTTTATTGAAATAGCTGCTGATTTTAAAATGATTTTATTTTTTATAGGTTGTCATATGGATACTTTGTATCTCTTCTTTGGGATTGTAACCAGCAATGGATATATTCAAGATAAGTCCTTTCCTGATATGATAATATGGATACATTTGAAGATAATTAACCCATGTGATGTAGAGGGATACATGTGACAATTTGTAACTCTTTTTTTTAAAATGTTTTATATTTTGTTAAAATAAGTGGTGACACCAGGGGGCACTGTGCTCTATGGTACTTAAGGTCAGGTGGTGGTGGAGTGTTTCATGCTTGACAAAGAGTGGAGTGCCGCTCGAAATGTTGCATCTGTGCTGCTGTCCTACAAACAATAAAGACGGTTTTAATACTATTGGAGTGCTGTCTATTGGAAGAAAATCACTGACATTACTATACATGAACCTTAAATACATGTTGAGCCAACAGACACTTCAAGCATGTCTCACAAATAAGAAGGAAGATAATTGTATTGCATTTGATATATTATATATGGATGTAGAAATGTGTTCTCTGTTATATGCCTTTTTAAGTAAGGGTGGTTTCTAGAGTGTCTTTGGGGAGACAAACAGGGAAAAAAATTTACATACATAATGAAAGAATATTAAATCTGCTGACTAAACCCTCAATACGTTACCCCCCCCTCAATCTATTTTTATGGTGGTAATATAATGAAATTAAAAAGGAGTTGAATTCTGTTTTAAGGGTTTAAATTCCTTTAGGAATTTTAGCCCCTATCAATTGGCATTTGCTAGGTTGCTACTCAAAGCTAATTTACTTAGGTCCGAATTTTCACTTCGGAAAACTTTGCCATACTTCGCACAACTACATCGGACGCTTAATTTACTACGACTACACGTATTCATCAAAATGATAAAATTTGTCCCAGCTAATTAATGCTGGCGTATTTTCGCAAAGTTTCTTACCGAATTATTTCTAGTGTTACTTTCTTCCTAACGAAACTTGTTAACATACGCTTACATTCATTTAAATATGGTGACTACATACAGGTCATATGTATATCTTGATTGGTGATGTTGGTGAAATTGCTGTAAGTGGCCAGTTATTAAATATGTCCAAGAAAGCAAAATAAATATAAAAGAGATCCTTTATTGTACTAGACATGAGCCTGCCCTAAAACAAATGTGGCATGAGCTTTAAATGGTTAAAAAGTGTAAATAACATATTTAACAGTTACAACTAGTGATGGGCGAATTTCTCGTTTTTGACGCCGGCGCCCGTTTTTGACGCCGGCGCCCGTTTTTTTCGTAAATTTTTTTTTGACGCTGGCGAATTTTTGCCGCGAATTTTAGCGGGCCTTCCGCGAATTTATTCGCCGGTGGCAAATCGCGCAAATTCGCCGCGAATTTGCGCCTGGCGAATAAATTCGCCCATCACTAGTTACAACTTTTAAACATAATACATTAAAAATATAAAAAAACATAAAAAACTTTTTTATTACTCTTTTGAATACAAGATATGATGTCACTGAAGTAATGTTGAAGATGTAGTTTCATCTTAAAGGAGAAGGAAAGCTACAGAGGCATTTTATTGCCAATAGATTAGCTACAATAGTACAAGCTAGAATGCTATATCTATTCTGAAGAATGTTTTACCATACCTGAATAAAAAGCTCAAGAAGCTCTCTGTTTGTTTAGTATAGGAGCTGCAGTATTAGTCTGGTGTGACATCACTTCCTGCCTGAGTCTCTCCCTGCTCTGGGCTCAGATTACAGTAGAGAAGGGAGGGGGGGGGAAGAGCAACAAACTGAGCATGCTCTTGCCCAGGGCAATGAGGTTTAAGCTGAAGGCAGGAAGTCAGATACAGAAGCCCATGTGTACACAATAGAAGGAAAGAAATGCAGTGTTTCTTTTGACAGGGGACTCAGAGCAGCATTACTTTGGGGGTTTACTGGTATATTTAGATGGACCTTTCTGATAAAGCTTACTTAGTTTTTACCTTTCCTTCTCCTTTAACAATATGCCAGGTAGAACCAGACAAAGTAGACTTTGGTGAAAATGGGTGATGTATTGGAAAATTTACACTTTTGATAAATTTGAGGATTAACAATCGTTCACCTAGCAGAACTCCCAAAAAGTTCTCTAGTGTGTAGTTTTTTTGCGAGCAAATTGTCTTCTTTGCCTTTCAGTAAATAGGTAATGTCGTTGCAAATTGTTGTTCTGTTGGAAATAAACTCACAATTCGCCATCGCCGTGTGTGTGTGTGTACGCACATTTCCCCGCATAATTGACCCAATTATTCAGCTTTTAACTAAATATTTCCTGTGTGATAAAAGTTAAAAATATGCCCATTGAAGTATAGGATATTTCGTTGTCAGATGAACCAGCCAAATCTTTAATATATGACATGATCTTATGAACATAGTCATATATAGTACAAGTGCCTTTGTATTAGAAACTAACTAAATAGAGACTAACTAGCAATTCGCTTTAACCGGTCTAGTATAAGTTAGAAAATGAAAGCTAAGACCTAATTATTCCCTTTTCCTAAATTAGGTCTCATGTATATTATAAAACGCACACTGCACTTTACAAACATTATACAAACTGTAGGCCAGATGTGGCCCTCCAAAAATGATATGACCCCTAAGCTACTCAAGAGCTCCAATGGCCTCTTCCGATAAGCCCATTTTATGAAAATCCAGCCTCCAAAAATGTATTATACCTGGACCACTTTGTTGAAACTCTCAGACAGCACTTGCTTAGTAAGATTTTCTCTTGCTCAAACAAATGTTATATTTGCTATTCAATTAGATTTCAGATCATAGTAGTTGGTATTTAAGATGCAAAAGGCCTACTTAAGAAGAGGATGATAACAGTGCTCAACATTACACTGTAAATACCCACCAATGTGTTGTATGACTCCCTAGGAACAAATTGTCCCTAGTAATTTAAAATGTTAGAATTACAGCAATGCACAATTTGTTGCAAAATGACCTTGTAAGATTTCCAGCTGGGTTACATGTACTCAAAATAAAATATAATACCAAGATAAGAAAACAATGGATTGGCTTTTCAATTTACATTTGTATGATATAAGAGGCAGAAATATCTAAGTGTTTTAAGGATGCAATGATTATGTGTATTAATTGCCTTGTTAGCACATTGTACTCAGCCTACATAATTGTTCCTAGCACTTTCTCCCTTCAAAGGCCATCTTGCAGCTCCAGCAGCATCGTCATTGTTATTTAGCGTGTGATTCTCCTGGGCAGACACTTCCAACCTTAGACAGGTTTATGCACTTCCAACAAGTCTAGCAAGCACTGTCAATCCAGCCTATACAGAAAGAATGGTTTTGGTTTGTGTGTCTGCAGGGATTTACACCCAACATCAATGGAACATCTCTGGAAAGTTATCTATCACAGCTGGTGTCCCTGCTGCACTCAACCCTGATATAGTGCCAATCTCCTTTAGAATCTTTCTCTGTTAAAATGAAAAAAGAAAAACACTGTAAAAGCACTAAAGCTATTGCAGGAAGAGCCTGAAATATTCAAGCAAGTCTACTGTACCAAACATGTTGGTTAAAGAACAATTTCATGTTGGCCAATTAAGAATCAACATAAAAAAAACCCATTATGCTTAATCTTTCTGTTTTAGAAAATTTGAAAAAGCTGAACAATACTAAAAAAAATAAATATGCTCAATAATGTGTGTAGGCCAACTTGCTCTTTATTGTATGACAATAACAGCCAATTACTGAAAACCTTGGAAGAGAATTTGCAGAAAATAATATGGCATTGAATTTTAAATAAGAACTTGATCAAGGTGAATTTACAAACTAAAATCTCCCCTGGGCTAAAGTGGAGCTGCACACTTATGACAATGAACCTGTGGATCTTTCAGTTTTAAAGGTGATTAAAACCTTTTTAACGGTTTGATCACCTTTAACGGTTTGTTCTATAAGGTTTTTATTTGTTCTATAGACAGTTAGAAAAAAATAAAGTCTAAAAATATGGTAACTATAGTTATACCTAGTAATATACTATATTTTCTACACTGGTTTAGTAGTAAATCACTTTGGCAGAAAGTTTAACTTTTGTAGTTGAACTATACTATACTTCTATGGCTTATTTTAGTGAGTTCATGAGATTAAATACAGTAAAAACATGTGCAAATTTACATTTTCCTGGATTATTTGCTGTTTCTTTGCAGTTCTGCTGATGTATATATACATGTTTATATATGATGTTAATTTTTCCTGGATTTTACATTTGTATTGTCTGGTTTGTAAAAGAAATGTAAAAGTGGGGTTCTATTGTATATGGTTTAGTTTGGACACAACCATAGCTGCATATTTTAGGTACATGAGAATGTGAGTGAAAAGTAACATGCTTAGTTGTCGTCATTCGAACTCATGACTAATCTAAGGACAAAACCACAAAATCTGTCAAGTAGATCATGGAGCCTCATTAGCAAAATGTGTGGTTACTGGGGGTCATTTATAAATACTGGGCAAATTTGCACATGGGCAGTAACCCATGGCAATAAATCAAATTGCTGCATTTAATGTTTTACTTGCAGCTGGCTTTAAAAAGCTAATCACTGATAGGTTGCTATAGGTAACTGCCCATGGGCATATTTGCCCATTGTTGATAAACGAGCCCCACTGTGTTTGATGGACCACATGTTGCTGTTGTTACAATGCAAATCTATCTACCTATATTACATGCTGTGACAATAATCAATGGAGTACCCAGTCAAACGTTGGAGATTCCCAAATTTCTGAGCAAAGTGTTTATTCACTATTCATATAAAAGGTGTATTTGGCTACAAGAAGGGCCATATTTATATGTATAGGCACTAGAGGGTCTGTGCAAAGGGTGGCAGCTATGGGTTAGCAAAATTTTCACCTCGAAAATTATGCCTATAGACTTCAATGAGTGGAAAATTGGTCTAGTCTCAAAACACCAAGTTTTGTCGAAGTGAAATGGGTCAGATTCGCCCATCACTAGTGGCAGCTTTTGGGGGAAGCCCTCAGGTGCCCATATAACTGAATACAACTGAAAATAACTGAAAATTAAAAAATCCCCCCTCAGCTTCAGTGGAACTGAGGGGTTGGGTGTAATTTACAGGGCCCATCGTAGTGAAAACCGGAAACAAACTTTTGGCTGACATGACGGCACATGCACCCGTGCGCTTGACATCACTTCCATACTGGTTTGGTCCAGTGCTATTGTGGCACAGGGCTTAAATACAGCCCTATCTTAAGTCACTATATGAAGTTGCCGAATTTAAAAATTTAAAGCCTAACTGAGTTTTCAGATCCATACATTTTTCAGTAATATTTAATCACTGTAACCCCAAATGATTTTACACACCATATATTTATGCAGATATGTTATGCCAGCTCAATCTTGAGAATAAGTACCTATAAAATAATGCAAATAGAATTTATATGCATCACTTATCTTGACTGGTTTCACAAAACATGTAACTGTAGAATAAGCAGAATGTGCCTATTTGTAACTACCCAAGTAAACTGCACTAAAAACTATCATGAAACTTGTCAGTAATTACATAGTGTATGTGAAAATAAATGGTGCCCCTGGAAGGCTGTTTCAGAGTGACAAAGCAGTGGGCAATGTATTAAGATACATGGGATGGGAGACTAGCTTCTGATAGCTAATAATATATTTATGACCAGCAGACATTTGGTTCAAATAAATGGAGGTGCCTAGTTAGAAGGACTTCTGCATGGGGATGCTGCTTGTAATACATGTAGAATAGTGTGTTACATTTACCTTAATATGAAACACAGGTGTACTGGGAGATCCACCACAAGAGAGCTGGTCCGCATCTGGGCCCAGGTGCTTGGGGGACTGCCTACTGCTTACATAGACTACTTAGATTGTGCCTGTTTAGAAGGCTTTGGGTTTAGTGAGATCAAATTATAATGTAAATGTGAACCTTTTGGCAAATAATCAGATCAGTTTTTCTATATCTAGCATAAAAGAGGCAGGTTGTGTTCAACAGTTATGCTCGATATAGGTTGGCGGCTGTGATGTTTGTGAAATTGGCAGCCTACTATGTTTTATTACTGTTTTATTATTTTTTTATTCAAACTGAATATAGAGTTTTAGTAGACCACTGATTAGGACTATCCATTAAGGGAATACTGGTATACCAGCACAGGCAGATCATAAAGAGGGCTGGAATATTTTTACACTGATTTATGTAGGTGTTCTGCTATGAGGATTTTCACAAATCATGGAGTATTTAATGGCCTGGGATGGGTTTATAGAGGAATCACCCTACCACTTGCATTTAGCACTGGAGGCCAAGGCCAATCAAATTGAAGAAGGGTCCTCTATCGGTCTACAAATAGACCAGGTTTATTTGTAGCAGGGCTCCCTTGTGTGTAACTTGTGTTTAACTGTTCTAGAAATGGACAATGACAGCTCTTGATACTGTATAGTATATGCTCACAACATGCTTGTAAAGCAGTGGTCCCAAACCAGCCACTTGTGAGCAATGTATTTCTCACCAACCTGATTGATGTTGCTCCCAGTGGCCTCAAAGCAGGTGATTATTTTTTAATTACTGACTTGAAGTAAGTTATCATTGCGTAAAAAACATTATACTGCCAAACCAAGCCTTCTGTAGGCGGTCATTATACATAGGGGCAATAGACAATCACATTCCATATTTTGCACCCTAATAAACTTTCTTCATGCTTACAGTTTTTTAAATATCTATGCTTACAGTTTTTGTTAAATATCTTAGGGGCACATTTACTAACCTCGAGTGAAGGATTCGAAGTAAAAACACTTCGAATTTCGAAGGTTTTTTTTGGGTACTCGACCATCGAATAGGCTACTTCGACCTTCGACTACGACTTTGAATCGAACGGTTCAAACTAAAAATCGTTCAACTATTCGATAGTCGAAGTACTGTCTCTTTAAAAAAAACTTAGACTACCTACTTCGCCACTTAAAACCTACCGAGCACCAATGAGGACCTTCTTATAAGCTTTCTAAGCAATTTCTGATCGAAGGAAAATCGTTCGATCGATGGATTAAAATCCTTTGAATCTTTCGATTCAAAGGATTTAATCGTTCGATTTAACAATTTTTGCTTCGATTGTTCAATCAAAGTATTTGCATTAAATCCTTTGACTTCGATATTCGAAGTCAAAGGATTTTACTTCGATGGTCGAATATCGAGGGTATTCGAACCTTAGTAAATGGGCCTCCCAATGAAGCTTGTTAAATAAGTTGAGCATTATATTATTAACATTTTGAAGAATGTATTTTTTTAACTTTTTTACATTTTATTATATTTCCAATTAAATATCTAGCTGTTCAGATTGTATCATGAACTAAAACTGGACTCAAAAGAGAACTAAATCACTGGTTTGTTCTTCATTTTGAAGAATGTATTTTTTTAACTTTTTTACATTTTATTATGTTTCCAATTAAATATCTAGCTGCTCAGATTGTATCATGAACTAAAACTGGACTCAAAAGAGAACTAAATCACTGGCTTGTTCAGATGAACACCTGTATTATATAAAGCTAAATATTTGTCCAAGCAACAATAAGTTAGTAAAAGCATTAGCAGCCAGCGTATGTAATAATCCCACATTAGCCATTTCATCATTGGCATAGGGAAGCTCTGCGACTCCTAACAAAGCACATGCAAAACCAGTAGTGGTTTCTATAAAATAGATTGTGCCAATGCTTTGTTTCACAAAACGGAGCCACTGCAACCTGCTGATCTCTCTACTCCAGAAAAAAAACCCTGGCTCCTGTCAGACTGCAACAACAAAGCCATGCCACCCTGCAGCAGCCAGTGATATCTTAATTTCTGAGGAAAGCTAGGCACATCTCATCTGCAACCAACCAGTGTATTTACACTATAGAACCCTCGCCAACAGAATAACACTCACTAATGATCCAAAATACTATTTTATTATCTCTTAAATTACCTTTATCATCATCATCATCATTAATATAATCTCTGAAAACTAATTACAAAAAAAATAATTGTTAGGAAAATATTTTTTAAAAACATAGGTACAGAAAGCCAAATTTGTTAAATTGGATGAAAAAATATTTCAATGTACACATTTCAGCATCGCATGTACTGACAAGTTAGCTAGTCACCTCAGGTTATCACTTATTGTGACAGGACAGGGAGGCGGTGATTGTTTAAGAATGAGGTTTGCTAAGGCATCCCTAAGTAGAAGGCACTTTTTATGGTAGAGGAGACTGTAAACAGATAACCTATGGGGGGGGGAAAGCATCCACTTACTTCTGGATGACCGGTAAGAATTAGATAAACTCTGGAGACAGCAGGTGTCTTTTGTTGTGTGTGTTACGAAGCCGATATTGGCAGAGCTCCGAGCTGAGATGCTCTATGTGAAGAAGGAATAGCAAAGCACGCTCCATCAGTCATTCCCTCCTCCCATAGTGAATATCCTCTCTATCCCTCCTCTATGTCTCTCGATTCACCTTCTCCACCTCCTCCTCCCTCTTCTTTTTATTTTTGTTTGTTGTCTGTCTGGATCCGGAAGTAGATTCTTTGTTGCTTTCTGCTGCATAATGGACTCCTAATATCCCTGCTCATTTCCAGTTTGATGATTCCTTATTATAGTTACAAATTGTGAATGTGAAGAAGCAGAATGAATAGAATGGGGATAAAGGTTGAACCCTATAGTTAGCATTAAATACCTCCTTCTGTAACAAAGCAGCATTTAAAAGCATAGTTCGGGTGCAGGTGTCTATCAATATCATCCCTTTAGCACAGCCTTTGCCCTGGTTAACAGATGCCTCATTTCTACACCTAGGGAAACTTACTCAACCACAGACAATTTAGTAAAATTGCAAAAGCGGCTATGGTATGATTAAATGTAGCAGGTATCTTTTATCCAGAAGGCTTGGCACCTGGGGTTTCTGGATGGGGGGGGGTCTGCAAGTTGGATCACTATACCTTAAAAAAATTATACCTGGTTGTTTTGCCACCAATATAGATTCATGCAACTTAGTTGGGATCACATAAATGGTACTGTTTTATTATTACAGAGAAAAGGAAAATTAAAATGCACTCTGTGTGGGATGGGCTTGTTACAATTTGGTGATATCTGGATATTGGTTTTCCAGATAAGATATCGCATATCTATATAACTATTACGTGCTAAACTTTTCTTATCCCTCTCTTTATCACTCCAAATTGCAGCACAACAGTAAAAACTGAGGTTTATCAGAGCACATGTCACATGTCTGAGGGCAACAAAAACAATTGTTTTGTTGTGCAGTATGCTGTGGAAACCAGCCAATTGACTTCAATGCGTTTCTCAACTTTTTGCCATTTTGCTAATTTTTTGGCAAAATGGGACAGATTTGCTCATCACTACTTCTAAGTAACCCAAGCATCAATACTAAATACATCAATTATGAGAATTGAGTCTATTAAAAAAAGCCTTTACTATCAACAGTTATTGGCTTTTTTCCTACTCTAATCAACCAATTGTCCCCCATCTGATAACAAGGGGCATATTTATCAAGGGTCGAATTTCAAATTGAAAAAACTTCGAAATTCAAATTCAAAAAGCAACTGAAATTAAGATGAAGTTTTTTTTGTGGTCAAATATGTCCGTTTTCAAACGAATAGGTCCATATTCGGCCGACTTTGAATCGTACGAATAGAAGGAATATCGCATTTGACCAAATTCGATTCAAAGTTTTTCCCCAAAAAAACATTGCTTTTTTTCAAAGTCCACCAATTGACTCCAAATGGGTTTTAGGAGGTCCCCCATAGGCTAAAACAGCAATTTGGCAGGTTTTTGATCGAAGTACACAAAAAATAGCTCGAAATTTGAATTGTTTTCATTCGAAAATTCAACTTGATCTGTGATAAATCTGCCTCCAAGTGACTTTTTGCTTCATTTTTTAATATTTCCATATTTAAATAAATTTGGATTTTTGTTGCTATTTACTGCAATATACTTTTCCATCTCTCTTTTAGCTTTCTGATAGCTTGTTTGTATGCTTTATTGGTCTCCATGTACCTGATAAAAGTTTCAGCTGTCCCTAACTAACAAACTAACTCGAGTGCCATTGGGTAATCATCCTAATAATAATCACCCCCTGGAATACTGCTTTGTTTCTATAAAATATGTATTTTGTACAGCTCACATATAAAACCCTGCATCATGTACATAAGTCATTTTCATAATATACTTTTTCAGTAGTATGTGCCATTGGGTAATCCTAAATAGATAATTGCCATTTTAAGAAATAAGGGCCGCCCCCCGGGATCCACCAATTCAATTCTTTAATTACGCTTTAGTTCTCCTTTAAAGCATGTGACTGAAACCTCTCTCTCATTATGCCCTATTCAATATCAGTCATCTACATTAAGAGCCATGCACAGATAGTGGGTTTGAGCAAAGAGATTTACAGTTTTATAACTAACCATTTTTGTCAATTGATGGTCCTGCTTGATAACAGGGCCAGGCCAAGCCGTCAGGGCGCCCTAGGCATCCTGGTTGGCTACACCCGCCCCACACTTGTTCACGCAAGTGCCATAATAAAAGAGACAGGAGGGAGGGAATAATTCAATGAACAGTTGCTCACTGAGGGACCCTTAAAATAGAAATATGGAAAACAATCCACTTCTGAAGTTAGTGAAGCTGTACATAATTTGGTTTGGACAGGCAAAACCTTCATCAAAATCTGCCTGTGCTAACTGTTCATCATCTTCCAGCTGCTACTGTACTCGCCCAAAATTACAAATTACAAAATTTTTACTCAATAGACTCCTCTCAAGATTGTAAATTGATCGCAGTTTTGCTTTTTTTGTTCTAGTGCCTCTAAAGTGGCTATTTACTCACATCCACCACAGAGGGAAAGAGAGCCCCTTTCAAAATAACTTAAAATCTAAAAAAGAAGGGTTAAAACACTTGGGGCAAATTTACTAACTTACTAAAATTCGCCAGCGCCGACTTCACTCACATCGCAAACACTTCGCCAGGCTTAGATTCGCCAGGACAACGATAATCCACTAAAATCTGAAGTTGCGTCCAGGGCGCCGAACTCTGGGAAGTTGCACTATCGTTACTATCTTTACTGCGCCAAGCGAAGCAAAGTTGTGCTAGCGTTGGCTGATTTGCATACGGCGGGAAGTTAAAGTTGAATGGACGTATATGTTGCAGCAAATATATTACACTACACAAGCCCAGGAAACCATAATGAAATAAAATAAAGTTGTTATATTGCCCTACACATGTGCCCAGTGTATAGTTTATATGCCATATGTTAGGAAATGTATGGGGGAGCCCGGGTACCCAAAAAAAAATTTTACGGACTTTTGCAGCCTATCACCCTGAAAAAGTAAAAGACGCCAGCTTTTTTGGGACTTAGAAAATTTTTCAACTAAAAATTGAAGAAGCAGTATATACATTCCATTGTACTTCGCCTGGTCTGAGCTGACAAAGGCAAGTCTGGCGGAACTCTTAGTAATACTCTTTTGCCAGAGTGAAACTTCGCCTGGTGTAAGAGTGCTAAGTAGCGCTATAGTCTATCTCCTTCGCTAGCGAAGTTACGCCTGCGCCCGTTAGTAAATCGGTGAAGTCCCGAAATAACATCATGCTGGCAAATTTTCGCTAACGTTAGTCACTTCACCCTTTAGGGAATTTGCCCCAAGGTGTGAGGATGGGCAATATCAGCTGAGAGATGGCGAATAGCGCATTCAATTTGGCACCATTTCGTGTACAGTGATGTTAAGATAAAGAAATACTATATGTTTCAGGATGCCTTTGAACACAAAGAGATTGGGAGAAAGTTTGGCAGAATGTGGAAGAGAATTCTAGAGAAGGGGTGCAGCTCTTGCAAATAGGGATAAGTGAAAAAATTCACCACTGTTAGGCACAAGCTTTGCCCACAGAAAAGAAGGGTTATATTTGCGGTCTCTCGTACAATTTCATAAATCAAAAATGAAAAAAAAAAAGCATAAATCATGTCATTTTATTCTAAATAATTTGTGGTTTGCTCATTAAGCAACATTTTAAAAATTAATATTTTGTCTATCATTTCATGCTAATATATTCTGATATTTTATGATTCACTCATAGTTTATTTGTCCCACTCATACTGAAACTCCTCACTAAATCTTTAATTAATGCATCTACAGGGCTCCTTTTGGGAAGATAAATCTCATTCTTTATTGATTTTTCAACAGCTTGATCATCTGCTACATTTGTTTTTTACATGCACACAAATATCAAGTGTATCCACAATGTGAAAAATAAAACTATAATAGATTTAGTTTGATTAAAATTTGAGGCCGTCATACTGCTAAGCATACAGCTATTTCCCAGTGAGAGTACTGCAGGCTTCTCAGATAACCCCATGAGGGATCTACATTTGCCCAAATGCTAATACTGCCATCTCTGTAAAATACAAATAGTAATGATAAAGTGCCCTGCACCTGTATGCTCCAACAGTAACCACATGGTTTGTTCATTTCGTTTTGAAGTTCAATATACTGTTGTGCACCATAGTTTTTGTGATCAGCTTTGAGAGCAGGAAATGTATCCAAGCCAGGTTTGCTACCCCCAGGGGCCCCATACCCCCTCTAGGGCTACTACAGTGTCTTATTAGATAAGATTTTTAAGTTTATGGAAATATATATTTCCTTAGACCTCTTCACTCCTTTTTGTTCCCTATATTAAAGCTAATGTAAAATACATCAGTCATCATATAAAACTAATACGGATTCTCTTGACAGATAGAAAATAGAAAATGTTTATAAAACCTTATGCTAGACAGTGTTACTTTGACTCTTTGTTTGGAGGATAAATATAATCAACTTAATAGTAGGACATGTGAATAAATGAAAAGACTGGTAGTCGTAGCTAAAAAATGTATTTTTTATACTATATGGTTACCCTGCGCTGTGTGTTTAGTAGAAACACTACTTTAGTTAGAGAAATATGCTGCTCTGTAGACATGGGGGCAGCCATTCATGTAATAGGGCAAACAGGCACAGGTTTTACAGGTTTGTACAGCTTATAACGCGGGTGAAAATTTCTCCAGCGTGACGTAATTTTGGTACTTCGCTAATTTGCTAATTTGCTAACAGTATTTGGCGTAACTTTGCTAGCGAAGGAGATAGACTATAGTGGTACTTCGCTCCCTAACACCTGGCGAATTTGCACTCTGGCGGATGGACGTAACTACGCAAATTCACTAAGATGTGGATTTTACTGAAGGTTACCTCTTATGCCAGACTTGCCTTCGCCACCTCAGACCAGGCAAAGTGCAATAGAGTAGATAGGACTTCCTCAAAAAATAGTTGAAAGTCCCAAAAAACGCTGGCGTCTTTTCTTTTTTCAGGGTGATAAGCTGAAAAATAGCGTACAGTTTTTTTTGATGTATCCGGCTTCCCCCCCTACATTTCCTAACATATGGCACATAAACTATACAGTGGGCTCATGTGTAGGGCAATAGAACAACTTTATTTTGTTTTATTAAGGTAGTATAATGTATTTGCTGCAACATATACGTCCATTCAACTTTATTTTCCCGGCGTATGCAAATTAGCCAACGCTTGTGCAACTTTGCTTCGCTTGGCGCAGTAACACTAGAGCAACTTTGCCATCGTTCGACGCCCTGGACGCAACTTCGAATCTACGCCTGGCGAAGTGTTGCGCTGTGAGCGAAGCCATTGCTGGTGAATTTTCGGAGGTTAGTGAATTTGCCCCATAGTGGTTTTAGTTCTTACAGGAAGACAAACAAACAGGCCCAATGCCATTTATGGCTCTGTATAGGACTGCAGAATGAAACCATCTCTCATATAAAATAGGACGTTCTGATAAATACTTTATTTGTAGGTGCTCAATCAACAGGCGTACACTTTAAAATATAAGAATAGGACCCTTAAGTCCCCTGAAGGCAGAGTTAGAATTACCCATGACAACATTCCAAATATGTGTGTCTTACATATAAGCCCATTCCTAGTATTATTGCAGTGCTTATTTACCTCATAGCATGCCTATTTTCTGCTTGCAACTTAAAAGTCTTGCTGTTGCAATTCCTTTATTTAGCTTATAACTGATTTTACACTATTTGTATCCCACGGATTGTGTCTATTTTTCAAACTTAAATTTCTCAATATCATGAATGAAATTCATGTTTAGTCACATCTAGTAAACACAATGTCTATTATTTATGCAGCTCTAAGAGAGTGTCAGTGTGCCCGGGGGATCCATTGCATATTTTACCATAAACACTATAATGATGAATAAAATGATGAATAGCCCTACTCATGTAGCAGAAGAGAAAACAATTGACCCTTGTTGCCACAAGGTTCTCATCTATCCTTTATATTGTAGTATACTTGGTACAGTATTTACAAGGTCAAGACCAAAGCATTTGCTACACAACTACAGTATCAAACATTGGCCTCATTCTTTCTAGGTTCTTAAACAATACAAGTATTTAATACCATATAAAACATGACTGTTCTTCCTTCCATGGGTGTGGATGTTTACAGTGTGCATAAAATATTAAACATAGGAAATATTATATATATACATATATAGTAATTAAATAGTGTTTTAGGTTGAAAAAATATATTTTACTTCTTTTGTGTGTTATCGAAGATAAGAATAAAACATAAGTTAATACAGTATCACCAGAGAGCATATTAGTGTATTCTGCCTTACAGTTAAACACTGTAAAACTAAAAAGAACAGGTTTTCAAACACAAAAAAAGGATTTTATACAATTTTTACATATAAAAAGTAACTTATCTATTACACAACCTTTTGCATTTTGTCCAATCTCATCAACATTTTGAAACATATTGTTGACAGGCACACAGATCCCTAAAATTTCCTAAAACTTGTATTTTGTTTAAAGTATTTTTTTTTTACTATAACCAAACTTGAAAAGTTATATTGTATCCTGAAAGAAAGATACGGACTGCCACGTGGACATGGAGGAGTAGAAATCTATTAGGATATATGTTAAGAGATGTTTGAGAAATTTTACAAAGTTATTCTTATTCTTCTCTGACTCTAAATGGCTGATTTATTCATTTTCAGATTCAAGCTTTTACCAAGATTTGCATTTTTTTGTCCCATGTTTATGCTAAAGTAATACTATACCAATGTTTTTGTGGAACCCTATAAAGGTAATGTCTTGGGCATTGTATATTGCAATTAATACATTACCTTTATAGGGTTCCACAAAAACGTTTTGTATAGTATTGCTTTAGCATAAACATGTATAATTGTACTTTTATAATATCTACTCCCAGAAAGGAACTTACTGAGCTTTTTCAAGATGGCGTCTAACCTGCCTACTTTTCTTCACTTAATGATGTCATATCAAGTGCTACCAATTGCAGTGTTCCATGTAGCCTCGTTTGTGACGCTGAAGTATATCTAACACTGATTGGCTCCATCTTGTTTTAAATATGCTATGGGAAATGTGAGCCTATGATTAAATATCTGAGTGATATGAAACGCGTAAGGCTGTATCCTTGTGTACTGGAATAAAACTACTTATGATTTGACAAGTCTGCCTGGAAGATTGGTCTTTGCAAGTACCTGCTCTTTCAACAAATGTATATCATTTAAGTTTTTTTTTTCCTGTTCACTCCCATAAATTTACTGTATGTTAAATTGCAAGTATAAATATCTATGAGTAAATAACTGCTTATTTTCCGTGTCATTATTTGCAAGTTGCTTCCTTTGCAGCCAAGAGGATAATGAACATACGCTATGCTGCAGCAGAAGAGAAACATGGAGAGACACATTTCGTAAGCCATGAACTTTCCTTGTAAGTCAAAACCTATGTGCAGCTCTAAACATTTCTTTATTGGCCTTAATTTCTCTTTTAAGTAGGAATAGCATTTTTTAAGTGAAAAACACTTAACATCACAGTATCCTAAGGCAGGACTTGGTGTAATGTAAAATAAAATGTAAAGTAAAATGTACCAAACATACAGTTCCCCATACTATGTGCACACGTGTAAAACACATGACACATACAGTATTAGTTGCTGCAGGAAGAAACTCGCATATCAAGGTATTCCAAGCCTACCTGTACTTGTTCCTAGTGAAGAAACAAACTGGACAACCAGCCTGAACACATATTTTTCTCCCTCTCTTTATTAGTGTTCCAGCCACACAGAGCAAACAGAATCAAAACCAGAACTGGATCATTAGCAATACTGAGATCTATAATACTGGAAGCCCATATCAATATAAACAAAATTAGAAAATTAGATAAACAAAATTTAGCTTCAAGCGTATTATTAACACTGTGCAATTCTGCCTTCAAAATGGGTCACTTTTAAGTAAAGAGCTACGCATGGTGCAAAGAAATCTCTGCAGCCCCAAAATGTGAACTTTCATTGCGACATTCTCATTAAAGGTGTGATAATAAAACAATACATCTGGATTGTTTACAAACATAGGGGCATGTTTACTAACACTGGAGATGTTGCCCATGGCAACCAATCAGCAATTAGATTTAAACAGGCACAGACAAGTTAGAAAACAAAAGCAAAGATCTGATTGGTTGCTATGGGCAACATCTCCAGAAATCTCTCCAGATATTTATCTCCAATGTTAGTAAACATGCCCCATAGTGCAAATCTGCAAGACCCTTGCGGTCCTTACTGTTGATTGCTGTTTGTCTCAAGTATTTTTTGTTTACAAAATGTATGTATGCCGAAATGTCCCTGACACATTTTTGGACACAAAATTAATTTCTCTTAGGGTACATTTATAATTGTAACGAAGTAAAATGCAATTCAGAATGCTCATGAGTACAAACAGGCAGAATATAATGGAATCAATTAGCAAATGCATTTAGTTGCGCTCAAACCTGCTTTTAAACTCAGATAAAATACAGAAGAAAACGCCCACGTGTAAGAGCCCATAGGCTATTATTTCCAACAGTGGATGTACTCACTGAACTACATAGAACTGCCAAATGCAGCAGGTGGAATGCAGCAACTTGCCCAGGATTACCTGTACCGGATTTGTAAAGTGTTCTACAGCAATGTTACAGCAATTCAAAATCCAAAGGGGCAGATTTTATTTTATAAGCACTGGCACCACTGAAAGAGGAGATTTACAGTGGGTGATAAAGCACCCATTGCCCATACAGAATGTCATTTGTGATATACAAGTTGGGACCTGGGCATTTTTTCAAACCAAATTCCTCCTCATTTTAATAGTAAAACAAAATAAGGTCTCAAAATATCTTGAGTGGATCATTGTTGACAATGGTCTTGTTTATAGGAATCATTTAGAAAAAGTGTCAGGAAAAACAATAGCAGGTTTCTCTAGCAAAGAATATATTGGAAAAGCAATTGCATCAGCAAGGTTCTCTGAGGCTCTCAAAGGGGAGTTCTTTATTTTTACATGTAATATAAAATTCTGGATGATTACACAAGTAACTGTAGATAAATGATACCCCATTAAACATAATAAACTAGCATGCCGTAACAAATGAAAAGGTTATTTAAAAACATAATGATTTTTCACTATCCTTAAATGTCACATGTATTTTATGTTCCTGTTTCGGTAATATTTATTGACATATCCATTTTGCTTTTTTATTGCTCCGCATTGTTGAATATGTTATCTGTTATACTGGGCTATGAAAGACTGCCTATGGAAATGTTTCTTGTTTGTCTGAGGAAAATAGGACATAGAGATACATCTAATTTTGACTGACTGCTATTCACAATCTTAGAAATACAGGGTTGATCTTCTTATAAATTCATCTTTTAGTTGAATTTTACATGTGTTTGAGTACATATATTAGTCACTATCTATTCCTCTGTGTGCAATAAAAACCATAATGGTGGAGATAAAATATAAGCTGTAACCAATAAGAAATTATTGCAATAAAGGGGCAATGTAATAACAGGCACGAGTCTTCCACAAGAGTGGTAACACAACCAGAAGGTAGCATTTAATGGTTTAAAAGCAAACATCTTATTGGCTGCTATGGATTAATGTACCTGGCCAAACGTAGGGCCTTTTATTCTATATAGTGTTCCCTTATTAGCACTATATAATAAGTAATCAGACTAGCATACAAATGTAGTCACCTTTTGTGTTTTAGTTTCATTTTTAATACATATTGCATGACATGGGCAGAGACAAATACCTGCCGCTTTCCCCCAAACTGGCCTAGGAATAACCAACTCACTCACCATACATTTATTTTGTTGGAGTCTTTTTGGCCACAGCTGTATTGCACAAAACATAATTTAACAATAGATAACACATATATCAATAACAGTTATATTAACAACATTGTAAACATACAAATATGAACAGTGATGTACCATTAACTTGTAATCCTCTTCAAGGCCCCTCGCAATGGACCCAATTAGGTGCATGCAATCGTACGAGCCACCAGCCGCTTGTACCTTCTATCAAGATGGGTACGCAGGATTGCATGCTGCCACCAATACAACATACCCTCCCAGAGACCACCGCTCTTAGGGGCAAATTCACTAACCAGCGAAAATTCTCCAGTGATGGCTTTGCGCACATCGCAACACTTCACCAGGCGTAAATTCGCCTGGACAACGCTAATTAACGAAGATCTGAAGTTGCACACAGGGTACCGAATGCTGGCGAAATTACGCCAGCGAACCCCCCCCCCCCAAAAAAAATTTACGATCTTTTTCAGTCAATCACCCTTTAAATAGGAAAAAAACGCCAGCGTTTTTTGGGACTTAGAAAACTTTTCAACTTTTTTTTGAGGAACTCCTATCTACTCTATTGCACTTCGCCTGGTCTGAGGTGGCGAAGGCAAGTCTGGCGATAGAGGCAATGGTCAGTAAAATCAAAAACTTAGTGAATTTGCGTAGTAACGCTCTTTCGCCAGACCGAAAATTCACCTGGCGTTAGAGTGCGAAGTTGCGCCAGAGTCTATCTCCTTGGCAAAATTACGCCAGCGAAATAACGCCAGCTACCGTTAGTAAATAGGCGAAGTGCCAAAATGATGTCACGCTGGCGAATTTAGTAAATTTCCCCCATTGAGAGGAACACCACCAACGAAGTTCCATTAACCAACTTGGGACTTGGTAAAAAACTCCAGCTTTTGAATTAACTCTCCCCATTGCCAAGGACCCGCCGCTCGGCTGTGACAACAGTCTATTCCCTCTCATCACCTCTTGGATAGTCAGCCCAATACTCACCATTCCACATCAACTTAACCTGTGCCCCACTAACCCAGGCCACAATTGTGACAACTAGCACAAAGGGTTAATACAAGGGAGGGAGGGTGGGACTCCTTTTTTCTTCCAAAATGAATGCTCTCCTTAGCAGTTAGTGCTATAAATCCCCTTAAAACTCCACCCCCCAACTACATCACTAAACCCACTACTAATCCACTGCCAGACAGCTTTGTCCCTCCCCTGTAATGTACCCTTTTGCCAGCATGCTCTGTCCCGGGGTTCACTTTATGGGCTTATAAATTAAAGGAGAACTAAAGATTAACAAAGAAGGCTAAAAATGCAGGATACTAAGTTTAGATATTCAGTACCAATTAAAAAGTCATCACAAACCTTTTACTAATTCACATGCCATTTGTATCAACATTGAGGTTGGGTACAGCTCGTGTAACTATTATACTGGAAACAACAGGAGAGATAGTACTTTTTAAAGGAGCACTAAACCTGTTGGTACTTTGCTTACCAGAACCTTATTATTTAACAAGACTCTAAGACAAGGTTCTTCAGAATAAGAGTTTATTAGACAAAACATGGAACCTAGTGCAATATTGTTAATATTCAGTGCAATCACCAAAGTGTTACAACACTAATCTGTGTGTGTCTTGAACCATAGAAAGTCTATACACAGATTTTTCGTGTGTGTTTTAAAGTGCTATAATGATTTCTGCAAGGTGCTATCTCCAAAATAAAATTATAATTAAGTCAAACAAAGTGCTTTTAGTGCTTGCTTCAAAAGGTAAAATTTATTAAAATGAGGTGCAATGGTGTTTTCAATCCCACCAAAGAGGGGAGAAGCCACATGCTGATTATTACTGATTGAAGAAAACACCATTGCACATTATTTTACCATTTGAAGCAAGCACTAAATACACGTGTCCCCAGTGCAGAAGTGTATTGTGTATTAGATTGGCCAAGTTCACTATTGTGGTTATATAAAGTTTATATCCGTTTAATTTGCAAACTATGTGTTTTATGTGTCCTAGTGGAAGTTCCCTGAGGTGTGCTCCTAGGTGGAGGCACTGCACTGTAAATCCCAGTTCCCAGTACTTTTCATACGCAAAAGGGACTCAGGGCCCTTGGATTGCCAAGGGTTAACTGTGATTTAAAGAGACATTAAATAAAATAGGGTTACAACATTTATAGCCTACCTCTTTTGTTAAGCGTTAGTTCTCCTTTAAAGAACATCCTGGCTAAAGACAATAAAGAAGAATGTGCCCACTTAGGGGCAGATTTATCAAGGGTTGAATTTTGAATTGAAAATAAACTTTCAAAAAGACCAACCGAAATGAAGTTGAAGGTTTTTTTTGGGTCAAATAGGTCAGTTTTCAATCGAATAGGTCCATATTCGAAGGAATAGTGCATTCGATCGAATTCAATTCAAAGTTTTTCCCAAAAAAACCCTTTGATTTTTCAAAGTCCACCAATTGATTCCAAATAGGTTTTAGGAAGTCCCCCATAGGCTAAAACAGCAATTTGGCAGGTTTTAGATGGCGAATGGTCAAAGTCAAATTTTTAAAGAGACAGTACATGATAACTTTCGATATTCACATTTTTTAATTTTTTGCAAATTTAAATCGAATTTGGACTATTCCCTAGTCGAAAGTACACAAAAATAGCTCGAAATTAGAATTTTCACCTCGACCTAGTGTTGTGTACTTTAAACTAAACTATTTCATCATGTTTGATTTGGTGATTCTTACATTGTGCTTCTATCACCCCTATTTAAGACTGGCCTGAAAGGAAGGGTACTGGCCCCCCTTATGTATGTTGTGTATCTTTGTTCTGGCTGTAGAAATAAGGATATGTATAACACATATAAAATGGATTTCTTTATAGTTGTCACAGTTATTATGAGACAACATGCAACTCAAAACAAAAGCTCTTTATGAAAACTTTGTTTCAAGATATTCAAATGATTTATACTTCCATTGATCTAATAACTTCCAGGAAGGGGACAACATAAAGGAACACACTTCTCGCACTTCTCTTCTGGGAAGCAGAAAACATGATTTTTGTACCTGCTACCAATGAACTTTCTCAGCTTTCTGTTAAGTAGTGTTGTTCACTTTGAAATTAAACTAGCCAGAGGTGAAATAACATCCACTTGATTTATACCTAAGCTAAGCTGTTTTTTGCTCAAAAAACTTGAAAAACCTCCATCAAAACATTTTCTTTGTTCTTAGTAAAATAAAACATTTTGAATTGTGTTCATAACCTAAAGAAAGAAACAAACCATTATTACGTAGACAGATATGTGTACAGTGCTTCTTTACAAAAAATATCATGAGGAATAATAAGGAATAAGGAATTAGACAAACTATACACTTATGAATATGGCTGGCTTTCCTAAAATGTTTACTTTTTAATGTTGTCTGCAGAACTACATACCTTTAATTGATTCAGTGAACATTTCCCTAGTATTCGGTATTACTATGGTTATTTTTGCTTCTATTTGTGTTTTATGACATTTATTGGTCAAAAACATCAGTTCCAAAAAATACACCTGAGGGTTCATTAACAATGCAGTACAAAAAAGGAAAACTGTGTGATGTGCCAATATGAATGCTTATCAATGTGCGATTTTCCTTAAATTGCATGTAAATTTAGGCATATTCAACATGTTTGACATATCTAACATATTTAGAGGTCCATTCATCAGCATTCTGATTATAGTGGTTTTAGAGGTGTAGAAACCACGAAAAAAAAGAGAGATTTTACATTTGGAAAAGGAGAAGTCCCCAGTGACTTCTACATGACCTTGCCAGCTTTTAGATGGTGAAAGTGTGTACAGGTATAGGATCCCTTATCTGGAAACCCGATATCCAGAAAGCTCCACATTACGAAATGGCTGTCTCCCATAGTAGACTCCATTTTATCCAAATAATCAAAATTTTTAAAAATGATTTCCTTTTTCTCTGTAATAATAAAACAGTAGCTTGTACTTGATCCTTACTAAGATATAATACATCCTTATTGGAAGCAAAACCAGCCTATTGGGTTTATTTAATGTTTAAATGAATTTCTAGTAGACTTAAGGCATGAAGACCCAAATTACGGAAAAATACGTTATCCGGAAAACTCCAGGTCCCAAGCATTCTGGATAACAGGTCCCATACCTGTATAAGTGTTTTTCATGTTATTTTCATTTAATACAATCACACATTGTTCATGCTTTTGAGTAATAAGTATAATTTAAGATTTTTAGCTCTAAAAATATGATTCATGAAAATGAACAAAATATGAATGTTAAAAAAACAGCCCCTAAAGTGGGTATGGTGCTGTTAATATCAGCATTGGCATGTGATTTACCTGGCGATTGTCGGTAGTGGTTATTGAGTCTACCCACTAGTAGAAGCCTGGACATACTACCACAGCCAGCCTGGCATAATAACAGAGTTCAAGCATTTACTTTACCTGAATATAGAATTCTTAACCCATATGCCACCTTGATCGCTTCTTTGTGGTGCCTTTGTTCTTTGTGATACAAACATCGGCTGGACATCATCACGTAGCTTTTATAAAGAACAAGAGGAAAAGACAATAGATAATAGTCCAGTGCTTTACCTTTTATGTCAAGCCACTGTGCAGTGAAATTAATGACAAACCCTCATAAAGGGAGGGTATTTTTTGTTTCTAAACGTGATTGTGGATTAAAGAAAATAAACATTGTGGAAAAAAGAGATTAATAACTCAGCAATCAACCTGACCCTCATTAAACAATAAATCTACCTTTCTTGTCAAGTGAAGTTGGAGACAAAGCAAACCAGTTAAAGAGACACTTATACACCTTTTTTCAACATGAGCCAAATCTTTTGGTATAAAGCATGAATAGGTCATTGTTTTGTTTTAACCATTGGACCAAGGTCATACTGTCACATTTGATATCCCAAAACATAGAATAGATGGCATGGTTCCGGTCATAGCTCACGCTTCTACCTATAAAAGCTGCCTTTCACTTTGAGAGGAGCCCTCCACTACTAAGATTCTGCCAGTTCTAAAAAGAGAGAACAAAGGCGAGAGTTTTGGGAACCGTAATGTGTGACAGGAAGAGTAGAAGAATGTTAAGAGTAACTGTAGTAGTGGGACAGGCTGGGGTCAATACAATCAGTGCAGTATGGAATCAAGAGCCAGAAGCGCAATCGAGGACACAGGCGGGGATTAAACCAATAAGTAATCCAGTACAAAGTCAGGATTCAGAATAATAGTCAGGAACAGGCAAAGGTCAGTACAGGTAGCAAATCTGCAGAGGTCAGGGTCAGGCAAGGATCAAGAATAGGAAACCAGACAATAAGGGGCACATTTACAAAGCTCGAGTGAAGGATTCGAATAAAAAAAACTTCGAATTTCGAAGTGTTTTTTTGGCTACTTCGACCATCGAATGGGCTACTTCGACCTTCGACTACGACTTCGACTACGAATCGAACGATTCGAACTAAAAATCGTTCGACTATTCGACCATTCGATAATCGAAGTACTGTCTCTTTAAGAAAAACTTCGACCCCCTAGTTCGGCAGCTAAAAGCTACCGAACTCAATGTTAGCCTATGGGGAAGGTCCCCATAGGCTTGCCTGCGTTTTTTTGATCTAAGGATATTCCTTCGATCGTTGAATTAAAATCCTTCGATCGTTCGATCGCAGGATTTGCGCTAAATCGTTCGACTTCGATATTCGAAGTCGAACGATTTTAGTTCCTGGTCGAATATCGAGGGTTAATTAACCCTCGATATTCGACCCTTAGTAAATCTGCCCCTACGCGTACCTAGGAACTATCTAACAATAGACCTACATAGGGCAGTGAAAAAGTGGACGAGGTGCTTTTAAATATTTTAATTTCGAAGGAGCACGATGACATCACATGGTGAGTTGAATTTAAAAGGAAGCGACGGGGGAAGCAAGCACATACAGAAGGCAGTGAAGGAATAGAATAAAAAATACTTCGAATTTCGAAGTATATTTTTGGCTACTTCGACCATCGAATTGGCTACTTCGACCTTCGACTACGACTTCGACTTCAAATCGAACAATTCAAACTAAAAATCGTTCGACTATGCCATTCGATAGTCGAAGTACTGTCTCTTTAAGAAAAACTTCAACCACATGCGTTGCCAACTAAAACCTACCGAGCATCAATGTTAGCCTATGGGGAAGGTCCCCATAGGCTTTCCTAGCTTTTTTTTATCGAAGGAAAATCGTTGAAGGAAGTTGAAGGATTTTACTTAGACGGTCGAATATCGAGGGTTAATTAACCCTTGATATTCAACCCTAAGTAAATGTCCCCCACAAAGTGGTTTCTCAAGTTCCTTTTCCTGCTACCAGAATTGCTTGCAAGAACCCACATGAACTACTTTGAATTTCTCTTGTGGACTAGAAACAATTGCTTTTTTTTATTTTTTAAAACATAAAACAAAAAATCCTGTTTATGAACCTGTAAAGGGTTTATACTACCCCCTCCACAAGAAAAACACTATAAAGACTATAGAAAACCACACATGTTAGGAATAATTCATATTTACTTCAAGGACATCCCTTTCCAGCATGATTTTTTTTTCTAGAAGGATGAATATTCTGTCCATTCTGTATGTAATCCTGAACTTTGTACTGTACTTTGCTATCTGTACCTGCTTTAATGTCATTTTGTGTTTCTGAAATATTTTCTGAGGACAACAGCAAAAAGAATGTTTTGATAACGGAGGGTTTGATAACTGAGACCGTCTCAGGGATAATTGCAATGATGAAGATTCTTTTAACCTTTAGCAGGTTCCTCTTCTGATGAATAGTAAGAACACTGCCCTAGGGGGCGCACAGCATTGCCATTAAGCAAGTATTCTTTGGAACCATGGCTGTTAACATTTTCAGACAATACTTACTCAGTGACACTTTGGTGTGCCACAGGGAAACACATCTATTTCCCTTTTAGTAGAATGAGAAGTGGTTGCTGGTGATGAAGATTGTTGTCCTTTGAGAGGAAAATGACAATTTTTATGTATCATTGCCCTCAGGTTCATGTTACATCTCTCACAAATAAAGCCACAAGAATATTTCATTATATAGGCAGAATGTCTATGATTAATCACTGTTCAATGTGAAGACCATGTCAAGGTCTGTGGGGCATATTTATGAAAGAGCCTGACAAAGTGAAATCCGCCTCTCCATTCACTTCCAGGAATTTTTAAAGGTGTATTTATCAAAGGGTGAACTTTCATCATGTTATCCATTTATAAGTGTAACCCCAGCAATTCCATGAAAATGAATAGAAAGCCGCACAATTTCACTGACTGAGTTAAACTGCAAGATACCCTCTGAAATGCATGGTCTATATCACTGAAAGATTTAAAACCCTTCCAAAATGACCAAGTTAAGAAAGTTTTGCAAGACAAAATAAATAACCTTATCTTAATTTTATAAAAAAAAAAAAATAGATATCTTTACTGAATATCCAGCATTAATTTGACATAAAAAGAATACAAATGTATTATTTAAGAATATGTATAGCATAATAGTATCTCTTTAGAGGGATACTGTCATGGGACAACTTGTTTTTTTCCCCCAAATATAACCGTTCAATAGTGCTGCACTGAAATCTGTTTTTCAAAATAGCATACAGATTTTTTTATATTTAATTTTGAAATCTGACATGGGGCTAGACATATTGTCAGTTTCCCAGGTGCCCCCTCATGTGATTTGTGCTCTGATAAACTTCAGTCAGACTTTACTGCTGCACTGCAAGTTGGAGTGATTACCCATAAACTTCAATGGCAGAAAAATAATGTGCTGCGTCAAAAAAAATTGTCGTGCATTAATAAAAAATTTGTTGTCCAAAGACTTTAATGCATTTCAGCAAATTTTCGCCAGCTGTGAATTTTTGGCGAAGCAAAATGGTTTAAATTCGCCCATCCCTAAGTGTAAACAGTGTAATTTAGAAATAAAAACTACACCATAAAAATTATGACAGAATCCATTTAAGAAAGTGTTTAGACAAACTTTTCCAAAGCAAAAAAAAAATAAATTCTATAATTAAATGGGTCATTATAGTTTTAATTTGGGTTGTTGACCTTAATCTTAATTTTAGCATGGTGTGGACAGAATTGTGCCACATGTTCCCCTTGGTTTGTTCTATTTGCAGATGTTTCTGACATGAACATGATAAGTAATCTTATAGTATTATTTATCTATCATATTGTTTCTAATAAAGGCTACTTTTTCATGTTCTGTCCCATATTTTTGTTAATCTAGGGCCTTTATTCCAGGTAAATTTTGTTCTATTGTTCCAGGGACATGTACAGTATCATATGATGGAATATAATAACAAAGACTGTGCAGAAAAGCTTTTGGTAGATAATATTAAAAAATCATCTGCCTGCCAGCGATGGAAAGGATTTGTGGATTTGTATTATTTCACCTTTGATGTCCCCTTTCAGTTGTCAGTTGTTAATTGTGTAACTTTATTTTGCTTCACTTTAACAACCATGGATGCTTTAGAGATCTGTACAGAAAAGTTACAATTATTGTCTGTTACACTACCAGGGTGTCAACCTTTCAAAAAATGAAACAGAGCAAGAATCAGTTATTAATTATTTATCTATATATGCAAATCTATTTGTGAAGGCTCCAGGTTTCAGTCTAACAAATACCAGCACAGGCTACAGCAGTGATCCCCAACCAGTAGCTCGTGACCAACATGTAGCTCACCAATCCATTTGATGTTGCCCCAATGGGCCCAATTGCTGCTCAATTTTCAATTCCTGGCCTGTAGGCAAGTTTTTAAGGCGTAAAATCAGGTGTACTACCAAACAGAGCTTTCTGCAGGCTCACATGCTACCGAAATGGCAATCACAGCCCTATTTTGACACTCCCTATGAACTATTTTTGTGCTTGTGTTGTTCCCCAACTCTTTTTACATTTGAATGTGGCTCACTGGAAAAAAAAAAAGGTTGGGGATCCCATTCAGATGTTTACACATTGTTTGTAAAAAAACTGTGCTGTTATCCAGAATGTTCGGGACCTGGGGTTTTCTAGATAACAGATCTTTCCGTAATTTGGATCTTCATATCTTAAGTCTACTAGAAAACCATGTAAACATTAATTAACCCCAATAGGATTGTTTCGCCACCAATAAGGATTCATTCTATCGTAGCTTGGATCAAGTCCAGGCTACTGTTTTATTATTTAAGAGAACAAGTAAATCATTTTTAATCATTTGGATTATTTGGATAAAATGGAGTCTATGGGAGATGGCCTTTCCATAATTCTGAGCTTTTTGGTTAATATGTTTCCAGATAACGGATCCCATACCTGTAAATAAAAATTAATTTTAAATGTATAAATTCTTTAACGACCCATTTAAACAAAGTATGCCATGTCTGGCGTTCATGAGTGATGTATACATACAGTATGCTGTTTTTTTTACACAGAATGACATATACAGTATATACAGTATATAGTCTCTTCAGGTCCTAATAACAGAAAATCTGAAACAGTGCAAAAGATGATTTTGAAAAATGTTACATTTCCACTACTACCTGTGATGTTTTTATATGACACTGCATATGACAGGGGGGGAAATCACAATTTATGTGATTTCTCACTGCAGCTAAAATATATACTTGGAAAGCCAATAAAACATATTACTTTAACTCTGCATCCCTTCCAGTACTCCATTCATTATTTACTTCAGTGCACAATACCGATGTACTTAACCTTTTGTGGTTTTCCCACTCCTCCAATCACATTTCTGTCTCTCATTCATCCATGTCCTCTTCTATAGTCTCTCTATCTCTGGTTTTACACACTCCCACCCCCTTCTTTCACCTTTACTGCTGTGTCTGTCCAACAAAACATACTCCTAAAGGCAATTACAGGTTTGGAGTCTAAGTTATTTTATTTATAAAAAGCATTTTAAAACAATAGGATTGAACTGCTACCAACATTAATTTATGCAGCTATCATCCCATACAAGGTACTGTCGTGTTTTACAGAGAAAAGGGATATCAGTATAAAAAAAAAAAAAAAAGAATTATTGGCATAAAATAAAATGGACTATGTAGGAGAGCATTTTGGGCTTGGGTTGGAGATACAGTAAAATCTTCTACTCCCAATATTACTGGGGGTTATTTACTAAGCTCCGAATACCTGAAATTCCCCGAAATCTGAAAAATTTGTGATTTTTTGTGTTATAATAGGCTTTAAAAAAATCTCGAATTTTTCGGAATTTATTAAACCCTGAGGGCTAAAAAGCCCCAATATAGAAACACGGCATCTCAAACCTGTCAAGGTTGCATAAAAGTCAAAGGGAAGAGTCCCATTAGTTTTTAGTTGTGTCGGGGGTTTTTGGAGCTTTCAGGCAATAATTCCGAAAAATTCAGAGTTTTCAGGGAAAATTCAAGAAAAAATCGGAGCTTTTCCCACAAAGGTAATTTTCGGGAAAATATAATAATAAATAAGCGTTAAAAACCCGAGCAGGTTAGATCGAAGTTTGTAGCAGCCGATATTGAGATAAATTTGGACCTTGATAAAAAAATCCCTTACGTGTTTATAGTTCACTTATCTTTCTATTGCTTCTAATATCCTTGATGCATTTGCTGCCCATCCCTTCATTCAAACCCATTACTTTAGTACAGTGTTCAGAATACAGTGAGTTCAGTCTCCCACCATACTGCTCTGCTACTGCCACTGCATGTGTTTGCTATATAATAAATAGATATACAGTTTAGGGGTTATTTACTAAATTCCAGTCTGGCTTTTTGGGGCAAAACTTGCATTATTCTGGCTTTTTTTTTTTATTCATTTGAATTTTTCGAGATTTATTAAAGCCCGATGCAGCAAAAAGCCAGAATCCGAAAATCCCCCATCTCACACCTGCCGAGATTGTGTATACATCAATGGCAGAGGTCTCTATCCTATTTTGAAGTTTCTGTGGTCAGCGCTGGAATTAGCATAAAAATCCAACCTTTTCGGGCAAGAGTCTGAAAAAAATTGAGCGTTTTGGGAAAAGCCTTTTAAATAATAAATAAGGTAAAATCGTGGATTCTAGTTTGGTCTGACTTTTTTTTATTTAAAAAATTTGAAAAATTCAGATTTTGATAAATAGCCCTTATAATTTTTTTGTCTTTAAAACGACAGTGTATTTTTCATATATTTTCCGCAGTCTTTATTGGCATGATATACTCCACATTCCATGTAGCATTCAAGTTGTGCCCTCCTGCCTCGGTAAATACAGAACTCTTCTGTACTTTTTACTAATATCCCTGTTTTGCACAGTATGACATACTTCATCCTTGTCATTAATCACAGGAATATATATTTTTGCATCTTCTGTAAGTGATAATTTAGTAATGTGTCAAGAATCTGAACACAGCTATAAACCAAACTATAAATATAGATTTGACTCAAATATTTGAAATAATAAAGTATAATGTTTATATGGTGTAAGACTTCTATCTCTGATACCTTTCTGGTCAAATGTACATACATGAAACACTGCTGACAGCTTTATTTGGGGGGGGGGGGTTATGAACTGATGGCTTTTTATTTCTATATTTCTATTTTTAATATCAGGCTTGAAGGTGTGTTAGTTACAGAAAAGAAGTATAAAACACACTCTTTTCTTTAATACATTTTAAAATAGTGGCCATAATGCCAGGACTGTTTTAGTAGGATTTTTAGTACATTTGCTCTGGGTATCCAGCATCAGAAGTGCTCCATGGGCAGGAGTGAACAACACTTACAAACAAAACATATTATAGTGTGCAATATTTTGCTTATTTGCTATAATTTCACTATATATGTAAATGCTGACAAGGGCTGTTGGGCAGGGGAAAGGCTGCAAGTTGGACATCCTTTATTTAACTCAGAGAGAGGGTGTTCAAACCTTCCTACATTGTTAATGGTGGACCATCATCTCTCATTTCAGACATGCCAAAAATTTTATTTTAAACAAGGCTTTTATAAATGTCATACTTTTTTCCAGTGTAATGTCATGTTATATATACCTGGTGTCACACAGTTACGCTCTATCACTGGATCAAGGGCAGACTTCCTCACCATTTCCATTGTTACAAGTTCTATTTCTAAACACAAAAATCAATACAATGCTGTGCACAAAATAGTCCCTTACAGACTGCCCATTCATAAATAATAAATCATAAATAAGCATTAAGAATAGGAGAAGCACTAGATGTATTCATCAAATCTTAATGAAGTCTATAATTCTTGCATTCCACATGCCAACTATGTGAATATAAACTATTGACATCATTTTCTTAAATAATATTGCTAATGGCGACATTGCAATGAAACAGTGTAGGGGTAAAAACAGTTTGTTGACAGAATAGTTTCTGACACACTATTCTAAAAAAAAAAAAGAAAAAAGAAAAAGTGTTTTTGACCAAAAATATTTTCAGGTCGATTTATTTAAATCAGTCAATAAAAGGGGAATTAAAACAGTTATTGGGATTCCAGCCGGTAACAATACTGCTAATAGCCACAAACATGTGATATACACATTATTTATTAAAAAGAGGTGAAAAAGGTGCTGGTTTCAATAACTGATTTAAAATATTAAAAATTGCTAGACAACTACTGAAAAGAAATATAGAAACACATACAAAAAGCATAAAAACTACTTTTTATGCACCTACATTATTGCACTTATTTAAACTGTAAAAATATTTAGTAGCCAAATTCATGACACTTAAAAAGTCCATGTTTATCTCAATGTATAACTTTAGTGGAATAATAATTTTAATATCGCTATCCCAAGTTCATGGATGTGTTGTACTTAATCTTAACTAAGCCACGTGAATCCATATTGGAGGCAAAACAATTCTATTGAGTTTATTTAATGTTTAAATGATTTCTAGCAGACTTAAGATATGATGATCCAAATTATGGAAAGATCCCTTATCTGGAAAACCCTAGGTGCCAAGCATTCTGGATAACAGGTTCCAACTCTGTACTGTGTATATGCCTTTTAAAAGAGGGATTTTCACTGTTGTCTAGACTTGAGGTCATGTGCTGAAACATTTCCAAAAGTAAAAATTATTGCTAAAAGAGCATAAGAAATGAGAAAGCATTAAACTAAACATAAGATAAGAGTGAAAGTCAGCAGTGGACAAAAAAATAAAATAAAACAGCAAGATTAATTAAAATAAAATAAAAATTAGCAAATTGGGAATATCCCAAATAATATTTGGGGTATTCCTGATTTACTCATTTTTATAATGTACTGTTGACTTCCACTAATAAAAAAGTGTGTTTACCATAGAAACACAACTATAGAGAATATAAACAAGCTGCTGTGTAGCCATGGGGGCAGCCATTCAAGCACAGGATACACAATAGATAACAGGTTCTGAAGAATCCCATTGTATACTACAGAGTTTATCTGTAATCTGCTGTGTATCCTGTGCCTTTTCTTCTTTTTCAGCTTTGAATGGCTTCCCCCATGGCTACACAGCAGCTTGTTGATATAAACTGTATTAGCGTTTTTGAAACCATATACCAGTTGTACCAGTGCAACACAACAGTACATTATATTTTCATTACTTTCATTTGTTGGTGTTAATGCTCATGAAATATCTGGTCTGCTGTTTGTATGAACTTTCCTGTTTACTGAATTACACTTGCAAGTTGTTCTTGCACTTGCACAGTCTGCAGCAAGTTACGTTGACCGTGAAGTTTAGCAGCCTGCCTCAACATACTGCCTGCCCCAGGATCTTGCTCCGTTTAGCTATGTCTCATTTTACCTGATACCCGTTACTAGTGATGGGCGAATTTATTTGCCAGGCGCGAATTTGCGGCGAATTTGCGCGATTTGCCGCCAGCGAATAAATTCGCGAAACGCCCGTGAAAATTCGCGGCAAAAATTCAAATTCAAAAAAAAATTTCTGAAAAAACGGACGCCGGCGTCAAAAACGGGCGCCGGCGTCAAAAACGAGACGCTGGCGCCGTTTTGCGAATTTTTCGCAGTTTTGCGAATTTCGCAAATTTTTCGGCAAAGCGAAATGGCGCAAATTCGCCCATCACTACCCGTTACTGCAGCACAAACCCATGGGTACAAAAGACCACTGGTGCAAACAGGTGGAGATGGCCTCTCTAGTTTCATTGCAGTTCTAAATAACTTTGGCTTGTAAACTCATTGGTTAAAATTACATCCAACCATTCAAGATTCCATGTGTTAACACTCTGTTGAAGAGAT
The DNA here is from genome assembly GCF_017654675.1 of Xenopus laevis. Taxonomy (NCBI): domain Eukaryota; kingdom Metazoa; phylum Chordata; class Amphibia; order Anura; family Pipidae; genus Xenopus; species Xenopus laevis. The sequence goes on from NC_054376.1 coordinate 51,274,353, forward strand.
GGGATAACCAGTAGCTCAATCTCCTGTGAGCCTGCAGCTTTTTATATTTTAGACTGTGGAGAAACTGCATACAGACACTATACTTCTCCTGCTTCAAGAACACATAACTTTTTTAACACTTCTGCATTAGCAGACGAAGCTCATGTCACATGACACTGTATCAGTATCAGATCAGTATGGGATCTTTATGAGAGCACACACATTAATACAAATCTTAACATCATGTCTGTATTAACTATATTCCTACACAGACAGACATTCTATGGGTAGTTAATTTAGGTTGAAAAAAGGGCAATAGTCCATCAAGTTCTACCTTTCCAAACCCAATATGACATGACTTCTTGCACAAGCACAATATTCAGGGCTCATGCCCTACATTTATTTTATGGGCACATCTTGCATGGACAATTGAAGCCTGCCATAATTATAACTTGACCTAACCGTGAAGCCTCTTCCATTGGTAAAAAGTGGTTTGTAATCCAAATGAAATCTCAACCCATACCTCCCCTCAGAGCTATCCTTGGTAATTTCTTTAACGCAAGGCTTCAGTTCTGGCTTTACACAGTAACAAACTCCTCCACCAAGTTTCAGTGATACAGATTATATCATCATTTTCGGTACATGCAATTTACTTTTGCTCTCCTATTTTGCCTGACAAGCTCCGTGTCCCTGGACATGCTGCAGTTCATCTTACATCTCCAAATCTGATCTGTGTCCATCTAAAAATAGACAGGTTTGCAATAAGACACATTTTCAAAACAAAATCATAGTCGAAAGAAAAAATTGTACAGATAACAATCATTACTACAATGCCACATTTTTGTTCTGGGAGGCACCAAAGGCAGCTTAATAGAGTTACATAATGATCAATAGTCAGAAAAAAAGAGACCATTCAAAACTTGTGTGACAGGAATCTCATAAACTGCTACTTTAATTTTTTCCATGCATGAACGCCAAAACCAGTTTGGAGACTTTTTACAAACAAGATTTATGGTGAAATAGATACAGTACATAAAGAAGAAAATTATTCTGCTGCAAATGGCTTATATTACTAGGACCTGAATGCAATACAAATATTTTCTTATACTGCAGGATTTGCTGACAGAACAAATGCTCTACCACTTACAACAATATTAAATAGATATTCAATAACTTAAAAATCTGTTTATAGAACTATGCTGGTAACAAAAGCGCTATTGTAGATCTAGCCAATATTCCTCAATGGTCCACAAAAACTGAATAAATGTTGTCAAACGAAGAGCTTGTTTATTTTTGCTGCCACAATAATACATAGTTATTAAATAGAGGGACATGTTATTCATTCCCTTCTTGTAAGGGAGTCAGACTATCTTTACTTTAGGCTGTTAAAACTTGACATCTATAAGACAGGCCTGTTGGCATATTCTGTTGGTTATTCTGGTACACTGAATGGGTGAGCAATTAATATGAACAAATATGTCTCTCTGCTTTGTAATATGTGTACAACCTCTGCAAAATCAACACAATGATATGACTTTAGTTTGCATGAACATGTGCAGTATGTGTTCATTTTTAAAAAGAAAATATGACAGCAGTATCTGCAGCAGAATATAAAAATAGAATGAACATATTTGTCTAAGAAGATTCCTGTTTAAATTGGCAAACTTTTGTAAATCAAGCTGTATATCTGAGATTTTCAATCCGTTCTTTCTTCACTGCTGCTGAAACACGACTGCCAGCATATTTCAGACTGCAAAGAGAGGTGTAAATGAGAAACAGTTTTCACAGCAAACTAAATCTGGACAGTTCATGCGTTCTCTACTCTTGGATTCCTTTTAACAACTGACCTTGTACATGGTTCTAGCTATTTGCCCACGAAGGGGGAGGGGGTCAGTATAACAGAGAATATATCATAATGTTTATTTTTTATTATAGGGAATTTCTAAATACACATACAGTAATTAGTATAACTGCAAAATTCTGAATATAATGCTGTGCAAAAAAAGCTGCATGTATGGATTTCAGTTCATATAAAGGTATGGTGTTTGTAGCACATTTGGCTGTGTCAATGTTTAAAATTTGAACATTTGTACTTCTTGGGTCAATATCCACCGAAAAGATGGTTACACTTAGGGGCCGATTATTAAAGGTCACATTTTTCTTGTCTGTTTTTTTGTCGCAAAAAATCTGAAAAGTAAAAAAGCATGACTTTTTCAGGATATATTATGCGACAAAACTGGGACAGATCTGAATCTGAAAATACTCCACACAGTCATGTGACAGTCAATGGCAGATGTTTCTTGCCTTCATGATCTTCGAGGGTTTCGGGCATTTTGATGCTGGTTTTTGTGTGACAATCAGAAAAAGTTGTGGTCTTGAGCGAGAAATTTGAAAAGCTGCATGATTTGGATTGTTGCGTAATTTTGTCATGACTTTTCCCACACATGCTTTTTTCGTTGAGATTTTTTTTAGTAAATTAAACACACACAAAAAATTAAAGTGTCTTATATTGTCATTTCTTTAAAACTCTTTCATTTTTTGGTGTTACTGTTCCTTTAAGACCATTCATGTTTGGGAGTTTGGTTGAACATTTTTTTTTAAATAAACAGGAGAAAATGTGAAGAGTTCATTAGAGTTCATGGCAAAAAAAAATCACCCACTTTCTATTCATTCCTATGAGATTTTTAGGAGTATATGTATCAAATGAGAACTCTAACTTTCACCCATTTATAAATACCATTCTAAAAATCCAATAAGAATGAACAGAAAGGTGATCATTTTTTTCAGTGTTAAACTGTAATCTCACATTTGACAAATCACACTGCAAAACTGAAAACTTCAAATCAAGTATTTATTGAGCTTAAAAAAAAACTTGAAAATTCAAATGTAAAACTTTGGTATCTAAAAACCTGCAGAAGTCATGGGGGCTGTTCTACGTATTCAAATAAAATGACTATTATTCAATTTAAAAGTTTTATTGGACTTACAAACTCAAAGATTTGAGGCATTTAAGTGTATTTTTTACAGTTTTATTCAACCAAGTTTTTATATTCAGATTTTTTAATAAATAAGGTAATATTTGTGTTTTTTAAACCATGCATTTATTTGCAGTAGAAAACACCTTTAAAACTACACACATTTGAGTCTTGGTAAATAGGCATCAAAGAGGAAAAAAATCACTATGGGGCTGATTTCATTTTTTTTCCATGAATCTAGCAAAATGTGTGGTTTTTCTATATTTCTTAAAAGCTCTTCAAAAAAAAAAGTATAGAAACCACATAAAGCTCTAATACAAAAATGTGCCAGGTAAAATTGTTATTGTCCTATAGATGTCAGTGGGAGCTGCGCTGATCTTATTGGACCATTTTTAATCAATTTGGACTCACTCAGCTCTTTTTTTCATTTGTGCTTTTTAAATTGGGATTTTTTCATAAATTTGATGATATTCGTGCTTTTAGAGAATGTGGCTTACGTTGTGGTTTCAAAGACCACTAAAATGAGAATGTTGATAAGTAAACCCCTACCAACAAGTGGTTAGTCAATGGTAAAATATGAAGATGTCCCCGGAAAGCTCACAAACCTCACAAGCCAAGAATTGGTTTCATGTAAAATAACTGTAGTGTGACTGTTAATACATGCTCAGAAAAAAAGATGTAGCTGATAATTGTTTTTCTTCCCTTTTGCAGATCTGCAGCAAAACCTTTGTGAGTAGAGTCACAGGATGTGTAATCCACTAATACATGTTATTCTGCAGCCATTTATGTGGTTAATGAATAAATTAAACCACAGCTATTTTCATATCAACCGCAGGTTAAGTTGTTCTTTTAAAACACAGATAAGCCTATTTTAAATTGTTTTCTCCAACAGCATAGTGACTAAAACAATTAGAAGGCAGCTCGCTTTCCCTGCCTGACAGCCATTTGTGAAATCACCTTTTGTTAAGCTCCTAATGGCAATTAAAATTGTAAAGATTTTTTTTCTACTGTTTTTCGATCATATTACAGTTGACTGCATTTGCTTTTAAAATACCTGTAAAATACCTGTAATTGAGAATGAAATTTCTGTTAACATGTATTTATTAAAAATTGTTACGTCACTTACAAAACCTTTTAGTTTCTCAGCGTATGGACACTGAATTATTAATAACCATATACAGATAGACATATCAGGACAGAAAAGACTAGCATTGTTATAGGGTTACTTCACTGTTGGTAACTATAATCTTGCTCTATCTCTCCCTGTGAATATCCAATGTTAGGATTGACTACAATCCTTTTAGCATTTTTATAGGTTAACTGGCTTCATAGTTTTGGCTCTATGACACTTTGGGAGTTATTTATCAAAATCTGAATTTATCAGTTTTCAAAACTGAATGTTTTGGATTTTTGCCTGTAAAGTCCGAAATACATAGTTACATAGTTAAATTGGGTTGAAAAAAGACAAAGTCCATCAAGTTCAACCCCTCCAAATGAAAACCCTGCATCTATACACACACCCCTCTCTACTTTTAATTAAATTCTATATACCCATACCTATACTAACTATAGAGCTTAGTATCACAATAGCCTTTGATATTATGGGGCCGATTCATCAATAGTCGAATATCGAGGGTTAATTAACCCTCGATATTCGACTGGGAACTAAAATCGTTCGACTTCGAATATCGAAGTCGAACGATTTTGCGCAAATCCTGCGATCGATCGATCGAAGGATTTTTCGTTCGATCGAACGATTAAATCCTTCGAATCGAACGATTCGAAGGATTTGAATCCAACGATCGAAGAAAAATCCTTCGAACAAAAAATCACAGGCAAGCCTATGGGGACCTTCCCCATAGGCTAACATTGACTTCGGTAGGTTTTATCTACCGAAGTAAGTGGTCGAAGTATTTTTTAAAGAGACAGTACTTCGATTATCGAATGATCGAATAGTCGAACGATTTTTACTTCGAATCGTTCGAATCGTTCGAATTCAAACGAATTTAACCAATTCGATGGTCGAAGTACCCAAAAAATACTTCGAAATTCGAAGTTTTTTACATTCGAATTCTTCACTCGAATTTTGTAAATCTGCCCCTATGTCTTTCCAAAAAATCATCCAAGCCATTCTTAAAGGCATTAACTTAATCAGCCATCACAAAATCACCCGGCAGTGCATTCCACAACCTCACTGTCCTGACTGTGAAGAACCCCCTACGTTGCTTCAAATGAAAGTTCTTTTCTTCTAGTCTAAAGGGGTGGCCTCTGGTATGGTGATCCACTTTATGGGTAAAAAGGTCCCCTGCCATTTGTCTATAATGTCCTCTAATGTACTTGTAAAGTGTAATCATGTCTCCTCACAAGCGCCTTTTTTCCAGAGAAAACAACCCCAACCATGACAGTCTACCCTCATAATTTAAGTCTTCCATCCCTCTAACCAGTTTAGTTGCACGTCTCTGCACTCTCTCCAGCTCATTTATATCCCTCTTAAGGACTGGAGTCCAAAACTGCACAGCATACTCCAGGTGAGGCCTCACCAGGGATCCGAAATAGTCGGATTTCAGGCTAATTCCAGTGCAGACCACAGAAATTTCCAAATAGGATAGAGAATATAGAACCTTGGTAGGTCTGAGATGCCGGATTTTCAGAATCAGACTTTTTCCATCCTCGGGTATATTAAATCTCAATAATAAATGTAATAGTAAAACAAAACTAGAATATTTAGTTTTTGGCTTTCGGACTTTTATAAATAACCCCCATAGAGTTTAATATTCAACTCAATTTTCTATCTCCATTACTGAATTAATTAGCACTACAAATCTTCACAGTTTGCTAAAATGGGCCACCATTAGATCATGATGACCCTTGCAGAATTTTGGTAAGTAATTATAACACAACAAAAAAGCTAAGTGCGGCAAGAAGAAAGGTAAAATCTCAATTTAGGCATAAATAATTCTGCATCCATCTGATATCTGGATGGCTTTACTTGGCATGTGAGAGGTAATTCTGGGTAAACTGATGCCAAATCAGGGGCTATTGCATTGTAATAAAACATTTTATAGGTTTTCCAAATAAGGGATCTTTCCATAATCTGGATCACCATACCTTAAGTCTGCTAAAAATCATTTAAATGAAATTAAACACAATTGGATTGTTTTGCCACCAATATGGATTCGTGCAGCTTGGGGGATCTCATACATAGGTTAAGGAGGCAGATTTATTTGAGATCAAAATGTGGAATAAAAAAAGATTCCCAGGACACCAAACTTTTTAACAATTAAGGAAAGAGATTAATTTGACTGCTTAAAGAAGTTTATTCAATGCTGAAAATGCTGACCCCTTAAAATGGTTTGTTGATGTGCAACTTCATTACAAGAATTTTCTGACAGTCTGGAAAGCATTAAAAAATGTAATAAAGTTCCAACTACTGAGAATGCGATGCTTTGGTGAAAATGTTTTTAATAATGTAGACCCTAGACAGATATTGTGCAAATACCTTGTTCTGCTTCACTTTGAATCAGAATAGTATATTTTAAATGCTGTAAAATCACAATGACAGCATAGACAAACATTTTTTAAATAATTATGATTATTATTAAGAAAATTCAAGGAAGTGCCACATGTACTTTACCTATGCTTCTGTTCAAAACATATTTTTTAAGAATACACTAGAGTTGTCTTAGAAATATGCACCATCTGAGATTTCTGCTTCAAAGGTCAGTTTGTCTAGAAGGGGCTGCTGAGTTATAACGTAAACAATCTGCGCGTTAATTACAACTTCAAAGTGAAAAAGTGCTCAGAGGTGGTACATCATTATAGCCAACAGGAACATTAGCTAAAGGAATTAGCATTTTACTTTTCCCCCTCTGTATCATAAAAATGAAATCTGTATAACATGAGCTGTCTGATTGCCATTATATAGTGTGTTTAATCAAGATAATGGCCATCTTCTTACTTTAAAGTTGTAAACTGTTTTATAGGAGTCATCGAGCTTCTGTTAATAAAATATTTAAGGGGAGTTTAGATCTGGTTGGTCCTTTTTTGGCTACATAGTATCATTATGGATGACAGCTACAAAGATGATAAAAAAACTATAATGCAAAAAGTTTGAAAAAAGTAGTTTTTAGATCTGGTTGGTCCTTTTTTGGCTACATAGTATTATTATGGATGACAGCTACAAAGATGATAAAAAAACTATAATGCAAAAAGTTTGAAAAAAGTAAACCTGGGTCTTTAGTAATTTTTTATATTTACATTCTAAGTAGATAAAGGCTGTATGTTAAAGGAAAAGTAAACATCACACCACTAGGACAATACAGGCAAATCGTAAGACAATCATCCCAATTATGCTTGATTCGGCAAAATTGTTAATACATCTCAACTGAAGACAACACACACCACAAAAATTAAGGATTGGTTGCATAAGATTTTGGAAATAGAAAGATTCGAGAGATATAAGAGCTTATCAACACAAGAAACTCAGAAACATATTCTAAAATGGTTTTATTGGCAGTAGTTTACGGTTTCAGATAGATATAAAACATTGTTACAGTCATAGACTGGTATGTACAGTACATGACGTAAGAGAGTGATCAAACATTGGACCTATCTAGAATTCGTGTGGATGGTGGAGTTCAGTCACCTTGCCAGATCTCCCGGAATTTTTTTTTTTTTTAATTCATAGCCGGGGCCTGATGGGAACTGGCCTCTCCTCTTGATCTGATCAGGTCGATTTCAGCTCAGGGTAAGCACCATAGCCCTACTGTATTGTTTGATTTACATGTTCTGGTTTACAGAGATCATTGTTTTTACACTTGAAGAGGTGTAATTCGTTGGGGCGAAACACCTAACTACCATTCATTCGCTCTTACATATAGTTAGCAGTATCAGCTAGTGATCTTCTTCCTTTCTCTCTCTGTCCTTTTTCATTCATTTCCCCTTTCTGTTGCCGTGATTTCATACATTAAAGAGTGGATGATATTACCACATACTCACAAGACTTTTTTGGTATGTAAATACAAAAGATAGTATGTGAAATATCTTATATTTTGTGTTTGATACATCATCCTGATTGTAAAAGCTTCTCTTTTTCTATATTGCTAAAACTTTTAATAAACTTGAATTTAAAAAAAAAAAAATGTTTATCTGTGCCAGATATTTGTAATATACAAAAATTAAAGATGGCCTTCTTTGTTCTGAAATCTCTACTCATTAATAATGAAGAATATGGTTTGCAAGTCACACTAATATGGACTGGTGGAATTTTTTTGCTTTGTAGTTAGAGTCTATCAAGAATTAAAATACAGAATTTTAAGAAGCTAGTTTCAGTTCATGAACGTTACCAGACTCCTAACTTTATTTTTATTTTTATTTTACTAACGTTTTACTTTTTTTTTTAAATTTTACTAACTTTATTTTATTTTCATTTTCCTAACTTTATTCTTTCTCTGAATTCTTTATAGTATTAAAATAGGAGTATAGAATTATTCCTGTTCCACACAGAGTATTAGTTATTCAAAAAATCAAAGGATATGTAGCCTGCAGATTTTAAGTGAGTTTTTTACCATATGCATGACTAAGCCTACATGGCTAAGACAAATACAACTTATTATAGATAAAAGACACGATTTAATGGCTAGGCCTGGCAGCATTTTCAGTTTTGTCTTTTCATATAAATGAACACAGCTTTCAAGCAGTAAAATCCCCTTTTTATAGCTGTGCTTTCAACCTTTTAAAAATGCATCCATAACTTTAACATAAGTTTAGAAATCCCCCTAAGAAAAATACTCTTATAAATGTTCTTCCAAGTAGCACGAACTGCATATTTACAATGACTGAATGGAGAAAGATTAACTGGAGTATGTTAGGTAATATATTTATAGAAATTAAAAACATTTTAGTTATTGAAGTAGTCAAGGGAAGAAATATTTTGCAGCAAGAGAACTTCCATTTTGCAGTTTCTTACGGTGCTAATACAGGATTATTGTACAAATCATAGCCAATTAATTCTCACATAAAAATTAAAACTTATCAAGACAATATATTTGCATAAACGATTAAATTCAATAAGTCGACATCTAAAACAAAATTATAAATACATTGATAAATGTAAAGAAATAGGCATTTGTTTTGCTGCCATCCCTTTGCTATATTTATGACAAATAAAATATTTTTTTTTCAACTGACTCTTCAATTCCATGTTTGATTCTGATTGATATTCCAACTAACACTACTAAATATGCAACTTATTTGTGAAATTAATTTGATGCAGCATGTGCTAACCATTTAAAATTACAATTATTGGTTCACGGACCAATAAGGCATTTGGTTTTATTATTTTAACTGCACTTGGCCGATCACAATTTTTGATTAGTTGCTTTGACTCAGGGGCTGAAAAATTTGGATTTCAATTTTTTTTCACAAATCATATTTTTTCTCGAAAAATTTGTTTTTTATTTCTCTAAAACACTTACAAATGTAAGATTTATTAAGGGGGTTATTCATCAAAGTCAGAATTTGTCTCAATATTTTCTGCTACAAACTCTGACCAAATCAGATCAGGTTTTTTTACGCTTTTTTACTATTAAATTTTTGCGAAAATTTGCTTGCCTGAAAAAAATTTGATTTTCACAAATTTCTCAGACTTTTTCATCTGATTTTCACGATTTTTGCCCGAAACACAGCACACATCAAAATCATTGGGACTTCTCCCATTGACTTATATGCAACCTCAACAGGTCTGACATGCTGGATTTTCAGATTCTGACTTTTCCATCCTCTGGGTTTAATAAACTCCGAAAAATTTGTGATTTTTTAAAAGTCAGATTTTATTTAAAAAAAATCATGAGTTTTTTGTGATTTTTGCATTCGGAGTTTAGTAAAAATCACGAAAAGCTCAATACAAAACTGTACCAAGTATAAATCAATTGCTACAATACTGATCCTATTGGACCATTTTTAATCAATTGTTTTAGAGATTTTCGGATTTATTTTTGCTAGAAATGATCCAAAAAAGCTAAAATTTTTGAGGTTTTAAAGGTTTTCATATGTTTTTAGCACACCGTCCAGCATTTTTTTCCGTCCATACTTTTTCTGTTTGGATCTTTTAATAAATTTCATGGCATTTGTGATTTTGAAGAAATAGAGTTTATTGTGGTTTCAAAAACCTCTAAAACCACAAAAATTCTTATTGTCTCAATAAAGACTATCATGTTTAACTTTTACATTAGAAAATCTAGGTTTTGTTAAATGTTCAACTTTTTATTTTAAATGGGAAGGTTGGCTTTTTACTAGCAAAGAAGAGCAGAACATACTGTCATAAACATAAGGTCAGAACCCTATCCATCAACTGATCATCTGGACCCTTAGCAGAATTAATAGGCTACATACCTCCCAACATTTAAAAAAAATGTAAAAAAAGGACAAAAAAAAAATCAGCCACGTGTAGAGCACAAATTTTTTGACCACGCACATTTTATGTCCACACCCCCGAATTACCATGTCCATTACCATGTCCATTTTACAAAATTTGTCAGGTTATGAAAGTTTGAACACATTTATGGGAGTTTTATGGCAATGTTTTATGTGTTATAACAGTTGATGAAGTTGAAATTGCCCTTTAAGCTGTCAGTCACAGTTTCCACAGACCTGCTTATTGTAAATTGTTACAATTGTTTCTTTGCTTAACTTAAATAGTGACAAATGTATCAAAGTGCAGCTAGGTAGGTTCTGGGATTTCTGGCAAAAAGCATCTTAATTTAATTAAGCTTCAGAAACATTGTATCTTTTTCTGGCATCAGTGCAGGAGATCAAAGAGGAACTCTGGACATTTCAGTAAGAAACCCAAGACTGTTGGCTGAGCTGTGAAAATCAGGACTGTCCCACAGAAAACGGGAGGTATGAGGCAAGTCTGCATGAAAAGGCATTGCAGCAGGTTGGTGCAGTCAAGTAGCTCTACAGCAGCAGGAATGTTTAAAAGACAGTCATGACAAAGGTCTTTTAATCAGCCTTTAATCAGTTTAGAAATTATAGTAAAGTGCTGCATAACTTGCTGGCCCTATATAAATAAATGATGGTGATGATGAAAGACTTACCTTCAAAGGCCCCAAAATGTTTGGGGTTGGACAGTTCTGATGCAAAGAGATACTGTAATTCTAATTAGAACATTTTCTTTTACATCTAATCTCTGTCACAGAAAACAGCAACATTTAGCATAACGTTACCATAATAACAACAGTACAAACTCACTGTAAAAAGAACACCCAGTTACTCATTTTTTGCATAAGAAAAACAGTATAATAAGGGGCAATTTTCAATGAAAATATAAAACAAAAGAACTGGCTGTATTTTGCATATGAAGGTGACAAATGGGTGCAACAGAGCAAAAAAAAATCTATTAAACTAGACATTTATCATGGAAATTACTAGTTTTAGGATTTTTTTCTCAATGTTATGTAACAAGACTCCAGTACATTTCCCATATTTCCATTATTTTGTGTCTTAAAAAATTGGAAATATGCTACAGCCAAGCAATCACTTATCATAAGTTAATCGTAAAAGGCTTTCATATTTAATAACTCTTGAAGAATTCTTCAAAAATGTGTGTAATCTGATAAATATAATATAGCTCAGCAGACTTGTACCTAAAGAATCACATGTAAACATCCTATCAACACAGAAGAGCAAGAATAATGAATTCCCAACAATTTATAGTGCAACTTGTTCTAATTTAGCAAAACCTGCACGTGTAATAAACACATTCGATGCATTCCTGCATTGCTGATAAAAAAAACATGCCAACTTTCATTCAATAAATAATGGGACCTGTTATCCAGAATGTTAGTGATCTGGGGTTTTCTGGAGAAGGGATCTTTCCATAATTTGGATCTACAAGAAGTCTACTGGAAAATCCAGTAAACATTAGATAAACCCAATAGTCTGGGGTTGCTTCCAAAAAGGATTAATTATATCTTAGTTTGGATCAAGTACAAGGTAGTCCTTTATTATTACAGAGAAAAATGAAATCATTTGATATAATTGAGTCTATGGGGGGGAGCCATTCCATAATTTGTAGCTTTCTTTTTCTCTTCAATAGTCTTTTGTGGCAGGGGCGCTGCTGTCATGAGGCAAGTTGAGAAACTCGCCTCAGACGGCAGGAGCCCCTGGAGTTACCAGGGGCAGCAAAAAGCCATTCCGGGTAACTTTAAGAGATGAATTTCTGGCCATTAAACTTTTCGTTCTCTGCATTAGTGAAGCCCCCCCCCGGACTAGCTCCTTCACCAAAAAAGGTAATCACTGGTGAACGAGGGGGAACAGCATCGCAGAAGCCTCTTCAGGTAGCAAAAGGCAATGAATCGCTCCTGTTCTGTGGGCCTAAAAAGCCGGCAGGGCTGCTATCTGACATCTGGTCAAGAGAAGTACAAGAGCATGCCTGGACTGAAGTAGACACGTAAAGGCATCAAGTATTGAGGAAGGCCGTATCAGTTGCTTATGACTGTTTATTGAGCATGATACTGAGGAATGGGAAGAAACTCCTGCATAATTCAGGGGACTCTGTTGGAAGGAGAGGTGCCCAAGTTAAGTGATAACCTGAGACACTACTGTACCTTGCTGTGATAAAAAAAAACGTAGAGTTTAAGGAAATTTGCACTTTGTCACTAGATAGAGTACATAACAGGTACTCTAATTTGTATCTTTCTTCTTTTAAGTAAGGGCTTACATAGTGTGCTTTAGCTTGTAAATAAAAACCAATAAATGGGGAGAGATGAATAATCGAAATTTTCCTCTGTAGATAATTGATTCATTTTTATTAATGAAATTGGCCACACTATCTATCTCTTGGTTGAAAAATGAATATACTTATTAAAATTAGAATTTAAGACTAAACTGATGATATTTTAAAATGCATTTTGAAGTTGTTGTATAAAGTATTATAGGAATTAAGCTAAAACGTTCGCAACTTTTACATAATACATAATAGAACTTTTATCTATTGCTTTTAGACAAGGTTTAAAGGGGTCTATATGTTCTGAAATATGATAACCTAGCAAATGGCTTATCAAAGCATCTTGTTGACTTGCAGTAATGGCATATTAATTCATATTTCACTTATTTCATATCCCGAAACACCATTTTGTGATGTTTGCATAGTGGCTAGCAAAACACCTGACTTGGTTTTAACTGTTACAGGGAAACGTTTGGAAATTAAAGACAAACCTCTTTCCATTTATTGACTGATGTGCCATAGCACGGTGACTCAAATTTGTTACCCCTGATATCTTTTCCCCAATGTAGCACTACAGTAGCCAGTAAATTGAGCAGGGACCTTTTTACCTCTCGTATTGTATATTGGTTGTATTTTTAAGTTTATACTCCCATTTACTGCAGTGTATGGTGGTACTTTAGTGATATGTAATATCATTTGTTGGCCATTCAATATGGATACCGTTTTAAGTGCCTATTGTATTCACAGTGGAGTACATTTTTTGTATTTTATATCTATTTATCTATCATATAGCTACTGTGAGTAAACATTGAAGCTTGTATTAAAAAGCATAAGTCATTTTTAATTTTTTTCTCCTAATGTAAATTCCTAAATTGGGATCTTTGTTTTGTGTCTTATTGATGTGGGCTATACTATTTCTCTAATATACAGTATACAGGTATGTCTCCCATTTTTTACCTAAACAGATCAAACATGGAAATTTAAAGCTACTCTCTGCTTGGTCCTTGCTAGGTAGATAATAAGTTTATCATTATTGCGCTCTTTCCATCCTTTGCTGTGACTGTTTTGTTTACAGGAGTCTTTTATAGAGAGGTATTATTCGTGCACTGAAAATATAAATATCTGCCCTTCAAGAACCAAACATGGAGTAGCTTTAATTACTTGTTTGCCAGTTTATCAAGAAATAATAAAAAACTTATAATTTTCATGATTAAAACAATAGGCAAAAAGTTTGTTTAGCACAAGTCATTGAAACCATGTTGAACAAAGGGGTATAATGACTTAATATAGTCATTAATAAAGACTCGTTATATTTGTTCTCTACTTACAGTTGAAGGTCTACTGGAAGACTCTGAGGTTGTCTCAATATCCTTGACTTTTGTATCAATGATCTTTTGTTCCTGATGAATTTTTACATCATTAGAACCTAGGTAGTTTACTGTTTCATCTAATGTTTTTATGAGATCTGCAAAAAATTGCATCACAAGCATTGCACATTATATGAGCAAAACTAAGGTATACCTGATTGTCATACCAAGTAGAGTTGTGACACATTGTGCTGTCTAGATATTCAAAATGTTATCATTACATTTTATTTACATGAATATAACCCACATGATTGATAGACTCAGAAGCAGATTTAATTATACTGATGTAAATTTTTTGAAAGACAATAGTCATTACAAAAGACTGTGAGCTTGGCATGTATAATAAATACAAATTGTACAGATAAAATTTCATGTTCAGAATTTGATCTTAATCCCATTTTCTGTTTGGGTCACAAATTAAAGTTCCATGATGTAGTTTGCGGTTCTGCAAGGAATGGCAAAAACAAGGCAAAAAGTCATTACAAAAACATCTCGAAAGAATCTCTGCATAATACTCTTGGAGTGTATTGTAGAAATGATCAAGTTTCTTATCATCGGCCTTTATTATCTGGCTCACTTTAACTAAGGGTTTCTTGCATTTAGTAACATTTTTTATCTTTACTGCTTCTTCCTCTGATCTTCATCTCTTTCACTATCTAATTTTTCAAGTAGTCTCTTATACAGTTACAAAATGGTCATGCACGTGATTCAAAGATATGCCTGTATGGCAAAATGGTTATTTGCACAAAGTATTGCCGATAACGCATACAATAAAAGATGCTTGGCAAACCATCTCTGTCCGTTTTAGAAGAAAGCTCCACTGTAATATGGGCACCTTTCCTGTCCACCACAAATTATCTTAGTCTTGTATGACTTAGATCACCTGATAGTTCCCTGATACAAAAAGCCTCTTATGGTTTCTGTATTTGAAGTGAAGTAAAGGTACAAGACCTGTTATCAAGAATGATCTGGGCTTGAGGTTTTCTGAATAAGGTGTCTTTCTGCTTAAAATGGAAGCTATGGGCAATGGCCTTCCCATAATTCATAGCTTTCTGGATAAAGAATTTTTGGATAAGGGGCCCCATACCTGTGTTGAAAAGGCTCAGTGATAATGCAATTAAAAGTTTCCTGTCCTAGTGCTTTATTTTAGTTGGAGGTAGTGCTATCCTATTGTTACTGCTTGTGTTACTGCCCTTCGACACATTTCTAAGAGGAGCTGCACACAGCTGTGAGCTTGCTCAATTAGATTAAATAATTATATCTTATTGATAAAAATGATTAAACATTCACAGAACCCCAATTTCATTTTTCTAATGATTCCATGGAAAAAATAAATGAATCTGGGCCTCTAAAATAAGATGTAGATAGTGGGAAAATTTGAATCTGGCAATGCTAAATTGAGGCTTGAATGTAATTTGTAGCAACATGAAAACAAATGTGTCAGGAACAGAAAAGGTAGTAGGAAGAAAGGTATGGAGATGTGGAAATAATAACTTTCCTCCTTTAGGATGATTATTCTTCATCAGGGCTGTCATAAACAAGCTTTGAAAAGAAAAAAACCTTACAGTCACTTTGTGAAAAATAGGAAAACCTTTCTATCTGGTTATTGATGATGTTTTTCACTTGTATAATCTGTTACTTCATTTCTCAGCTGAGTTAAAAGAAATATGAATTACTTTGCAGCAGGGTTATAATACACATTACTGGGTGCTGCGTCATGTGTTCCAAGCCTAAATCGTTAATTATTTTGCTGCCAGTGTAATGAATGCTGGACTTGGCACTAAAGGAAAATTGAAAAAAAAATATTATAGAACTTGGAAAGAGGTTGCAGAGCACAATGTTTTCTCAATATGTAATTAAGCAAATTCAATTTTATTTCATATTTAATTTTTATCATTTGGTCATATTTAAAAAGCTTTATACAAAAAATTTAAATTGAATCCAGCTTACCCATTTAAGGAGATAATGGATTGCATAAACAAACGAGAAATGCTGCTGATCACAACCAATGCCTCTTTGAAAGGGAGACGTGGGCTATTTACCATTTACCCCGATACTTACACCACAGCTAAGTGGTTCTATTTAGTGATGAGCAAATTTTTTTGGTAGGCATAAATTTGCGGCACATTTCTGCATTTTGCCATCTGCAAATGTTTTTTGCGAAACTTCGGCATAAATCCACCATGGAAAGTTCTCGCTCAAACAAAAAAGTCAAAATTTTTGACAAGAATTTTGCAGATTTTTCAGCAAAGCGATACAAGACAGATTCGCTCATCACTAGATTAATAAAAAAAATCCCTGTCTAGCTGAAGTACCCAAAACTTTATTTTTTATTGGCACTGGTAAATAGACTCTCAAGGAAAGTTGAAATATTTTTAAAACAAATTTTATACTTGACTTGCATTTAATATTGACATTCATGAGACATTCATTTTTCTTTCATAAACCTGTCACTATTTTTTAAAAAAAGAGAACTAGGACTGGAACCTCCAGTATTTAATTCTACGAATTTATAGAATGAATCTTACAATTTGATCTTATTATTAAGCAACTTTCAAAGTACTGGATTTGCTGCATTTAAGGGTTTGTGCATATATACGTATATATATGTGTGTGTGTGTATATATATATATATATATATATATATATATATATATATATATATATATATATATATATATATATATGCTGTGAAAGTCTTTAGCACACACTTCAAAAGTTACATACCTGGGTGCAGTTCAGAAATCAAATATCCAAAGGCAGAAAAAGCTGAAGCACACCAGGGTTTTCTTCAAAAAGATAAAGCTTTTATTACATCAAAGTTTCGGCCCTCGCATGGAGCATTTATCAAGATACAAACTTACACAAGTGAAAGGTTTTTAAAGTCTCACCCAGCTAACACCCACCTCCCAAACACACCCACAATGCAGGTGGACGAAATAATCAATTAGTGAACATTTTCCTTAGTGTGGCTAGATTTCATACCAGATGCAATCTGAAAGACAAAATGTATAATACCCTGAGTGCTAAAAGGTTATAACATGTATAAATATACAGAAAGTGCTGAATAATATATATTAAAATCTCATAAAAATTCAGTTTAATTATAGGATCGCAGGTCTCCAAAGTGCGGAAGAGTTGTTGGAGCATGGGTCTCCACAGCAGGGACAGACTGTCGGAGCAGTCTCCACATCGAGGAAGGGATGTCGAAGTGGGTATCCACAGCGTGGATGGGCAGCTATGGGACCAGCATGGTAGGTGGTTGGTTGACCTTACCCTCTCTGAGCAAGGCATGTACGGCTGGAGGGACATCTTTACAGAGTGTATGGGCTGCTATAGAAGAAGCATGGTAAATGGTGGTTTATCTTACCCTCGGAGTTGGGCAAGGGCAGCTGAGGGCCCCCAGAGCAGATGGACAGGTTGACCTGCACTGTAACCTGGAGGGTTTTTAGGTCAAGTCTCCTGGTGAATGGAATGTTTTAGTGGTTTTGTTTTTTGTGCTCATCCAGTTCTTTAGAAGTGAACTATTTGGGCTGATATGGTAAGCAACCTAGTGGGAAGTTTGCCTTGCTGTAACCTGTCCAACAATCCACAGGAAAGTTGCTGGCTATGCCGGCAATAGCATACATATGATATTTAAAAAATATAAATAAAAAATTGTATATTTCATAAGGCTAATGGCCAATTTTATTCCATCCTGTGGTTCAGAATGTATGATACAAAGGAAATGTTTTCATTATTTTCTATGTTTAATTAACAACTAATGGTCATAAAGTTATGGTGGGGACGAACCTAACTGAAGGTTTTCAGTTGGGTTCGTTGTGGAGGTAGGACCTTGCCAGAGTAATGCTCAATACTCATGGTATTGTAAGAAATTGTGCCTTTTAATTGCTACTATCCAACTTCGAAGTTAAAGGACCACAAAATATCTTTTACATTTTGCGTGCAACTAATACAATTTTTATGCGCAAGTCAATTTTTTCTTTTGACGCAGTAGATTTTTTAATCTTTGATTTTCGCCATAGAGAAAAGTAAATGAGCGACATTGCTTGCAATTTAAAAGTGGCTACTCTATCTTTATATTGGGAATTCACAGTCTGAACCTGTCGAAGTACACTTTGGCAAAAAGGATAACGTTTGCACCAAGCAAACATTTGCCTGGCAAAACAGTGTTCTCTAGTTATGATGTTTTTCACTAGCAAATTGCCTTACTCGCCTTTTAGTAATTTTGCAAATTCTGTGCAAATTGTCACTTTGGCGAATCTTCACCAAAAAACAAAATTTGTTCTTTAGTTAATGTGCCCCATACTGTAGGCAACAGTTATGTTTCCAACCACACACGGAGTCCGCCTTAAAATGTAAAATACACATATAAGGTACCAATTATGGTCTTATGTGTGCATGTTGTGTCTCCCAGCATCCAAGTGCAGAGCTTCTCGCTTTAAAAGGAAACGTCACCCACCCCCCATTTGACATAAGCTCATTTAGTTGGGCTAATTTAGAAAAACTTCCAAAAATAAATATAAATGTCTTTTTACACAGCCATACCCAATTGCAACTCCACAGATTGAGGTGCTGCAGGGGCGACATCCCCAACCCCCTTTTAGACTTACAGAGTTTTCCAAGTTCACACAGAGGGCCACATTTACTAAGCTCGAGTGAAGGATTCGAATATAAAAAACTTCGAATTTCAAAGTATTTTTTTGGGCACTTCGACCATCGAATAGGCTACTACGACCTTCGACTTCAACTGGAACTAAAAATCGTCCGACTATTCGACCATTCGATAGTCGAAGTACTGTCTCTTTAAAAAAAACTTAGACTACATACTTCGGTAGTTTAAACCTACCGAGGTACAATGTTAGCCTATGGGGACCTTCCCCATCACTTTACTAAGCTTTTTTTGATTAAAGAAAAATTGTTCGATCGATCGATTAAAATCCTACTAATCGTTCGATGCGAAGGATTTTCTTTGATTGAACGAGTTTTACTTCGATCGATCGAACGATTTGCGCTAAATCCTTCAAATTCGATATTCGAATTCGAAGGATTTAACTTCGAGGGTTAATTAACCCTCGATATTCGACTCTTGATAAACGTGCCCCAGAGTGTTCCATTGTGAAATGGGCATTTTGGGACATGAAGTTCCTCTGCTTTGTAGAGAATTTGTGACCCAACAGCAAAGGAAAAAAGCGGTTGCAGAGGTGGTTGGGAAATGGGTCTCATGAATGACATGGCATCCTTTCAATCTATGGAATCAGGCGTCTGCATGAAAAATAAGAAAACACATTTATATTTCTTTATGGAGATTCAGTGTTTATGTATCTTTTCTACAGTCCAACATAATGCACATTTAAGTCTAATAAATGGAAATAACCAAAGATCACAATGTATAAAAATAAACAAACTTACTGTGATTAAGTACTCTTGCTTGCTTGCTTGCACTTCCACAACAACTACATGAAAAATAAAAGAGCTCTCTGAAATGCCCTCTGCCCATAATACTAACTATAACCCCTTATATAAAAGAATGCCCGCATCTCCACTGAGCCTAACTTTCAGCATAGACTATAAAGGATAGTTATAAAAATGGTTTGCGAAAAAGAAAAACCCATTGAATTTCAATGCATTTGGCAAAGCAAATCAGGTCAGATTAGCCCATCACTACTTATGGAATAATTACTTATGGTGAAAGATGTAAATTTAACAATTACTTTGGGCACATGTGTTTGCACTGTTGAACAAGATGAACCTTTTTTTATGTATTATTTTAGAGGCTTATTTGTTTAGGCTTTAGATTACTCAGGTTCTCAAATTAAATATATATATGTATATGTATATATATATGTAGGAGCCGGTAGTGGAGCGCACATCATAAGTAGGAAAATGCTTGGGTGATAGTTTATTTAAAGTAAACATGTATGACATCAAGTGACGGCACTCCGAATATATATATATATATATATATATATATATATATATATATATATATATATATATATATATATATATATATATATACACACACACACACAAACACACATACACATATACACCATATACTCCCCATATCTACTGATAGTGTAGGTTTCCACTAGTCAGATTTGACTTGCTTGAGTTTACAAGAAACTAGAGAGTGTAGGCAAAGGGAACCCTGAGATATTCATTGTGTAGATTATTTTAAATTCTGCTATACAGAGAATAATTCTTTTATATATCCCACAGCTCTTCCTGGTATTTAATAGCTACAAGAAACCCTCCTTTCATCATAAAAATGTGATCTTATTTGAATGCCACTCTTAAATCTGATCTCTTATCATTAAAATGTTTCATTCCTATTGTATTTGTGTTCTATCTATCCGGTGCCAGATATTAGCAGATGAAATAAGACAATGCTTTTGGTTTGTGTGAAAATTACTGTTTCCAAAGAGCAGTGTAGCTCAATAAAAATATGCTACATAACAACTGCTGGTTTTTGGTAACCAAGCTTTGCTCTTGTGATAAAAGTCTTGCTTACAGCATTTTAATTGAAACGTTTAATCTAGATATTGTCTCAACCTCACAATGTTGCCTTCTTGCTTCAAATCAAATTTTCTTAATCATCATTTTTATGTTGAATACTTGTGCACTGTCTGCCTCGTTATGCTAAAGAATGATGAAGTAGGCTATTAACATGCTGAACAGCCTATAAGATGTTCTGATACAGAATGTCATCTTTTTTATGAGTTGGCTGTCTTTGTGTGCTGCAATAAGGTTATAATTTCTCACTGACAGTGTGTGATGGCTACTGTCACTGCACAATCCTTATTCAAATTTTAATATTTGTAAATCAAAAGAAAGCAAATATGACTTTTATGAAATGGAGCTTTCCAAAATTCAAGAGAATTGAAAATAAAAGAAGAAAGATGAAGTATGAAAAGTGTTTGATCACTCAAAACTTGGGAAATTATGAGCAACAGAGCTGGATGGATGGATGGATGAATGGATCCTAAAAAAACTAATTTTACTTGAATCTAGTAGAATTAAGTCAAAGACAACTGGACATTTAAAGTTTTTCTTGAAAACGTTTCACCACCCATCAGAGTGGCTTCTTCAGTTCAACTGAAGTGGTAAGGAATTCCCCCAGTATTTAAACCCTTAAGGGTAGTAAAGTCACAGACATCCAATTACAATTGTCAGGCTTACCGAAGTTCTGGCGGAGATAGATTCAATTCAGCTGAAAAAGGACTCACAAGCGGCTCACACAGTGCGAATCCTACCTAAAGGTGAGACAGGAGGACATTGTGTGGAGAGAAGCCAGTGAGGCTAAATAAATGGAGAGGCAAAGTACCAGGGGTAGGTGAAAAAGCTTGGTCAAACAGGTCTGGGTCAAAGCAGGCAGCACAAATTCAGAGTCAGGTCACAGGCAAAAGATCAAGACAGGTGGCAAGGATTCGTGGTCAAAAACAAGCAGAAACTGTTTCAGGAAACCTTGATAACCAGGCGCAGATTTACTTCTGGTCTTACCTTAAATAGTGTCAGCTCTGGCGCCAATCCACAGGTGACGTGACGACAGCGGCCGAACGCAACGCATCAGAGCGTAGGCAGCGTGATGCCTGCATCTGAACACTATGCGTCAGATGTGACACCCGGCGTCTAATCATGCGTGAGTAGGAATTGGTGTGCACACAGATGCACCGACGGGACGTCATAGGAGCGCACACTGAACACCGGTAAGGCACCTTACAACAATGGTTTGATTAACTTTAGTAAGATGTTGGCTAAAACTCACAGATATGAGAAAGCTTGATCCAGTCACAATGGTACCATGATTTTCATTGAAGCAGGTGTTAATCTTTCAATGTACATGACTGGAAGTGTGCATTGTTGTGAAGCAGCCGGGTAAGGATGTCAAAGACAGTAGTTTAGAGTTTTCAAGAAAAACTCTAAATGTCCAGTTGCCTTTGACTTAATTCTACTAGATAATGTATATCATGACTTGGATAATTGAGAATCTTCATAGACATATTGCTATTAATTTCACTTTTATACAATTGCAGGGTTGATAGTTTTTTGGGTTATATTTGTAAAAATAATATGTAATGTCACGCTGATCCTTGTGTCCAGTCACCATGGGTGCAAACACTATTGTATCACCCCAACCCCATATCATAACATCAATGCATTGCATCATGGCTCCAAATTGTGAATAAAAGGACAGCAGAGACATGGGTTCAACCTCCAATTGTTAATCTTTCTTAGAAAACTTTTCCGTGTGCTATATTTGTTCTTATTCTGGTTTATGGATCTCTAACTATTCCTAACTACTCTAATCACCGCACAGGGATGAAACTTACAAGGACATTGTAAAATACAGCTTGTCCATATACTGAGTTCTCATCCTATACTGACCAGTAGCATAACTAATGGGGTCCAGGGGCTGTGACTGCATCCAGGCCTACCGACCCAGGAGTCCTAGCTGTAATATATGATATTGGTAAGGGGATGGTGGGTGCCATGCTCTTGGTGGGTGATGCATTGTAGAGAGGAGTCTGGTTGCAAACTTTGCACCCAGGTTTACCAAGCCCATTGGTGTTTGGTTCAGCCTGAGACACAGTTGTTGCTTATATACACACACAAGACAGGAGTAAAGCAGCATTTATTATTCTGGGGAATTAGCAACTTTCTGAATAAAAAAAAACATAATTTTATAGGCATTTGATCTTTACAGGCTTTTACATTAGACCAAATGTATTGTGGGCAAATGCAAAGTGAACCCATTTCAAATGGATCTCAGAACAGTATTATTTCTGTTGCTTGCTTATAAATTGACTTTATACTGTATGTGGCAAACTGAACTTATTACACATTATAGCTACAAAACTCAAAAGCTTTGGTGCCTCTATTTCATATCTTATAGTTAAGGAAAATACTTAATTAATCTCAGGATAATGTCCCAGTTAGTTTTATGAAATTATTATGACCCTTGAATAGCTATAATATCAAATCTTACTCTAAATTGATACTTATACTCTTAATGGTATTTGACTGCTTGGCATATTCTCTTCACAATACACAGTATAATATACCACAATTATAAAAGAAATACATCCCTATAGCATAAAATGCTAATTTGGTTCACCAATATTATATTATAATGCCATTTAAGCCAATTTAAGTCTATGCAGTGATGCTTCATCTGTTGCATTTGTCAGAAACAGATTGATCAAATAAACATTATTTCATTTGCCAAGAAAATGCTAATAAAGTATTCAAGCTTTGGTTTGCAAATTAATATGGGATAGAACAACAAACATACAGTATCTGGCTTGTCAAGCTTGCTTCAAAATCAAATATCAGTTTCTTATGTAGGAACAAAACAAAAATTACCCAGAGGGAGCATATGAAAATGTTCACATCTGGGCCTTTTTATATCTGAATTCTAGATTAAAAGAATAATAGGATTAGCCTATGGAAAACTTATTTTACCCACAAATATTTCTGTAAGGCTATAGGAGGGCTCAGGTGTGAGCCCTCACATAGGTGAGAAGGAAGGGTGTTTATGTTTAGAACACAAATAATGGGTGTCAGTGGTTCTTATAACTTAACCATAGAATTTATTTAGTGAGAACACAGTCCACATAGGATAAATAAGCACATACAATAAACATTCATGGATAGGTTCATACTCAGCACCAATGGTCAGTAAATATCACCACAGGGTAAAAAGAAAAATAGTTTAAACAGAGGCACTCAAAGATTTCAGCCTTTACCCTAAGTATAGCCCCATGTTGACTGTAGCTCTGATACTTACTTTCAATCCTCGGTAGAGCCTGTGCTGCTCGCCTAAATAACTCTATTGTCTATTATTCTTAGAACTACCTATTAAAGTGAATAGCCTATTATTACTAGACCTGGCCTTGACTAGGTTCCATTCAAACCATTCCTGCCTGTTCAGGTAAGGGGAATGGCAAAATGGACCCTGAGAACATGTGCTCAGCTTATATCTCATTACACATGGCCACCTAGTGGCCAAACTATATAACTCTTAGGGTCATACTTAGACCCCGGATGAGAAGCCAGTATAACAAATGCCT
This sequence comes from Xenopus laevis, assembly GCF_017654675.1. Classification (NCBI taxonomy): domain Eukaryota; kingdom Metazoa; phylum Chordata; class Amphibia; order Anura; family Pipidae; genus Xenopus; species Xenopus laevis. The sequence continues at coordinate 51,298,477 of NC_054376.1, forward strand.
TTCAGTGGCCAAACATTGCAAAATGTATGGATGTATCTATTTATCAGTCCTACATTTCTATAGGCTGGCATTCAGGTTATATTCTCCATCCACTGAGCCCTCCCGGGAAGGCAAGGTTTACAATTCACAAACCACTCCCTTTAAACTACCTCAGTTGTGGCTTGCATGTAAATCTGGTGAGGCCGCAGTGAACTCCTTTACCTTTACATGTCAGTAAGTGCTACTTCTTCACAATGCTTACTGAAAGTGTCAGTATATCAAATGTTTACTTTTTGGGGGGGGGGGGCAATGAAGACCCAGTTGTAGTTTCCCAATGAATTTCAAAACAACTGGGGTGTTTGAGCTTCTGACCATTTGTCATGGAATTTCCTAGAGCCCAAAACTTCTGATCATATCCTAGCTATAGCCTAGTTTCTCTTTTTGGGGGCTCATTAGTGTAAAACAGTCTATCACATTGATCCTTCAGTCCCATGACTGATGTTTTCTTACTCCAAATGTGCTGTTAATGGTGATTTTCCCAATCCTTTTAGGCTTTAGATATACATATAAGTCATAAATGAAAAATATTAACAACTGCCTTAAAGAACAATAAACTATAGAGAATCTATTACCTTTGGATAGTGTTCTCATATTTAAAAGAAACCCTCCAAGCAAACATCATCATGTACTAGGATCTGTATATACTGTATCTTTAAATAGGAGTATCTGCTCTATAAATAAAATTATATGGTTCAGTTTATGTATAGTGTCAGAGTAGTATGGTTTTGTTTTCCACATTTGATATGGTTAATGATTTTTATCTTTTAACATATATTTTTACATCCAGTAAATGTATCTTTCATCCATTTTTAATTTTAATTAATTTTATTTTCATAAATTTTTATTTTAATAAAATCTCCCTGCTGTCTTCCTTACAGCTTGGAAACATTTTTTCATTTTTGCATTTTTTTTTGCCTTTCCCCTAGTTAACAGATCTTGTTTTTGTTATTGTTAATGGTACATATTGTTCACACACATAGCCAGGAGATGACAACTTTTTTCAAATTATTTTACATTTGTGTTCAGAACCGGAGTTATTAAAGAGGAACCCTCAGTAGTGCATGGAAGCAGGGCAGCAGTAAGTCTGACATCCCTGTATGACAATCTTTGCGTATCTTGAGTTTATATCTGGCATAGCTCCAAGAGGATGTCTAAAAGTCACCTTGCACAGCAACACATTGTACAGAGAAACAAGATGTACAAATGACATTTAGAATCAAAAGTGTTGTGGAGAGCTAACAGATTGTTGTATTCATTTGAGCCTAGTGTTTGCTTTCTGATTCACTCAGATATGCAGACCATTGAGTCTGCAGTTTATCTTCCATTCAGCGAGTTCATCTACAGTAATGAAGAATAATGAGATTGTGTTATGTGATAGAAGCCACCATTGTGCTTCCTGGCTTTCCAATCCTTTATGTTCTTTGAAAACAAACATTCCAGTTCTTTTAAATTGACTTATCTTAAATATGGAGTTACAATTTGTACAATAAATGCCTAGATAGGTTTCTTCAAATCTGCTATATATTGCATTAAAATCAAAGAAAAATATACCCTCACAGCATGAAGACATAAATGTGACTCCTTTCACTTACAGCAGAAATTATATCTATTTTCTCTTCATTGCCACCCACATTGTCATCAGATGCAAGTCTGCTGGCTTCTTCTGGAAGAAAGGAAGAAATTGAATTAGAACATAAAAGAGACACTGTAATGCTCTCTTCATGTCAGAAAAAAAACTAATTCCTCCAATTCACAGATGGTACAGAGCTTCTATTTCAAATTGGATTTGCACATGTAAGTTATACATAACGTACACTATGAAGTCAACCAGCCCCAGTTCTATGACAGGTGCTGCTGGCTCCTTTTCTGCAATCATTGCTTTGTTCTTATTGCATTTTCTATTGTTTTTCATATGATGATATTCCAGCCATTTTTATATCATAGATTAAAACAGTTTTATGAATATATAAATATACAAATGTAATTGTGAATGTATCAAGAAGCCCCCATTACGAAATGGAACACATATTTATGTTTTTGTCTTTTTAATTGAAACCCTCTGGCACAGAAAACAAGTACTGTAGAGTAACTAGTAAAAATACACTTTGATTTAGCAGAACTACAGTAGTAGTGCAAATCTTGCGGTTAAATTGATTTCATGATTTCTTAGCCTCATAGTAGTGTAGCTTTAATGATTCATCAATCCTCCATCACCTAGCAGAACCATGAATGTAGCAGAAGTATGTACACTATGGTATCTATTTATTGATGGACTGGATTTTTCAGTTTGTGATTTTTTGCTAGAACAATATATTGTCGGATCCCAGCAGATATGTACCACAACTACTTTTATTTCAGTCAAGAGCCTCTTTACTGATGAAAGGAGAGCACTAGTGATGGGTGAATTTATTCGCCAGGCGCGAATTCGCGGCGAAATGAATGAATAAATTCGCGGCAAAAATTCGGACGCCAGCGCCAAAAACGGCCGCCGGCGTCAAAAACGAGACACCGGCGCAATTTCGCAAATTTTGCGCAAAATTCGCGAATTTTTTGGCGAAACGGTGCAAATTTGCCCATCACTAGAGAGCACAACATTATTTTAGTCATTTTTTTTTGTAAAATTACCTCTACCTTAGGCAAGTCTGCTGAAGGAGGCAGCTGGCCATGGAACCTGCCCTCCATTTAAAAGACAAGAAAAACAAAAAGAAAACAGGCGGCAGTAAGGCTCAGGCCCCTAACTAATTATGCCTAATAACTGACTGACCCACTAACTGCCACCTCCCTCACCCATCCTTAAAAATAAAGGGTGAGTAGGGGTCACATACACCACTGCCACTGGACGCCTTTTGGGACATGCACTTGCCATCAAATACTCTGACAGCAATACAGAAAGGCAACTGAAACACAGGCAGACTAGTAGTAGCAAAGCAACCCCCCCAACAGACAAACTCTTAGTTCTCACTGTTTTCTAAAAACTACGACTACATCCACACGGACTTTTCCATCCTATTTATCAATAAATTTTCACAATTTTTTCTTGTGTGGAAAAAGTCACAATAAAATCGTAAAAAAACCTGAATCCTACGATTTTTTTGGGATTTTGCTCTCTAAACCTACAATTTTTTTGTAAAATCAGAAACCCAGTGCAACTTAAAAAATCTTCCAATTGTTAACGAGGCATCTGCCATTGTCTTGTACATGTTCTCGGCAGGTCTGTGTTGGAACATTTTTTTCATTGGATTTAAAACAGCATTGGAAAATGTTGAGTTTTTTTCTGTGAAAAAATTGTATTTTCTCCTTTTATTCTATCCAGTATATGAGTTTTCTAGATCATGTTGCATCATGTTTACATAAAATTCACTATTCATTTCTGAATCATCTGTTTAGTGTTACATTCGTTAATAGACCAATTTAAACAACATATCACTCAAAAGAACTCAATTATTTCTTATTTGGTAAGATGCTAAAGGGCAGTCTAAAATGTATCCAGCAAAATCTCCTAGTGACCATGTTGAGTTCAAGTGAAGAAGAACCGAGTCAAGTAAGTTGGTTTGTTCATTTCCAGTAATGAATCTGCCTGCTGCTAAATTACAAGAGCAATTTGTGAGACCTTTTGCAATTTTCCTGCTGTAATAGAAAAAAAGTCATTTTGGCTAGAACTGGTTTTGACTTGTTTATGTCACGAAAAATAAATTATGTTTTTTCTTATGCCCACTCTTTATTATTTTAATTTCCTGACGACAAAAGTACATTTTTTATATGAATATTTAATATAAACAGTGTTTTCTGGTACTGTAAAATTTAAAGGAAAACTAAGCTCCTAAATATATTTTAATATTTAAAGATAAAGATAAAGACTAAAATAGAATAATGCTAGAAATTATGTAATTTGTATACTAAACATAAACATGAATTTACTGCACCAGAAGCCTAATTAAACAAATGATTAATGTTTCTTGTTATTTTGTTGAACATCTTTGCAAGACCAAGATCACACACATGCGCAGTGTGATCTGGGCGTCTTTTGTGAGGTTAAGCTTAGGGATCATCTTAAATTATCAAGACAGAACAAGTCAAATAATTTATGCCACAGTAGCTGATACAGCAAGACTAAAGATTAATAATCAGAATATGAAGACTGCACTGGGCCTGTGGATACAAATCTCTACACGGTCGCCGGCTGCTCTACAGGGAAACAAACAAAGCTGCTTGAGTTCTGGGAAGTAAGGAAGTAAGAAGCTCCCCACTGCTATTTGAAAGTATGATCATTTCCCTGCAGAGCAGTTAGGGACCATCTGAAGTTTCCCATCCTCAGCAACCAGAGCAAGTAAAACAAACGGGCAATTTCACTGCATACAGTCAGGTTTATTATAAAAACGGTACACATTTTTTAAATTAAAGTATACTGAAGATAGATTTCTTTTTCATTAAAGAAAGTAAAAATGGGATTATATCTTTTTCCCTTTACATCCCCTTGGTTTGTCATTAGAAGTGGTCGGGCAAAGGCCAAACCAACTTTACTGTGGTCTTTTAGTTGTTGATTGACACTCAGTAATTCTTTTGGCCTTCGATTGTCAGTAGATGCTGGAAGTTACTGTATGCCTTAAAGACAGATGATGGGATGTTGATTGGACACAAACATATAGGGGCAAATTTATGAAGGGATTTTGAATTCAAATTTTCGAGTTTTTATTGTCAAACTTGTCAAATTCGACTACGATATTGTTAAATTTGATTCAAGTTTTTTTTTTAATTCAAATTTGATTTTTGAAATTTATCATACATATACACACACACACATACATACCAAGTCAAAAATGTATCATAATCTGACCAAGGGGTTGTCAAACATTTGTTGAGAAGACAGATAATTCCTGCATCAAACCCTTGATGGTGTCCTATTCTGACAATTTGTCACAGACTCCAATTGTGATCCTGTACTTCAAATGACTGGATCATCTCATTTGGCCAAATAAATTGCACAAAATCCATTCCTTTAGCAACCTGGTCAAACATGGGAATGTGTCTGTAGACAAGGAAGATATGATTTTTAACATATTTTATTCATTACTGTACAGATGAAAATTGGAACTGTCATACTGTATCAGTACTGAGTGACTAGGACAACAAAAGGGGATGGTATAAATAAATTAAGGTCAATACCTCCAAAATCCATATGATATAATTAGAATAATATTTAATAATAAGCATACAATGTAATACAATAAAATAAAATACAATGTGATAAATAATAATATCTGCTAGAGTGGACCCTTTTGTGGAGGAACATGGAAATAATCCCATTCTTGCCAGGTTCTATATAAGCTTTCGTGATGTATTTGCAAAAACGAATATAAAATGTCATGGTAATGATCTTTAATTCTGCAAAGATATTAATAAAAATAATATGTAACTTTACTTGGCAGCAACTGCATCGCCACAGCTCCAGGCTGGGTTATAATGTTGATATTACATGAGAAGCTTACGTTTTCTGTAAATAACTAAAATGCATGAAAGTAAACATTTTAAGCACTAGATACTTGCGAATTTCTAAATTGTTCTCCTGCCAAAGAATATTAGGCTTGTCAATAAATAACTTTAGGTTATATCTACATTTACCAACAGACTAATATTCAAATTTTCTTGTAAAAGAGGACAATTAACCAATGGTACCGATTTTGTGCAGTTGCCTTTGGGGAGAGATTATTCACAAACACACTGAGCTGAAGTGCGGCTGAAGTCCAAGGCTTGAGACCCAAAGTTGTCATGAAATCTTTACATACTGTTTTTATGCTGAAAGTCTTTTCTGTCTCTGTACTAACTTGATAGAACAACGATGCTACTGTACATTTTCAATTGAAGCTGGTGACTCCAAATACATTTGGGAAATCAGTAAGAAAACAACTTGTTCTACATCCTTTATTCCAGGTTTTGTCAGATGACAGTAAATTGAAAATATATATTGTGAAACACAGAGGACCGCAAAGTCTGAAATTATATTTGAGATCAGTAATGCATTCAATTGCAATATCATGCAAAAAGAGTAATATTAGTTAGTGTTTCTGAATGATGGTCCATCAGTTTATTCTAGAATTCTATATTACAATAGATTACATGTTGTTTTAGACTGCATTATAGCATAATAGTTTTCATCATTATAAATCCTCTCATCTTGTCTTATTTTCACCATAAAATAGCATCCATTTTTCATCAAGCTTCTAATATGCATAACCAGGCCTGTGGAGTTTCCTAAAAAATGTTCAATAATATTGATAACACATCTTACAGGAGTGCTGTCCAACTTAGGTCGAGTAACTTATGATTTGAAAGGCAAATGTGAGTCAGTTTATAATAAAATAATGTCATACAGAGAAATGTAAGCTGTAGAAGAGCAGCCCGAGGCCATAACATTTATTTGGCTGGTTACACCTGACCTCCGACCTTATGTTTGAAAGCCTACGCAAAAGTGTTATGTGGTACAGTAAAGCCATGGTCAACTCTGTAAATTCTGACCAAAACACAACTGGAACAAATAAAAACATGGCGATATTCCTTCATTTAGCAGAAGTGCATATAAGATATTGGCCTAAGCCTCTTTTACCTTATTTCCAATAACCATACGATTGTTGTCTTTTGCTTCATACCTTGTTTCTTTTTTACATGTCCCTCTCTTACATATTAGTAATAGTAGATAGGTTCATATTCTGCAATACAATATAGAATATTTGTAATGCTTTTAGCCTTATAAAATGCCCCCATGTGAAAGACATCTGGTTAGGGTTGCCATCTGGCTGTTATTTTAACAGCCTGGCTAGTGAAAGTAAGGCTTGATGCTAATGTTATTAATAGGGAAAAAAATAAAAAAAATGGCTGGTATTTTTTTTCTAGAAAACGTTGCACCTACTTCTGATAAGTAAAATATATTTTAGCCATGCCAAGAGATTAAACAAAGATTTAAATAAGAAATAATTGTTGGCAAAAGTAATGAGAAGGAATAACAATCTACATTGCTACTGTACATCTGCTCTACATAAATTGTCTGCAGTCTATTGATAATATTGCTCATGACCACATATGCGAAATGGAATTTAGTGTACTAATTTCATGGAGGTGCACCATTGTTTTTTTAATACTTTAATTAAACAACCACCTCAGGTTGCATGTTGGAAATACCTCAAAGTATATTTGACAATATTTCTTATTTATCATGGGTGCTGTTACTCTGCATAGGCCCCACATAACATATATTCATACAACCTATACAGGGATCCATAGCATAAGTGAAAGCTTTATGATATGCATTGCTTTATTCATGGGGTTAATAATTTCTACATTTTATGAAACATACTATTATGTCTAAATGCTAAATTGTGTGCCCATGTAATGAAAAAGGCTTGAACTGAATTGATGGTTCAGCTATGACCAGCTGTGCATAAGAGAAAGGTGAAAGATCTCCAGATTATGCTTTCAATAATCCCTTAGGATGCATTTGGTAGAATTTATGTTTCTGACCTTAAAAATACTTCTCTCACTGTATCAAGCTTCAATGTTCCTCTGAAAAAATCCAATTTTGCAGAGTTCAGTGGTGTACAGAAAAGTTGGGAAGAACTGACTCGGCTTCTGTTTCTCTTGTTTCTTTTAAAGGTTCCTCTTTTGTTTGAGGCTACGGAGAGAGAGAGAGCCACCCATGGTGACAGAACATCTGTGCACTCTATACTGCCAGTCCTTTCAGTGGAGAGAAAAATGAGCTTTTATAAGTTCTGCTTACTGTGTAAAATACTGCATTCATTTTACTGTTCTTTGTTAAGTTGCAGTAGCTGTTTGACATGGTGTATTTTAATTGCTTGTATATTAAGCACGATCCACTAACCATTTTGCCCAAGGGCTTCATTTGTTTAACCCCGCAAGTCTCTGCAAAATGCCATCATTCCCTCTCAGGCCTGACAATTACTTGTACTTTACTATAACCTATTTAAACAGTTTGAAGAGCTTGGACAGTTTGAATGAAAGAATACTTCAAGCTCCAGTTTTGTTAGGCTCATATCTTATCTTTTGTAAGGTAAACAATTCCCTTGGATGCAAGATTTCAGAAGCTTCACTGCAAAATTAAAGTATTCAGGTTTGGATTTAAAGTTTGAACTCAGTTATTCAAAATAATAAATGTAATTTTTATAGCACTAATACAAACAATGAATGCAAGTAGCACACACAGCCACACCACTCGTAGAACTGGAATGAATGGTGTTCCATGTGCGCTGTGAACACAGAGGGGCATACTTATCAAAGGGTAAAGTTAGAAATTCCGCCACTCTCGATTTATTTCTATGGGATTTTTAAAAGAGAATTTATCAATGGGTGAAAGCTAAAGTTCACCCTTTGATAAATATGCCTTTCAAAATGGTTTGGAAATGAGTGGTGCAATTTCACTCTAGTGGACTCTCTAGCTTCACTTTTCTGATAAATAAGCCCCCAAATCCGACTGTACTGTTTCATTCTTTCTGTTGTTTCTTATTTTCAATAACACAAATGTTATACAGGAATGTGATCTGTTTTGTGTAAACTTGTTATCCAGAAAACTCCAAATTACTGGAAGGCCAACTCCCATAGGCTCCATTTTATGCAAATAATTAAAATGATATCATTATTCTCTGTAGTAATAAAACAGTGCTTTGTAAATAAGAAATAATTCACTTTATTGGTGGCAAATCAATCCAACTGGATATGTAAATAATTTTTTATTAAAGATCATTTTGGAGATCCAACTTATATAAAGACAATTATTCAGTAAAACTCCATGTCTCAAGCATTCTGGATAGTGATGGGTGAATTAGTGATGGGCGAAATTCGCCCATCACCGGTGTCCGTTTTGACAATTTTTTTTGGAATTTTCATGGGTGTTTTGCGAATTTATTTGCTGGCGTTTTGCGAATTTATTCGCTGGTGACGAATCACGCAAATTTGCCCATCACTAATTCTGGATAACAGGTCCTATTCCTGCAGTTGAATGTGTTTGTGCGAGTATTGATTGTGTAACCTCTAAAGCATGAATTATCCACCATCTTGAACAAAGGAATCATATACCGTATATACTCGAGTATAAGCCGAGTTTTTCAGCATCCAAAATGTGCTGAAAAAGTCTACCTCGGCTTATACTCGGGTCAGCGGGCAGTAGCCGATATTGCAGTCACTTTTAATCATTCCTATACCAACAGTTCACTTGGGGAGAGACTGCAATATCCCACAATGCCCTCTGTTGGTTTTATGAAAGAATAACAGTGCGCCCTCTGTTGGTTATATCAAAGAATAACAGTGACTGCAATATCACACAGCGCCATCTGTTGGTTGTATCAAAGAATAACAGTGACTGCAATATCACACAGCGCCATCTGTTGGTTATATCAAAGAATAACAGTAACTGCAATATCACACAGCGCCATCTGTTGGTTGTATCAAAGAATAACAGTGACTGCAATATCACACAGCGCCATCTGTTGGTTGTATCAAAGAATAACAGTGACTGCAATATCACACAGCGCCATCTGTTGGTTATATGAAAGAATAACAGTGACTGCAATATCACACAGTGCCCTCTGTTGGTTATATCAAAGAATAACAGTGACTGCAATATCACACAGAGCCATCTGTTGGTTATATCAATGAATAACAGTAACTGCAATATCACACAGCGCCATCTGTTGGTTGAATAAAGGATTAACAGTGATGGCAATATCACACAGCGCCATCTGTTGGTTATACGAAAGATCAGTGATGGTTTTATGACACACAGCACTTTCTGCACAATTCTCTGTCACCATCAACTTTGCAAAGAAGTCCGGTCGATCGCTGGGGGAGTCTCTTTGGCGGAAGGTGCGCTGCTGGGAGACAGGGCTGTAGTTGTGTCTAGGCTTATACTAGAGTCAATAAGTTTTCCCAGTTTTCGTAGGTAAAATTAGGTACCTCGGCTTATACTCGGATCGGCTTATACTCGAGTATATACGGTACTTATCAAAACCGATAGGCATTACACTATTGAAATTACAGTTTACATTTGAGAAGTCTGTGAACTCTAGTTTGATACAAGTTTTTAAATTCCCCCAAAGTTGTATTTAATTGGAACATCATGTCCTTTCTAAGAAATACAAAATAAAACCTTCTGTAAAATGATTCCTATATGATGAAGGGCCATCAGCTATTGCCACGAGTTAGGCACGAATTGTGCCTATTTTTATTTGCAAGTGATCCTTACATATGACTGTACCAGTATATTCTACTTTATCTAAAATCCTGACTCACTGATTATCTGGTTGGTCTAAAAAAATGTTAGCCAAAGACTGCACAGGGCCCTCCATGTGGTCTGTGAATCATAGCTGCATGGGACCTCATTGTGACTTGTACATTGGCTCAAGGGCTGAACCTTTGGACCTACCAAATTTATAGAGTTATGTTATAAAAGGTTCTAAGTTTGCTGTGGTAACCCATGGCAACCAATCAGAAAGTAATATTTACTGGTGACCTGGGTAAAATGAAACATCTTATTGGTTGTTATCGGTTCCTCCACCAGGATAAACAGTGTTTTTTGTTATTGTTAGTTTACAACCTGGATATCCTAACTGTGGAAACATATGTATATCACTGATGTTTGTTTTAACCCTCAACAAGTGCCAAACAGAGATTGGAACTGTCCAATGTCCACTGTTCAAAATGAAGATTCCCTGCAACACAAGGGGAAAATTCACAAAAGTGTTGGTAAGTACATAGTTCTTAAAGGAAAACTATACCCCCCAACAAAATATTGCACAAAACAGCTCATGTGTAAAACCTTGCTTCATATAAATAAACCATTTTCCTAATAATATACTTTTTTTGTAATATGTGCCAATGGGTTAACCTAACTAGAAAACTGCGATTTTGAAAAATAAGGCTGTCCACTGGGATCCTAGGATTCATGGTGCACACAAACAAAGCAAACGAATCATACCTGTTAGGTCACACGAGCCAATTAACAAACAGAGTTCAGGGTATACTTCTCCTTTACAGTGTCAGTTGCCAAATTGTAAAAATGACATAAGCATGACAAATTCACAGAAGGTAGTGTTATGAATTTGTCATAATGGTGCCAAATTTTAAAAACTAAAGTATACACTGTAAAAAAAACTGTAATTACACTGTGAAAATGTTCGTGCACCAAAAAATGTTCTCTAAACAAATGCTATCCAAATTAACCTATTAACATTTGAATCTGGCATTTTCATTATGGCAGAGACATTTTGGCATTAAAAATGTGTGTTAAAATGTTGTAGGTTAATTCTCAAAAAGGTTGCGCATACCACACAAAAATGGCCACTCCAACCTTTTAATTAAAAAAAAAGAAAAGTTGACACAAATACAATATTTTTATTCTTCATTTTTTTAAAAAGAGTACTTCGTCAGCATTGGTAAAAAAAATTAGTTTTTTTATTTTCATTCTATCTTTGTGTGCTATTTTTTAATAGTTCTTCTGTTTCACACAATGTTAAAATGAATCTCAACTATTTGCTTTTGTTTAGATCTCGGAAATATAAGTAGCAAATACAGAAAGGCAACATTTCCTTTTTTGTTATCAAGTTTATATGTTATTTTTGGAAACCAATTAAAAATGATATCATTTTGATTCAAATCAATATCAGCTAGTGTTAACATGAAATATTCACATTTTATTGTGATAATGTACATAAATCCCTTTTGTAAAAAAGCGTTGCAGACCTCTCAGTGCTCGGTAGATACAGTAACATGACAATTAATAAAATCTATTTCATTGAATAAACCTGTGTTTCTCAATTTGACACATCATTTGTACAAATGTAATTTCCTTTCATTATTCCATAACTACTAATATCATATTTTACTACTTTGTTCAAAAGAGACGTAAAAAGCATTTTTGACAAATTGCAGTGAATACAAGATCTTTTCAAGAAGTTTAAATTGTCACAGCGCTGATTAAATTGCCATTCACTAACTAGCTTGTGCCTTTATGCAGTCCTCTATATTACTCTCTGTGCTAATTTGCCTGTTTTGGATTAATAATGTCTATGGCACCTGACATGGCAGACCCCTTGTGTTAATCAGATAAACACTTGACACCTGGGGTTTCAGGAAAGGAGAACTTTGCATAATTTGAAACATAAGACAGAAATGCAAAAAATAATTTGGATTGTTTTGCTGTCATTATGAATGTACAAGGCACTGTCTACTTACACAGAGAAAAAGCAAATCAGTGAGAAATGAAGAATTAAAGGAAATGGCAACATTGTATTTCAAATCATATAGACTGATCTAGAAAATATATCCAATAGTATTTAAAATTGGTTTCTCCTCCCAGAAACCAATGTTTTAGCAAAACTCTTTGCTAAACATGTTAGTCTTACTGATCTTATTATTCATTGCTAAGTTTGCTTATGTGTACAGTAAGTTTTCTAATCAAACAGATAAATCTTGTACTTAAAACCATTCTCCGTTAGTGCCATAGAAAGACCAGAAAAATCCATATGTAACAACACCTACTCTTTGAAAGGAGTGCAAAGTAGTAGAGAAGAATAAACTAGGAATATTATTTAGAAGTTTTTCATCAAAAATAAAATGATAAAAAAAGACAAGACATCTGATAAAACTTAGAAAAATATCATATGCTGTTGTGCTTGCAGTTTTGCCAGTTGGCCTACGAAGGAGGTTAAAAATAAAACTTGTATCACAATAATGTAATTAACTTAAAATAAATCCTCCACACTTCACTTTTTCTTGGCAGTGATTATATTTGCATGTTGATAATTTAAAGGCTGCATTTTAACACATTTACTAAATGTATCTATCTGTCTATGTATCATCTATCTATCTATCTATCTATCTATCTATCTATCTATCTATCTATCTATCTATCTATCTTTCTTTCTTTCTATCTATCTATCTATCTATCTATCTATCTTATCTATCTATCTATCTATCTATCTATCTATCTATCTATCTATCTATCATCTTTCTATCTATCTATCTATCTATCTATCTATCTATCTTTCTTTCTATCTATCTATCTATCTATCTTTCTTTCTTTCTATCTATCTATCTATCTATCTATCTATCTATCTATCTATCTATCTATCTATCTATCTATCTATCTATCTTATCTATCTATCTATCTATCTATCTATCTATCATCTTTCTATCTATCTATCTATCTATCTATCTATCTATCTATCTATCTATCTATCTATCTATCTATCTTTCTTTCTTTCTTTCTATCTATCTATCTATCTATCTATCTATCTATCGTCTATCAATCATAAATCTATCTACAGTATTGTCTATCATGTAAAACTTGATATTAGCTGTTTTCTTTTTTGTCACAAGGCAATTTGTTTTTTAGCTAAAAATCTCTGAAATCACCAACATAAAGTTGTTTGGGATAATTCAAGCACCACATTTTTAAGCAGGCCAAAAACACAATATTTAACAGAAACAGACCCCCAATGACTTTCATTGTAATTGCCTCACAATGATTTGTACTAGCTAAAAGCAAAAGGGTGCTCATACCAAAATTAAACTGTTGCATTTGTAATAACAATTGTCACACATAAGTTGCTTAAAAAATCATATAGATGTTTTAAGTCTTTGGGGTTGTTTCTGGTCTATTATCAGGGTTGGACTTGGGAGCCCAGGGCCCCGCCACCCCCCTACTCCAATGCACCTCTTGGCGCGCACGCATGGAGGCGCTCATGCACGAACTGCATCACACGCATGCGATGTCGGCGCTGCACAGCGCCGATTTATTTATTTATTTTTTTCCGAGAGGGGTCTTCCGGAGAAGGGGTCTGGCCAGTCCGACGCTGTGTATTATTGTATATGACTTCTTAAAAATACAGTGGTGAAACAGTCCATATACAGCATCATTTAGAGACATTTGCACCATTGTATCTACTGAATCTAATATCTTGCACACCGTAGCCTCACACCCTTTATTTCCTCACCTTACCTTCCCTACCTTGACACATGCTGCCAAAAGATGTGCTTCCATCAAAGCCATGCAATAATATCAGCCTGTTCTAAGCCATCTAGGGTAGAGAAAAGTCCTCTAGCACCCAGCAATTTTCTTCAAATAGCAAGTTTATTTTAGGCAAAATAAGTATTCAAACTTAAAGGAAAACTATACCCCCCAAACAATGTAGGTCTCTATAAAAAGATATTGCATAAAACAGCTCATATGTAAAATCCTGCTTCATGTAAATAAACCATTTTCATAATAATATACTTTTCTAGTAGTACTGTATGTGCCATTGGGTAATCATAAATAGAAAATTGCCATTTTAAAAAATAAGGGCCGCCCCCTGGGATCGTAGGATTCACTGTACTCACAAACATACCAACAAACCATACATGTTAGGTCACATGAGCCAATTAACAGACAGAGTTGTGTCTTTTGCTTCCACACTTCTTCCTGTTACAGTTAGAGTTGTAGTATTTCTGGTCAGGTGATCTCTGAGGCAGCACAGAGACCATCACGAAATGGTGGCTCAAGGCAAGAGATGTAAAAGGGCAAGATTTACTTAAATATATATACCAGTTTGGTAAGATTCTTTAACATGCCACTTAATATGATATGAACTTATATATACCAGTTTGGTAAGATTCTTTAACATGCCACTTAATATGATATGAACTATCTGTTGCTTAAGTGTTCATTTTGGGGGTATAGTTTTCCTTTAACAGTGGGAATAAGAAGTTCCATATACTCTTAAAACTAGAAGCAGAAATTCTAAATACACCATGATCCAATTTAGATTGGACTGACTTATGTAAAACATGTAACTGACATTTAGAGTAAGGCCACACGAGGAGATTCTGAGAGATTTTGTCGCCTGGCGACTAACCGCCTCGTCTTTTGAGCGACTATCTCCCTGAACTGCCTCAGCGTTTTTCCCCATAGACTACAATGAAAAGTCGCCTGCGCTAATGCACACGCAGCGATGCGTTTTCAATAGTTGCCCAAAGTTGCCTCAGTGAGGCAATTTCAGGCGACTATAGAAAATGCATCGCCGTGTGTGCATTAGCGCAGGTGACTTTTCATTGTAGCCTATGGGGAAAAACGCTCAGGGGAAAAACGTTCAGGGAGATAGTCGCTCAAAAGACGAGGCGATTAGTCGCCAGGCGACAAAATCTCCCTGAATCTCCTCGTGTGGACTAGCCCTTAGGGTGAAGACATGGAGCTACAAGTAGCAGATACTTCTTAAGGCTACAAAATGCAAGAAAATGCCCTGCCATAGACAACAGAGAGAATTGCCTCTGCTAAAACACATGTAGAGACAATTATCAGTAATTTATCAGCATTGTCTATTTTTGTAGCTGTGACAAGTAGCTATTTCTAGTAGCTCCATGTGTCTCCACCCTTACTATGAGAATGTGCACAATGTTCTGTAACTGCTGTCCTTCTTTAATTCCAGTCAGATACAAATCTGAAAATTAGCAGACAAATATATGCTTGCTCAGATGAACCAGCCTTTATTTCTCTCCTGATCCATTATGGTTATTAGGGTGAAACATGAACAAATGTAATACCCATATGGAGAAGGGGAAAATATAACACCAATACAAACAAACCATAATAAAATAAAACATACTCATAAATATTTAGTGATTTCTTTATTTAGTTGTATAACTAGTTCAAGGGTCTTGGGATTTGAATCAACTAACAATAGGGGTTATTTACTTACTGCATCACAGTTGTAGTTGGCTGCAGTCAGTTGTGCCAAAATTCCCATGACTTGTGGAGACTCAAATCCGACCCCCCATCAACTCCACTTTTTTAACCCCTTCCCAGTAACACTCACTGACACCACTTATTTGGGTGAAAAGGCTGCAGCTTAATTTATTATAACTTAAATAACAAATATATTATTAACCACCATCAGGATACTTAACTTAAAGTAACTCATAACACAGTACATAAACATTACTGACTGTAAACATATAACATAACTTGACATATTTTTCTAACCTGTGCCTATACCACTTAATCAAGTACCCACTCACTGGCTTTTAACATGAACCTAGGCTCAGGCCTAAACCTCACACTTGACCTCCACTTGGCTTCCGTTTCCCCTTATCCTTTCAGCTGCCACTTAGGGCAGGCTAACCACACTCTTTTGCTGCGACTAAACCCCACTACTCCTTTATTTTTACACCACCCTGGGAGGGTGGAAGGGAAGCTGTCTGCTTCCCCACTTCTTAGGTAAAATGGCTGCCTTCTCTCCTCCCACCATCACTTCTCTTACCACTCCTACTGTCCCCAGTCCTTGCTGACTACATGTCCCACAAACCCCACACCAGGATTTTCTTAGGCCCTGTCCTCCCCTTAGTTATGCCCCTATCGCTCTACCTGTCAGTCTCACCTCCCGGGGGCTCTTTCATTAAAAAATTACATGTATCAATAGGCACTCCTTGCACTCATCAGCTGTTCAGCACAATTGTGTGAATTTTAAAAAAATGTTGTTATTGCTCTGTAAATAATGTCATACTAAATTTTTTTAAACAAGCTATTCAATATAACATAAATGTTATATCAAGGAGCTGATTTATAAAAGAAAGATCTTTAGATTCTAAAAGAACTGATAGCAGTTAAAGATTAATGCCAATTTAACAACATTTTGAACAATAATATGCAGAGAGGAAAGAGTGGGCCGTTATTTTAATCATTAAAGCATTGAAAATACATTTATATAGGAAAATATACTCTCTCTTTTTACAAGAGGTACACATTGGCACTGCCTGTAAAATCTTACCATTGTTAATACAATGGCTCATATGTATTTACTTTACTTTGCATTATGGATGAGTACAAGTGTTTGCTCAGTACAATTCTGCAGCAAAATCATGAAAGTGGTGGTGTGTAGATTTACTCACTTACTGTTAAAAAAAGAGAGACAGTGCCATAATGTAAATCATTTCAATCAGTACTGAGGATAGGTATAGTAGGCATTTCCTCTTTGTGTTTTCAGACCTTAGTTACCTAAACCTAAAAATCAAGAAAGGTTTGTGTCTTGTTGGTAGTTTGGAGTAAATGAGGAAAAAAGATATCTGAAAGGCACTGAAGAGGCATGACACAAGGCTTATACTACAAAGTACTGTGCAGGGGAAACAAAGAAAACATGTGTAGCCAATGGCATAGACTGAAGGTTACAAAGTAGAATGTAGTGTAGAGTAATGGGCACAGTGATATTCCTTAACAAGGATGTCATTTATAAAAGAATGATCAAATTGATTGAGCTGAAGTTAAAGTGAGTAGCTGTCAAAGCAGAGAAAGCAGCAGAAGTGAGATCACAAGCACTGGAATGACAAGGCAAACAGAGACTGAGACATGGAGAAGCTTATGTACAGTACATGAAAATGATCAAAAAGATTTAATGGAGAATAGCATTACCTCACTTGTGAGAATATATTTGGGTGCCTATTTTAACATACTGTATATCAATGTTTAATTCCATCATATTTTCATCCGGCGGCAAAAATTTTTTGGACGCACGTCCGAAAAGTCACTCGTGTCAAAATCGGCGCGCGTCAACACTACTCATTGACTTTAACACCAGTGTCAGCTTGGACACGAATGTCAATTTCCGATTTTCACAATTTTTCCCTGAAAATGTCTGAATTTCATGACCTTTTTGTGAAACTTTTCGATTTCCCAATTTTTCACAGTTTCGTGAATTTTGCGGGAAAGTCACAAATTTTTCAGCGAAGCAAAAAGGGACAAATTTGCCCATCACTAAAATGGGCCCCTAAAATGAACTGGGCTCCTGTGCTTCTGCACCTGTCTCACCAATGGTTTATTTGTACCATATTATTGAAAGCAACCTAAAAACAATTTCCTTTTATTTGTGGTCTGCAGCCTTTCTACTAGCTTTCATGTATATTATTTCAATGGAATGTCTTTAAAACTGAGTTGGTTAAATAAAAAGTAGAAATGTTTTTTTGAATCTAAAAATGTCCTTGAATTCTGCATAACAAAAAGAAGAACACTATTTCGCTCTACCAATTCCGCTGAAAGACAAGTATTGTAAAAACTTGAATAAAATTGGCATGACAGTTAGGTGCAAGAATATGCTAATAAAGCTGATGACAATTATCAGCAATGATTGTAAGACATAATAATAAGCCAACACTGTATGTTCAGCCTTGTAACTGTGCATGCAGTTCTATAATTATATGGTTTCTGCAGAGTAGCCACTCAACAATGGTATAATTATTGAGTAATTAACTAAAGCATTTGTTGAACTATGGCAGACAAGTGCTTTGTAGCAGAACTTTTTAGGAACAGAGCAGAGTTATTAGAATGGTTTTATGTATCAGGTTAAACTGACACACACACACATATGAAAAAAATATTTTATTATTGTTTACTATGTTTTTCCAAAGTAGATATGTCATTTTTTCAGATCCCCATCGACCGAGAAATCAGAAGAAGAAAGTGGGGCTGGATAGGCCACACACTCAGAAAGAGTTCTGACAACATCACAAGGCAAGCCCTTGAGGGGAACCCACAAGGGAAAAGAAAAGTTGGACGGCCAAGACTGACATGGAGGAGGAGCATGGAGGCTGAAATGAAGGCAGCCGGATGGACATGGGCTCAGCTGAAGAAGACCGCTGCGAACCGAGTTTGTTAGAGGAGTGTCGTTGAGGCCCTATGCTCCCCGCTGGAGCAAACGGACTAAGAGAGAGATATGTCATTTTGAGCAAAAAAAGAAGTTGAAACATTTTATTAAGCATGGGTTAGTAGATTAGTTGCACTTCCCCTTGAGCCATTCCACTGAACTCGATTATTATACACCTTAATGAAACCAGGAGACAGATGGGTGTAAAATGACCACAACATTTATTCACATTTTATCAGATAGATAGGACCTTGCCAGCTTAACCCAAGGCAAAATTCTAAAGCCAGCTTTTAACAAGAGATGCTCTTTGCTCTGCTGCTAATATGAGAGAAGTTTAGCGGCCCAGCTGCCGGACCTGAATCAGCAGTGTCTGGATGATAGGAAATCCAAGTAGACTGTTACCTAGCACAAGCAGTAGTAATGTCTGTATCAATCAATCGAACGTGCAGTCACAAGAGAGAACCATCTTTCTCCCTCTTCTAAACTCTGGCAAGGTCCTGCCGCTACTGTGACAAATAAAACATAAAATATAATATCATATTGCATATTGCATATATGCACTGGTTTGATCCTGAGGAAGGCAGAAAACCAGCCCAAAGCCAGGGCCAAATAGGGTTCAAGAGGGAAAAAATTCCTTCCTGACCCCAATAGCGATCAGAAATATTCCCTGGATCAAGCATTTGACATTCATTTAATATAAAAATAATACAATGCGGACTCACAATTATATTGTATAAAGATACAGAAACCACAAAGTAACAGCACATTCAGGAAAACATTCATATTTATTAATAGATAATATAAGAACATAAAGAAGAATTTCGCAAATGCTCAGACGATAAGGAAGTAAACTGCTTCTTCCCCTGACATTGTGTCCCTCTCTTTCTTTGCTCCTGGGCCCCGTCATCTCCTGCTTTAACTTATTCCTTCTAACCTAACAGCTAAGGGGCAAATTCACTAAGATCCGTAGTTGCGTCAGGCGTTACTTCACCACACTTCGCCGCACTTCGCCGCACTTCGCCAGGCGTAGTTTCGCCAGCACTCCGCAAATTCACTAAAATCCGAAGTTTCGCTCAGGGGTAGCGTAAGGTTGCGAAGTTGCGCTAGCGTTGATTCGCTAAGCGAAGCGAAGTTACGGTAGCGATGGTTAATTTGCATACTTAATTTGCAAATTCAAATTTCAATGGAGGAGTACGTACAATCACTACAAATGCCTGGGAAACCTTCAAAACATCAAATAAATTATTTTTTTTGCCCTACACATGTGCCCACTGTATAGTTAAGTTGCCATGAGTTAGGAAATGTAGGGGGGAAGGAGGGGAGCCCCAAAAAATTTTTCGTTCTTTTTCAGTCTATCACCCACAATATAGAAAAAACGCCAGCGTTTTTTGGGACTTAGAAAAAATTTGAGCTTCGCCTGGTCTGAGGTGGCGAAGGAAGTCTAGCATAAAAGGTAGCGTTCAGTACAATGCGCGCGTTAGTGAATTTGAGGAGTTACGTCCGTTGCGCAAATTCGCCAGGCGTAAGGGTGCGAAGTAACACTAGCGAATTTACGCCAGCGTTCGTTAGTGAATTTGCGAAGTAACAAAAATGACCAACGCTAGCGAATTGACGCTAGCATTAGGCGCTTCGGCGCATAGTGAATTTGCCCCTAACAGCTATGTCTGATTCTGCCCATCTCTAACCTAGACCAGTATCTAGCTGCTGGTCCTTCAGATCCCTTTTCATGCAGCCCATGTGCTTATAGCTCTAGGGCTTTCCTTATCCTTCCTAAGGACTGTAAGATTAAGGGGAGTCCTTTCCAGGGTTCGATAAAGAGCCAAAATCATGTTTTAATACTTGGAGTTAATGCACTTTCTTATGCAAGACTTTTTTTTTTATTTGCATAAGTAGCCACAGAATAACACGGCCTAGAAGTACGTAGCTTGTTATCCACAAAAATCCCCAAGTCCTTCTCAGTAAACTATACCTTAACAACTTCCCTTAATTGTGTGTAATGTGCACAGTTATTATTATCAACATTGAATCCAGTTAACCAATTTGTTCTCTAATTTAGTCAAATCTCTCTGTTCTGGATGGAACAATTTGTTTTTCACAATTTAGAATCAATAGCAAAAATTGATACAGTACTTACATGCAATGTCAATGTCATAGTCATTTAAAATGCAAAGGGTCAAGCACAGACCCTTGTAGTACTACACTGGTCCAATTAGAAAATGTTCAAAATTAGCCAATCTCTCTGCACCATGTCGAACAACAAAGAATCATGGAAAATGAATTCAAATAAAATCAATACTTTTTGCAGAAAATATGGAACCCCTGATTTGGGTTCAACTGTATACTGTATACATTTGGTTACTTAAAACCTCTTATGCTAAATTTTAACTACATGTATAGGGCTCTTTATCCTTTTACTTTTTTTGTTTATCTTTTCTTTAATTTAATTGCACTTAACATTGTGGAATAATAGAACAATAGCACATGGTACAAGATTATAGGTGTCAGATTCGAATGAAACATTCACGTCAATCAGGCAAGTCATATAACTTTTCTACCATCCACACCATAAAAAGTAACCTGCTCAGAACTTTGATATTTTAGATGTCTAAAATTAGATTATATTGAGGTATTGACATACTGCAATGTGCAATACTTTTAACAAAAAGGCAGCTACTAAATGTATTAGAATGTGAAAAACATTTTTATAACAGATGTAAAGCCTATAGCACAGTACCCCCAAGACTTTTGATTCACATGGTTAGCTGACAATAGCACTTGCTTTCTAAATGTGATAGCACTGAGCCATTTTCACAGTCTCTGAAGCATGTTTGCAGCTTGTGGGCTTTATTAGTGCACAGAATGAAATCCTCCTGAACCATCAGATGTCTTATTCAGTAATGTGTGATCAGTATTTCACCTCCTGCCCTTACTGCTAAATCTTATTAAGCAACTATGGATTAGTAAAATGGCTGTTTATAAACATTACATACTGACAATACAGACAATGCAGTATATTTCTACAAGGAAGGTCAGGTCCTGATCATTAAAGATTGATTTCACTTGTCTCCAGAAATTACTCACCTAAGTGGTTGCATTTTAACCGATGTTGGGAATTGTATTTTATTTCTGTGCAGCTTTTTTTTTTTCCTTAGAAATCCAACACCAAATTATAATACTTCATTTGGAAGAAAATTGGCCTCAGCTATGTATAATTTGATATATTTTACCCCCCTTTTGCTGTAAGCTTGACAATTTAGCGTCTGAACAAAATATAGAAAATAACCAATTTCAGGCTTGTTTTCCATCATCATATTTGATGGACCATACCTTACATCAATTAACCTATAACCTAGAGAAAATACTATTTACCCAGTAATAATTTATAATCTCAGCAGCACTTGCTTGTTGAAGCCCTGAGGAATTGTCCATTTAACAGCTTTTTCCCTACACAAGGCAGTATATACATACTGGTCTTGTGTTTCTTCTTTCTTATTACAGAAAACCATATATTCCTTCGTTTATGGAAATATCATGTCTATTTCTGTCAGAGAGTTTATCCTTAGGGTTGTCTACTCACTATGAATTAGTTCTTAGCAATTCCATCTGTCAGATGCTGTAGACTTTTTCAGTGTCTGGAAAGCTAAATATATTTACCATTTGATTACAGAAGATGGCATAATGGGCTAGATTATTTTGATGAGGGAAAAATGTACCTCCTGTTTTATCTCCATTGTAGGAAAACCCAGAGATAGACATAATTTCTCTCATATCGAATCTAGTCCAATATAATGAAAATGTAACGCAACTGTAAGTTATGTTTACATCGGAGAATATAATCATACTTGCTTTTGGTAGATAGAATACTTTAGAATGGAATTCCCTATACAACTGACACTGCAGTACTAGGTGAGCAAATATTTATCTTCTGGTGGGCAGTGACCATCTAGTGGGTGTATTAGCCATGCATGACATATACATGTACAGCGTACAGTAAAGTTACACACAATTTGTGCTTCTGGCACTTAGGACTATACACACTCTGAATAAATTTTTTTGGAGTATCATTTCTTTCGGCAAGACCCTCTCTTAGTACAGATGGTGGTGACATAGTTACCTGCATGAATTGAACCTTTGGTGCAATGTGGGGCCAAGATCAATATGGGGATAGCACCAATTTCTAAGACCTAGACCCGACCCAAACCCGCAACCCACAGCCCGAACCACAACCCGCATATTTACCCACTATGATCCACTACACGACCCAGGCCCGCAACTGCCTTATCATGAACCCTACCCGCTGACACCATCAAACAGGAAGTGTTGTTGCTGCAAACTGGAAGTGACATTGCTTTCAGTGCAGGTCTCTAGCACCTCACTAGATTCACAGAGATTTTCACAGTATCTGGAATCCACCTCTTATTGCACTATGAAATTCTAATGCCAGTGATGATGATTCTACCATCCATGGAAATTTTATTAATTGCCTACCACTCACAGTCAAACATTCCCAATATTGAACTCACACAGAAAAATCTTCACAAATGAGTTACAACAGGCAAAGTGGATTCTGCTCCCCCACAGACATTACTATTTAACCTGCATCCTCTAGGTTCTAGGTCAGATAGGTCCCTTGCTAACAGGACGGTGTCTAGCCCTGTTAGCCTATGATTAAGTGTCATAAAGACACAACACACATAAGGCTATGTGTACCAAATGAACTCAATTGTCTTTACACATATGTCTGCAAGAGTTATCTGTTGATTGCCTGCTCCACTACAATACAGTGTCTAGCCTTTTAACAACCTCCTTCTAGACAGCCTTCATAAACATTACACAGAATTTAATCTAATCCGAAAGGTAATACTTGCACTGAAAAGGTAAAATATACATATACCTATACTATACACATTTTCCATGATATTTATTATTTCAGCATACTATGCTTACATTTTACTTTAAAAGTATGTTGTTTACACCAACATAAGTATGAATACATATTTTATAGCATTCTTTAGGACTGAACTGTAACGATTCATCATCAGATATATAGCACAGAGTGTAAAAGCAGATTGGGAGCATTCATCTAAAAGTAGACCATACATTTTTATGTCTAAAATCTAATCAAACACCCTAAAGCAAAAACACATTTTGGAGGTTTAATCATTCTCCAATAGTCCCCGTTTATTCATTAATTTAGCTGCAGCAATGATACCGTTGATACTAGATTCCTTAATACCACAAAACCCTGCTTTGCCATGTGCATTTGTGCAATAGTACAAATTTTGGTAAACCTAATTAAATGGTGCACCAAATATTTAAAACTATGTTTACTAAAAATAACTTTTCGTAATGATGTCAGAACTAATAACTACCAATATTTATGTTAAAAGTGGTAGCTCACCTTGACATTAACACGTAGAGACAAATTTATCAAAGGTCGAATTCAATTCGAATTCTAAAAACTCTAATGTTAGGAAGACTGCAAACAACTCAAAATTGATCACTGGACCTCACCAATTGACTTAAACAGCACTTTGGCAGGTTTTAGGTGGTGAAAAGTTGAATTCGAGTTCTTAAAGGGCTGAGTATGATAAATTTCGAAATCAAATTCAAATTCTTTTTAAAAAACTCCAATTGAATTTGAATAACTCCCTAGTCGAATTTGACAGTTTTGACCATAACAATTCAATTCAACCCTGGATAAATCTGCCCCTTAGTGTGATGAACAGAGCAGGGGTAAATTTTAAATCTCCAGGATGCAAGTGAGAGAGAGCTCCCTCAGTTTTCTTTTGTGCCAAGGGATGTCTGCTCTCTGCACTGAACTTCATACTTTTGAGACCCAGCACTGCCCTGTCCTTACTGCTATAGGGTGTAATGTTGTTCCATCCATTCCTGTAAGAATGTTGCATATTCATTTTAATATATACTGTAGGTTGTGGACGCAGAACGAGGAAGTGAAGGTGGAGTGGCAGAGAGTGTGGAGAGAACAGCCAGGAGTAAAGCTGAGTTATACCCTTCAGTCTGGTTATATCTCTATGAATTCTTCTATTTCTTCTATACCCTGCACTGGGTCATCACATAGGGCAGACAGTAAGGACAAAACCTCAATGCATGCTGCACCTCCTGATACTACATAACGTTTGCGTCTGAATGACGCCTACATGCCTCCACCTCCCACCTCTCTTCAATAGAGCGCTGCCTAATGCAGTCAGGACTTTATACAATAGGCAAGCTGCAAGTCTCTGAAACGTAGCGCAGAGACCTTCACCAATGTAATTGAGGCACCATGCTGTGCAAGAAAATTAAACTAGGCTTGATTTTTTTGTAGTTTTAAATAATTTAGATATTTGTTGTGCTTTTTGTCAAATTTTTGCCCAGGAGCAGTAACCCATAGCAACCAATAGGATCTTTGCTTTTAAACAGGTGATCAGTAAATTCTAACTTCTGATTGCTATGGGTTACTGCTCCTGGACAAACTTTGTGTTTTTTATTACATAAACCCCTTAGAAACCACGAATGTCATGGAATTTGTTAAAAGATCCAAATATAAAGAGTATGAATGAAAAAAGCACTGAATGATGTGCTAAAAATTTTGAATACCTCGAAAACCTCTGAAAATTCAAGTTTGTCTGACAATTTCTAGTGGAAAAAAATCTGAAATGAAAACCTCTGAAAGTCTGATTTAAAGAAGTTTAATAAGATCAGCGCAGCTCCCATTGACTTCTATAGCACTTTAACAACTTGCTGAAATTTGGCATTCGAGATTTCTGTGGCTTTTACACTTAATAAATCTTGAATTTTGAATCTTGAAGTATAGAAAAGCTACAATTTTGATTATTAGTAAATTGGCCCCTAAGTCAGACACCTCAATGGCTTCAAAAGGACACAGCAAATGTATTAACTTAAGCATAACATCAATTTCCTTTCAGCCAAACATAGTAAACATTGTAGTAAAAACTGTCTAACTGGATCCTCGCAACTAGCTGCTGAAGGATGCTCTTGTGGAGAGGTTAGCTCCATTGTATTTAACCACTACTCATTAACAGTCACTGAAAGCCAAAAGCCCTATCCTCAGCCCCGTATGGCCCCAATCCCTCTCAACCATGCTCTTCACCATCATTAACCTTAATAAGGAAGGAAGGCTGCAAATGTGAAATGGTGCTTATTTCTTGTCACTCTGCATACTCACTGCGTACCTATGATTAAGGGAATTGATCCCGAAACGCGTTAGGTTCTTGTCCACCAACCTGGCACATTAAAGTTTGTCCAGAAGTGCCGTCTACCTCGAGTTTTGTTACTCTGCATACTCGACTCCATCCCCCCAAACCCCTGCCCAACTATATCTCCTATAACCTCTCAAAACCTACTCCCCTTAAGGAATACATCCTTGTCATTGCTCTGTCCCTTGACCTTTCCTTTTGGTCCACAGGGCCTACATTTTATGTGTGCATTTAAATTGTTGTTTAGAAGAGAAGCCTTAATATAATAACACACTAAAGGGCAAATTTACTTAAGGTCGAATATCGAGGGTTAATTAACCCTCGATATTCGACTGCCAAATTGAAATCCTTCGACTTCGAATATCGAAGTCGAAGGATTTACCGCAATTCGTTCGATTGAACGAAAAATAGTTCGATCGAACGATGAAATCCTTCGAATCGTTCGATTCAAAGGATTTTAATCCATTGATCGAACGTTTTTTCTTCGAGCTAAAAAAGATAGCAAAGCCTATTGGGACCTTCCCCATAGGCTAACATTGACTTCGGTAGCTTTTAGGTGGCGAACTAGGGGGTCGAAGTTTTTTTTAAAGAGAGTACTTCGACCATCGAATGGTCAAACGATTTTTAGTTTGAATCGTTCGATTCGACGTCGAAGTCATAGTTGAAGGTCGAAGTAGCCCATTCGATGGAAGGTCGAAGTAGCCAAAAATAACATTCGAAACTCTAAGGTTTTTTTCCTCTATTCCTTCACTCGAGCTAAGTAAATGGGCCCCTAAGATATCTTTTTGGCAATGAGAAAAATTTGTTGTGTGTCAAAAAAAAAATTTGTCGCTCATATACTTCAATGCTTTTGGAAACTTTTGGAGAAGCAAAACAGGTTAGAGTCATCCATCACTATTGGCATACAATTTGTGTGCGATGGGAGTGTGGTAATTGGGCATACACTTCACAAGAAATGATTTTAATAAGCTTTGCAACCACCCAACTGGACTCAAATATGCTGTCTTTTGAAAACACTTCTACCTTTTGGTTCATTTTCATCATCTGTACAGAATAGTTTTGGGTCACTCTTAAAGGAAAACTATACCCCCAAAATGAATACTTAAGCAACAGATAGTTTATATCAAATTGAATGACATATTAAAGAATCTTACCAAACTGTAATATATATTTACATAAATATTGCCCTTTTACATCTCTTGCCTTGAACCGCCATTTCGTGACTCTATTTGTGCTGCCTCAGAGATCACCTGACCAGAAATACTACAACTCTAACTGTAACAGGAAGAAGTGAGGAAGCAAAAGGCAGAACTCTGTCTGTTAATTGGCTCATGTGACCTTACATGTGGTTTGTATGTATGCACAGTGAATCTTACGATCTCAGGGGGCTGCCCTTATTTTTTAAAATGGCAATTTTCTATTTATGATTACCCAATGGCACATACTACTAAAAAAGTATATTATTATGATAATGGTTCATTTACATGAAGCAGGGTTTTACATATGAGCTGTTTTACTCAGTATCTTTTAATAGAGACCTACATTGTTTGGGGGGTATAGTTTTCCTTTAATATCTTCTTAATATCTTTTAAATTCCTACACAGTAAAGTATGTTATCTTGATTCAGATCTCCATTACAGGCTTTTTAAATGATATGGCATTGGAAGTTTTGCAGCTGATGGGCATTGCTACAATTCACATGAAGTTATTCTATAAGCTGCTTGCTTATCTTGCTGCTGTTTGCATTTCATCATTGTTATGTTTGCACAGAATATAATTGAACTGGTGCTTTTCTGCAAATCACTCTGTAAAATAATGAGATGTCATATTGAGAAAGAAGTGGTAACACACTTTGCTAGGGATTATTCACACTAATCAACTAATATGCTGTTGGTAGAAAAGCTATTACAATCCAGGAACTATATGTGCTTAAAAAAACAAAAAAAAAAACACCCCTATTATGTTTTGAAATAACCTCTTTTACTAATGAACTTTTTACTGCAATAATTATATGAATACATAAAAGTCAGATTTCAATTATAGATTATTTCAGGAATAAAATCGGTATGTATGCTCGGTTGGAGTACATTATCTTCAATGTTGTAGAGGTTTAACGCCTGTTAACCTCAGATACCTCTTATTTAGGATAATGGAATCTACTATACAGCTGTACCTGCACGTGGAAATATCAGCCACCTGAAATGTGATCAGTAGACAAGCAAACAGAAAACACACATAAGTGGACTGTGGAGATCTCTAACTTCACTTTTTCATAAATATACCCCATGGAGGTTTATTATCTGGCAAGTGCAAGTGCTTCCAAAACCAATTTGGTGCAATTAAACAGTAGTTATAATATTTCTTACTGCCTCCTTAAAGCTACTGGCCTAAATATCTTGGTATGGTAAATGTATGGTTAATGCAATGTTGGTGTCTGGCAAGTGACAGGTCAGATTTTTCTTATGAAAGTGCAAAATTGCCCCATTGTAGTTTACAATAGCAACAAATCAGCAACTAGAATGGGAAGATCTAGATACTAGCTGCAATAGATAACTGCATAGTGCATTTACATTTATTATCCCTGTAGTCAATGTCACAGGTGTCTACACGACAAGGATTACATCTTTTGTTTATTTCATTGCAGGTGCTAGACTGACAGATGTAATCTATAAAAGCAATAAATATTTTTACTGTTTTCATGCTACTGGCAATATAGAGTCTAAATAAGACACTATAAATAAAAAAAGTGTTTTGTCTGAAAACAATATGCATGCTTTGGAAGCATATTATTGGCTTTAATTCTAAAAACACATACCATCATATTTCTAAACAAGTAAACTGATTAACTGTGGTGTGTGCCTCTACTACTGGAACATAGTCCAAAAATAAATGTAGATTCCAAAAAATTCCTTATTCCATTAACAAAGTCATTCACAGTAGTCTAATCCCAAGCAGACTCCCAGTCTAAGGGCCATGTAATTTAATATAATCAAGCAAAAACAAAAGCGGGATAGATTTACTGTTAGTTGAAAAAAGAACCCAGATGATATAAAAAAGCAGAACATTAGGACATATTCAAACCTGATGCGTTTCGTGCCATGGGTGGGCACTTACTCATAGAGCCTATGAGTAAGTGTCCACCCTTGCCACCATATTTCTATTTGCATGTTTCCTGATACAACTGTCTCTATCTGCTGTCTACTAGTCAAGGGATTATAGCTCAATCTTATCCAAAATGGTAATGTTGTAGACGCTGCAAAGTGTGTGCCTGTTGTAGGTACCTATATCAGACATCTACTGATCAAACAGCGTTCAGTACAGGTATTGTTCCATTGCATTAGATGCCTTAAGATATTGCTGTTTTTACTTTTCTAGTGTTTTTTCTATATCTGGATGTATTTCATTTATTAGTAAGGCAAAATGCAGTTAAGTACCAGCTTTCCCAGTCTTTCACACAATTCCATGATGAGCTCCCAGGTATGGTTCAGTACGTGCCCTCTGTAGGCTATAGTATAATCCTGCCCTTGAAGATAGTTCCAGGAAAGGGTTATAGGACCATCATAATAGTTTCACTGATTATGTAATACAAACTTTCCTGTCTTCATTTATGTAAAGCAAACCCTGTGTTGCATAATATGTTACTGTCCAGTGCATTATTTTTTACTAGGCTTATTATAGCAGTTCACAAATAATATAATACAGTATGTTTTTAAGGCACGTTAAATACCTAAAAAACATCAATGTGAATGTTTTAACTCCAGTTATAATCTAGTAGCAGAGATACTAATCATCTTCCCCATCAATTAGGGAAAGGTACCATATAAGGTGGTAAATTTAGATCAATTATCCTGCAACTGCTACTGTAAAAGTACATGTATATTGAGATTTAGGTTTGATATCCTTGTTTAATTCATAATGAAATAAGTGAAAAATCTAAAAAAAAAAAAAAAAAATCTAAAATAGTGCAATATAGTGGTAAAACTAATATGGGATAGATTGATATATACTGTATTTAAAGACCACAGTAAGGATAATAGTCATAGAAATAATGTTGAAGGTACATTTGGTGCCAGATTTTGATAATTTCATGAAATGTATTGCATAATCAGCGAAGGAGATACATTTCCTTGGCCATTTACTCTAGTAGCCAGAATAACAGAGGAATGAGTGGTACTATAGACAGCAGAAGTCTTAGCATCTGGGATATGATATTTCTATTCAAATCTGATTCACAAAGGGCCTTAAAATGATATAGTAAAATGCAAAAGAGGAGATATAATTAAATCAAAGAAAAATATAGCTGTGAAATTCAAGTGAAAGTGATTAAACAAAATGGAATCCCTGAGTCTTACACTGCATAATAGAATTTTTTTAAAAACATTTTATTTTACTGTTCATTTCCCATTAAAATAAACATTTATATTTTATGAAAAAAAAGTGAGTTGGTCCTATCATATGTATTATATTTTTTAAAATATACAGTACATAGCTAATTAACTATTTTGTGATCAAGTGATGAACAGGGGACCGTTGCATTTTTTATTTAATTTCTCTCTAGGTGGAGATATAAGGGGTCCTTTGTGAACAGAAATAGTGATGGGCGAATTTATTCACCAGGCGCAAATTCGCGGTGAATTTCCGTGATTCACCACCGGCGAAAACATTTGCGAAACTGCAGAGAAAATTTGACGCCGGCAACAATATTCTATCTTTCTATTGACTTTAATGGGCGTCAGAATTGTCGCCAGAGTCGGAATTGTTGCGTTTTCGGGAGAAATTCGCCCAACACTAAACACAAATGCAATTGCATAATTAATTGTTTTATCATTCTAGCAGCTGCACCTTAAGTTGGAGGAAAGTTGCATCTAACATTTTTTAGAGTGATGATTGCTTTAAATACTGCATTTTCAACAGATTGACAACTGATTCACTGGTCTAGTGCCTTATTGCCTCTAGGGAACATTGGATATAATGTAACACTGGAGATAATGTTACACTGGACCTGGCAGTAGGCACAGAGTTCCCCTGTATCAGTTTGTGCAGTTTCACAACATTCATCAGAACAGGCAAGATAGACTCACTGTGGAAGTACAAGAGTTAAAGCACCATAATGATTTGCATCAGTATGTACCCTCCATTGTGTCTGTTTTAGAGAAATTCTAATTCTGTTTATTCAATATGTGTGCAGGTAGCACCGAAGGCATCAGCTATTTTCATGATTTGTATTATGTTTGAATGTTGAGATGGGAACCCTTATGTTGCAATAAATGGTTTCTGTTGTGGATCCCCCAATCTTATAATATATATATAACATTTCCTTTTAACAACAATAAATTATCTTGTTCATAGTCTCACTTATTTATAGTCCTCCTGCTTATTAAAAGTGTTCACTGTGAGTTTACGCATGTTTCAAGAACTCACTAAAATTTGACCTTTAATAAATAAGCCTCTACATAATAGAATGCACTAGCAAAAGAGATTGGTGTTTCCTAATACTTATGCTATATTTTTATGGTGTTTCCTAATACCGTATATACTCGAGTATAAGCCGAGTTTTTCAGCCCCCAAAATATGCTGAAAAACTCTACCTCGGCTTATACTCGAGTCAAGCGCAAAAACGGTCGCCGGCGTCTAAGAATAGTCGCCGGCATCTAAGAATAGTCGCCGGCATCTAAGAATAGTCACAGGCGCCTAAGAATAGTCGCTGGTGTCCAAGAATAGTCGCCGGCGTCCAAGAATAGTCTCCAAGAATAATCGCCGGCGTCCAAGAATGGACGCCGGCATCCAAAAATTAGACGCCGGCACCTCCAATGGGAGCAGAAACCCTAAATTTTTTGATTGAAACTTACCATATACTGCTGAATTTCTCACCCTAGGCTTATACTCGAGTCAATAAGCTTTCCCAGTTTTTGGAGGTAAAATTAGGTACCTCGGCTTATACTCGGGACGGCTTATACACGAGTATATACGGTACTTGTGCTATATTTTTATGGGTGCCTTACTATTATTATTAATACTAATTTTATATATCTTCAGTATTCAGGGTCGGACTGGGACACTGGAAAAAAACTCATGGGCCTCCGCCGGCCCAGACCAGTTCCCCCGGCTGCCCCAGGTAGATATTCTACCTGAGCACAGTATTGCAGGAAAATGGAAGCAAGCAATAGCTTCAAGACAAATTTCACATCCTTAATAGGTTATACAAAAATTCTGAAATATGGAATCCTGACCAAACGATGTATCAAAAAGTGGATCTTTAAAGCAAGAGGTCTGAAAACTTTCAGAGTAATATTTTGTTTCACTCGGGGTTATTTATCAAAGGTCGATTTTTAGAATAATGTGAATTTTTTAAAAAACTAATAACTTAGATTGTATTCACAATTCAAATGGTATTTTATTTTTTTAAAAATTGGCATGTCTAACATTTGATGGAATAATTCCGAACTGAAAACTAGAATCAAATTCAAATCATCACTACTATTAACATCTTTAAATAGTTCAAGGGACCTCTGCCATTGACTTCTACATAAACTTGGCAGGTGGAGAATAGTCGAGTGTGGTAAATCTCACATTCCAATTTAAATTCGAGTTGGTGGTTTTAAATTCAAATTTGTAAATTTTGATGAAAAAAAAATTCAAAAATTAAACCTTGTACATAATTGAACCTTGTACATAATTCCAAATTAAAATGTACATCAAAATTGCCAAATTGTGAAATACATCATTTTAACAAATAGCTGCCAATGGATTCTACAAATAGGTAAGGCTAACATAAAGCCCATGAGTCAGACAGAAATTCTCTGAAAGATAATTCTGACTATTGTGAACTTATTATATGTACAGTCCTTGATCTGTTCAGATGAAAACAAAATCAGCAGAATTTAAATCATTCAAGGTCTGCTCTAGTGGAAGTGTACATGCTCTGTAACTTGATTAAAGGACTTCCACTACCTTGAGAAGAGATGCTATTTGTTCTCTTTCTAAAAGTGGTCACGCCATGTTCACAGGTGACTTCAATCAATATGCCTTTGAAAAAAACTGTTGAAAGTAATGCACTGTTACTTCAGAGGAAATACTGATAGCAAAGCTGAAAAATGTCAAATGTAATCGCAAGACATGAGGTGATCAGTGTGGTAAATATCACTTAGCAGAATAACAGGTGCAAATAACAAAAAAAGATATTTTTTTCAACAAAATACATTAGGTTTTTCCATTATCTGTACAAAAATTGTAGGGCCACATACACAGGAGGCAATTGTCCTTCTAATGAAAGACCTATAGGATGAAGTTATTGAATAGCTTCTGGTGGTTTGTGAAGACATCATCATACTGCATTTCAGGAACACTTTATAAAAGGTTTTTATACAAGGCCGAATCACTTTTTACAATCATTTATTTGATAAATGGAATTTTCACACTGGATATTCTCAAACATCCTAAAACTGTAGACCATGGTGAAAGACTTGATTTAGCACCAGACTTTGAGCAGCTTATTTTCTAAACAGCCATAGTTGGAATTTTGAGGATTAAATTTAGATTGCCATGACATTGACAATTTACTTAAAGTACAACGATTTTTGATGAATTAACTGCTTTGGTAAAGATTAGTGAGGATTGAAACTGAAAAATATTTTTCTTTGCTGAATAATTTGCGAAACCACAGAAACATTTTGTGTCAAATGCATTGGCATTAGTGATGGGCGAATAATTTCGCCTGACACAAATTTGCGGTGAATTTCCGAGTTTCGCCACCGGCTAATAAATTTGTGAATCTCCTGGGAAAATTCGCCGGTGAAAATTCGCTGGCATCAATTTCCGATTTTCACGTTTTTTTCATGAAAATATCAGATTTTCACGATTTTTTGTGAAAACCTTCAAATTTCACGATTTTTTTGTGCAATCCTTCAAATTTCACGATTTTTTTGTGAAAAACCTTCAAATTTTATTATTTATGAGTGAAAACTTCCAAATATCAAGATTTTTTTGTGAAAACGGTCGAATTTCATTATTTTTTCATGAACTTTCCGATATCATGATTTTTCGCAAATTTTTTGCAGTTTCACGAATTTTGCGGGAAATTTGCGAATTGTACGGTGAAACGGGAGAAGTTCACCCCTCACTAATTGGCATCAATGTGCATTTTTTGTTTACTTTTGTTTTTTGTTTACTGTTTTTTTCCCAGTGAAACAAACTACATGGTGAGGTTCTCAGTCTCCTAATGCACCAGTAATAGCAGAACCTTTGAATAAATAGGTAGATTGCACACTCACCAGTAATCACATGTTCAAACGCCTTAATTGGAGGCAGAGCCCATGGGTAAGGCTTATAACTTGAAAAAAGCAAAGGACAAATATAAGGACCATTTAGCTCCAAACATTCTTATTTGCAAATCACTTGTCCGTTAGGACCTTGAAAGACCTTTTATATGGGGATTTTTTTTTAAAGAACATCATTTATAGCTAAATAACCCATGTGATGTGCATTGCTTCTTATCTGTGGGGGTTAAAGCATCACAGTGTAAGGGAGTCACACATGTTGAGAGCAGTCCCAAAAGGGGAAAGAAAATTGCATCCATCAGATTATACTCTGTCTGCAGTCAATTGTTTGGGCCAGTCGCAGCAAAAACATCACACATGTTTGCACGCATGCGCAATTGCACAGTGTATCGGAGCAGTGGAGAGGGGCCCTGCGACCGGTCCAACCATGAACATATAAAAGGTCTTTCAAGGGCCTAAAAATGTTGCCTTTATATGGGTCTTTTTTGGTCCTTTTATTTTTTCAATTAATAACAGGACCTTTCTGTGGGCAGCTTTACATCAGGACCTACCATCAGGCCTTCCCTTCCTTTACACTTTCCTTGTTCTTCTGCTCCAAGAATACTAGTATATAATAGTATAATATTTCAGCATACAAGCTGTTATATTTACTTATTGGTTAGCTTATACAGTAATGTGCCTTATTCGTCACAAATCGGAGCTTGGTTGGCAGAACCCTTTAGAGTGGAATTGAGAATTAAGTTGAGCTGGTTAAATAATATTAGTACAGGTATGGGACCCTTTATCCAGAATGCTTGGGGCCTGGGGTTTTTAGGATAACGGATCTTTCTGTAATTTGGCTCTTCAAACTTTGTCTATAAGAAAATCATGTAAACATTAAATAAACCCAATCGGCTGGTTATGCTTCTAAGGATTAATTATATCTTAGTTTGGATCAAGTACAAGGAACTGTTTTATTATTACAGAGAAAAAGGAAATGATTTTTTAAAATTTGGATTATTTGATTATACTGGAGTCTATGGGAGACAGCCTTTCTTTAACTGGGAACTTGCTGGATAAGGGGTTTCCGCATAATGGATCCCATGCCTGTATTAATGGTGTATATTCAGATTTGCCCATAAGAAATTCATCTTATAGTCTTGTGGCTGATCTAAGCTTTATTATAATGGAAACTGCTGAATGGAGTAAAGTCCTCTGGCAGTATTTTCACTGTAAGGTCTTGTACTTTGCACCTTTTTAGGTTTAAACAGTGGCACTCTTTTTCTATCCACAGAGCAGAGCTTTATACCTGGTGCTGAAAAGAAAATAATGCTGTAGCTGTTAGCTGCTTGGGAGGTAATAGAGAACAGACCATTTGCAAAACAAAAAAAATGCAGACATTTTCTCTCTGTATAGCCTGAAGTACAATTATAGCAAATTATTTGTATTATTAGATCCCTACCACACACGGTAAGCGACAAAACCCCTTTGCATAAGATGTTATAGTTGAAAAGTCTGGTGTGGGCTGTGCTTTAAAGCCACACAGTTAATCTCTTCTAATGGCTGCTGATGGTGGTCTGCACATATTTTATTCCAAGAAAATTACGGTGCTTTTGTCATTTGGTTGCAAAATCTTTTTCTTTAGCAGACACATTCTGAAAGCTTTGAACTTTCTTCAAAAAGCACCAAACAGTGTTTATTCTGTAGGGGATTAGGAAGGAAAGAGGTTACAATAATTATTACAATATATACATTAAGATTCACTAAATATTAATGTCATGTAAATTAGAAATCATTTTCTGTAACAATTAGACTAAATATCACTACCTGGTTGGATATACAATTTGTATCATAAAAAGAATGCTGGTAAGTAAATTGTCCAGTCCAGCAAGAATTTTGTATTATTTAGCATCTAAAATCACTAATATATAGTGAATAAAGTACCCCCTCTTGTAAAATATAAGGATATTATAAGTTACCGAGGAGTTTCATGACCATATAAAAACACGAGGCCGAAGGCCGAGTGTTTTTATACAGGTCATGGAACTCCGAATATCCTCATATTTTGCAACTGGGGGTACTTTATTTATTATAATACACAAATTTCAATGAGTCATGTGACAGAAATGACATCAGAACTCACCGTTTATAACTGATGACATCAGAACTCACCGTTTATAAGGATATAATTTACAGGATATTCATGGCTTTTGTGTATTATACACATATATACACACACACACTCACACACATATATATATATATATATATATATATATATATATATATATATACCCACAGACAGGAACACCCTTCTATACTCAACCAGTTTTTATCCACCAAGTTGTAAAAAGATGGTACCCTTCTCACAATTGTTTAGTACAATATCATAATTCAGATATTAAACATCACATTAAATGCATATCCGCATATACATTACATATACATTATAATATGCCCTTGTGGTTTAATAAAGAAAATAGAGTTCTTATAATGCCCTAGGGATGGGCGAATTTTTTCGCCTCGTTTCGCCGAAAAAATGACGCCCATAGACTCGTATGGCAGCGTGCGTCAAAACAGTTTCGCCGCGCGACAAACTTTTTTTGACGCCCATAGACTTTAATGGGCGTCTGCGACATTTCGCCGGCGGCGAATTTTTGGCGAAGCGAAACGGGTCAAATTCGCCCATCCCTGTGCCCTACACATGAGCCCAGTGTATAGTTCCATATGTTAGAAAAAGTATGGGGGAACCCTGTTACCCCAAAAAAAATTTAAGGACTTTTGCAGGCTATCACCCTGAAAAATTTAAAGACGCCAGCGTTTTTGGGATTTTTTTTTCCCACTAAAAATATGATATAAGTAACAGAAGATTGAGGAAGATCTATGCACTCCAATGCACTTTGCCTGGTCTGAGCTTGTGAAGGCAAGTCTGGCAAAAGAGGTAACGTTCAGTAAAATATGCATTTGCGGAGTAACATTCATTCGCCAGAGTGAAAATTCGCCTGGCGATAGAGTGTGAATAACCGCTAGCGTCTGTCTCTTTTGTTAGAAAAGTGCCTTAAAGCGGTAACACTGGCAAATCGTTGCGAGCGTTAGTCACTTCGCCCTTTAGAAAGTCTGCCCCCATGGTTTATGGTGATGAATTTAATCCCTGAACCTAATAGGGGGGTGAAAGGGACAACAAACCGACTGTTACTGGAACCTTTGGATTTTTGTCTGACCAACAATGCCTAGTATTCCGGATCTGGGGAACTTGCACAAAGAAACACCAACGAGTGGATCAGAATAACAAGTTCTGTTTATTGAAGGTCAAACATAGGCTTATATAGGTTATAAGTAAAGACGTCCCAACTATAGTGACATATCAGCATAGTTATTAGCATAGTATATGTCTGTAATAGGTATATCCTTCAGGATGGACAAGATAGAAAAAAGAGACAAATATGTGCATGCGCGTTAGCTAAGATATTTTGTCTGAGGCAAGCTGATAATATTGTTTATAGTACATGATGATACTTATGCAAGGTTGTCTAAGAAGAGACAGTACAGGGTCGTACAGAAAAACAAGTACAGAGGCCTACAAGGGTCGGCACGTAGGCATGTTAACCCTTCAACGTGGTATTAGGACCATATGCGTTTACACTTTTTGGCGAGGTAATAAAAGTTTTTAACAGAAAAATATTCACATTGTGAAAAGTTATGACTTTGTGCAAACAAATGATTCCTTTGCACAAATTTAACATAGCTTTTGCGAACCTGAAAACTGTTAACAAAAACTTCCAAAAGTGGAAGAAGGTTTGCCAGACTCCTCAAAGAAAAAAAATCTCAACTTTGTGGTGATTCCAAGCCTCTCAGTGAGCGTACACAGGCAGCTTTTCTCCCAGACTGGAGCTCCCCTGTTCTGGTTTGAGCTGCCTTTTTAATTATCCAACTGAGGTGTTTCAGGTAGACACAAAACACTTGGGCTGGAATAGCCATCCCATAACCACTCTGTTAGGAACCTGAGAGATATATAAGCTCCTTCCTGGGACTTTCCCTGTGAACTTATTTTATATATAACATTTACAATACGAGGCTGAAAGGTAATTGAATCAAATTTAGTTGCAGCTAAAAAACAGTGCAATCAGTCCTGTAGAAGCAGCTTCTATGACATGTGAAACTCAATTTCTGCTTACTGATTTGCGAAGACACCTAAGCTTATCTTTTCAGCAGCTGCTCAGAGCACATTGACATGTGAGTGTCCCGAATTATTACTGAATTTTGAAACATTTGGCTGGTGCAGTAAGTCCAATATATTAAATGAGATCTTGCTAACCATTAGTTGTTTTAGGGTTCTCTTTTAAACTACAACTACCAATCTTTACAATAGAAGGTAATACACATCAATTTTAATGGGCACAGTCCTTACAATTTTATTTCTCTAATGTGTGCTTAAATTAATTTAGAGACTTTGTCCCCATATCATATGATTAAAATTTATTTTAATATATTAACTAACCATTTTCTGTCCTCCAGTTTAATAGTGTGTCTCTTGGTTTTAGCCATCTTACAGTTCTAGAAAATGCCTGAACTCCCTTGATTCTTGAATATTTTTGTGATATAACCTTTCTCTCTTCTTAGCTGTCTTTTGTAGACAGGTCCTCAAAAACCAAATGGAATAATTAAAGTCTCATTACAGGGGGCCATACTAATAGCCTAATAGAACTAGAGCTGAAAAGTATATTGGCTTTTCTCTAGAGGCTTTTTCAAAGAAAAAGAATACAGTAGATACAGAGACCATGATTTTCACTGCAGAGATAGAATCAAGCAGAAACAATCCACTGGGAAACATATGTACATCTGTGCACAGCATGAATACACTTTCCATAAATAAGCACACACTGCAAATTTCAATACATTAGCATAAAATCAAAAACTTTACATATTAAAAGTGTTGGTCCATTCCTTTGCCGAATATGCCAGAGAATTTCAGTTCTTAAGATTTGACTTGATTTGAATTTTGAAAATACCCTATTTTTCATAGTTTCTTTCACAACGTCACGCATAAGTTGCAAATATATAAGTTCAAATGTTGATAAAATGGAAGGGATCATTTATACTGATGGGCGTAAATTCGCAAAAAACCGAAAAAATCGGCAAGTGCATTGAAGTCTATGGGCAAAAATAGACTATTGAAGTCTATGGGCATCTGTTTCCAGGCAAAAAATGCCAGAAAAATTCACTCATCACTAATCATTTACAAATGGTGCGATAGGGTTAAAAACACAATCACAAGCTGCAATGTTTTTCGACCAAGGGGGCTTGCATACATGAATGAAGTAAGAGGACCTTCTGTGATGAATACCCACAACCAACCATAACCCCTTTGTTAGAAATATATTTATGTTCTTTTTTTTTGTAGCCTTACAACAGTACATTTTATATGGGGATCAAGCATTCAATAATTTGTTCTTAGAAATTA
Organism: Xenopus laevis; assembly: GCF_017654675.1. NCBI lineage: Eukaryota > Metazoa > Chordata > Amphibia > Anura > Pipidae > Xenopus > Xenopus laevis. The sequence goes on from NC_054376.1 coordinate 51,338,123, forward strand.
GGTCAGGCAAACTTCCAAATGTAACAATATTGTGCAAATCATGCCTAATATTCAGTTTTTCAAGTCCATCAGCCCAGAATTTTGATGGGTGATACTGTAATTCCATATACAAGTGTGTGACGTTTTGCATTTGCCCAAAACATCAGTGTAGAGGGGGTATTAAAAGCATTTAAATATGTGGGGAAAACAGCCTTATTCTTCTATTTGCTTCATATAACCAAAATCAAAAATCAAAAGGTCTCAAACACCGTTCACAAAATGCTAATATTTCATGATTGCGTTATATTATTATTTCCTGATTATGTTATAACATTAGAGATGTTAGTTATATTTAGATGCCACTATTAACACTTTTGCATGATAGCAGCCCAGGACAGCACCAACAGTTTCAGTGGTTACAGCAAAAAAAGTTTATCATCGTTGGCTGAATAGATTCTTTGCATTCTTTTCACCTGTAGCATCATTTTATAGTGCCCCCTCAAGAGAGACAGTAGGAGCCAATCTGCCAGTAGCGAATTTGAGCTGTTTGCTTTGCTGAAAAATTCACGAAACTGTGAATCTGCGAAACTGTGAATTTTTGCGGGCAGTTCACGAATTTATTCGCCGGTGGCGAATTGCGCAAATTTGACAGGCAGGTGAGGAAACTTTTTGTCAGTGACTCTGAGAAACACAGGGGCATGGTGCCTTGGGGTAAAACACTCACCAATAGACTAAATATTGTTGGGATATCAAATGATCTCACACAAAGTAGGCCCTACAAATGGGTACTGAGTCAAAAGATAATGAATTTATCATATATCATGATAATGTCACCACCATGGCATCATAGTGCATAGACAGTAACTTCTAGCTGGCTGAATGGGCAAACGTTCATGTTCTTTAGTTTTCTCGTGTTCTTTAGTAGCCAAATATAGGTCCACTGAGAGGAAAACACTAGATCATTAATTATTAGCAATGTGGATAACTATAAATATTTACTTGGTCTAGTTCCATTAATATGTCACATTTTAAAACGAGAAAATGAATATTACTTTAATAAAGTTCAAAGGAGAAAACTGAAATCTATCATTAATAGAGATGTCGCGAACTGTTCGCCGGCGAACTTGTTCGCGCGAACATCGGGTGTTCGCGCTCGCCGGAAGTTCGCGAACGTCGCGCGACGTTCGCCATTTTGGGTTCGCCATTGTTGGCGCTTTTTTTTGCCCTCTCACCCCAGACCAGCAGGTACATGGCAGCCAATCAGGAAGCTCTCCCTGGACCACTCCCCTTCCCTATAAAAACCGAAGCCCTGCAGCGTTTTTTCACTCTGCCTGTGTGTGCTGAAGAGATAGTGTAGGGAGAGAGCTGCTGCCTGTTAGTGATTTCAGGGACAGTTGAAAGTTTGCTGGCTAGTAATCGTTTTGATACTGCTCTGTTATTGGAGGGACAGAAGTCTGCAGGGGTTTGAGGGACATTTAAGCTTAGGTAGCTTTGCTGGCTAGTAATCTACCTTCTACTGCAGTGCTCTGTATGTAGCTGCAGTGGGCAGCTGTCCTGCTTCTGATCTCATCTGCTGACTGCTGCAATAACAGTAGTCCTTGTAAGGACTGCTTTTATTTATTTTTTTGTTGTTTTACTACTACTACTACTACTACTACTATAAGAGCCCAGTGCTATTAGTCTAGCAGTGTTGGGAGTGGGACTGGTGTGCTAATCTGCTGCTCCTAGTAGTTCAGCAGCACCAACTTTAATTTTTTTTTTTAATATTCATTTTTTTTTTATTTTACTTTTTTTTATTTTACTACCGCTGTAGTAGTGTATAAGTTGACCTTTTAGGCATTATTTGCCCTGTAGGCATTATTTGCACACTGTTTTCTTCAACCCGCCATCGGAGCTGTGTGACCTTGTTCACATTCTGTCTAAATATCCATAATATTACCGTCTCCAGAAAAAACACCGGAGTCACTTTTTTCAAGCAGCCATAATATATTTTACGTAATCCGTATCCACCGCTGTAGTAGTGTATACGTTGGCCTTGTAGGCATTATTTGCACACTGTTTTCTTCAACCCGCCATCGAGCTGTGTGACCTTGTTCCCATTCTGTCTAAATATCCATAATATTACCGTCTCCAGAAAAACACCGGAGTCACTTTTTTCAAGCAGCATTCATATATTTTACGTAATCCGTATCCACCGCTGTAGTAGTGTATACGTTGGCCTTGTAGGCATTATTTGCACAGTGTTTTCTTCAACCCGCCATCGAGCTGTGTGAGCTTGTTCACATTTTGTCTAAATATTGATAATATTATCGTCTCTAGAAAAACCACTTGAGTTACTTTTTTTCAAGCAGCATTCATATATTTTACGTAATCCGTATCCACCGCTGTAGTAGTGTATACGTTGACCTTGTAGGCATTATTTGCACAGTGTTTTCTTCAACCCGCCATCGAGCTGTGTGACCTTGTTCACATTTTGTCTAAATATTGATAATATTATCGTCTCTAGAAAAACCACTTGAGTTACTTTTTTTCAAGCAGCATTCATATATTTTACGTAATCCGTATCCACCGCTGTAGTAGTGTATACGTTGACCTTGTAGGCATTGTTTGCCCAGTTTTTTTGGCCGCAGCCACTGAAGCACAGAGGCCAGAAAAAATATGCCATATAAATGCTGAAAATAGTAATTTTTTGCCATACGTTGACTCAACGTATATGGCAAAAAATGACTATTTTCAGCATTTATATGGCATATTTTTTCTGGCAACTGTGCTTCAGTGGCTGCGACCAAAAAAATGCATATTTTCTGCATTTATATGGCATAATTTTCTGGCCTCTGTGCTTCAGTGGCTGCAACCAAAAAAATTTATATTTTCAGCATTTATATGGCATAATTTTTCTGGCAACTGTGCTTCAGTGGCTGCGACCAAAAAAATGCATATTTTCTGCATTTATATGGCATAATTTTTCTGGCCTCTGTGCTTCAGTGGCTGCAACCAAAAAAATTTATATTTTCAGCATTTATATGGCATAATTTTTCTGGCAACTGTGCTTCAGTGGCTGCGTCCAAAAAAACTGGGCAAACAATGTCTACAAGGTCAACGTATGGCGAAAAATTACTATTTTCAGCATTTATATGGCATATTTTTTCTGGCAACTGTGCTTCAGTGGCTGCGTCCAAAAAAACTGGGCAAACAATGCCTACAAGGTCAACGTATGGCAGTTGTTTAAAGAGAACAGTAGATTACTAGCCAGCAAAGCTACCTAAGCTAAAATGTCCCTCAAATCCCTGCAGACTTCTGTCCCTCCAATACAGAGCAGTATCAAGCAGATTACTAGCCAGCAAGCTTACTATCATCTGTCCCTGAAATCACTAACAGCTCTCCCCCTACACTATCTCTTCCAAGCACACACAGGCAGATTTTTCAGATACATTTTTGCCCTTGATCCCCCTCTGGCATGCCACTGTCCAGGTCGTTGCACCCTTTAAACAACTTTAAAATCATTTTTCTGGCCAGAAATGTCTTTTCTAGATGTTAAAGTTCGCCTTCCCATTGAAGTCTATGGGGTTCGCGAACCGTTCGCGAACCGCTCGCATTTTTGCGCAAGTTCGCGAATATGTTCGCGAACTTTTTTTCCGACGTTCGCTACATCCCTAATCATTAAACATAATTTCTATGTTATTATAACAAAACATTCAGTAAAGCAAGTGTAACCACTTAAACTATTCTATCAGTAAAATTAGAAAAGCAATTCAGCAACTTCATTGACCTTTAATTTTACAATATCTAAAATATCTCTTAACAGGATGTCAGCAATACACACACTTATACTCACAGCAAAATAAGATTCCAACAAAAAATACATTTCAGATAAAATATACCTTAATGCTTCATAACAATGACTACAGTATCATAAAAAAAAACATTTTGACTTGTGTCTGATAATTCTGAAATACAGTTTAAACCAAGGACAATATAACAATATGGCTGCTGAAGAATATGTGTGGCACTGCAAATTACTGGTGGCCAAATGATTATTTCTGGAGTCCAGTAGGACAGTACTTATGACACAAAGACAGATAAATGAGACACTTCATGAGGTGCCTCATAAAGAATGTAGAACGTGTCATGAGAGTGATCATCACACATAGCATATGATATGATATATTCTGTAGCAAGAGCAATCGGAACAAATACCACATTACTGAATATACTATATAATATTACCCATGAGGCTTACTATGAGAACAACATAATAGATGACAGAAAAGACTGAAAATCACATGCAGGATATAGAAAACACACCACAGCTCTATTACATTTCATTGTAGCTAATATATCTAAATTGATGAATACAAAGCATACTGTAGCTTAACATAAGGTGCGATTTAGAATCTATTTCTACTCAGTCTGTGTTTTATTCTTTGAACTCGCGATGGATGTTACAGTCCTAAATAGCAAATATTCATGGGTCTTAATTAAAGAGTTAAAATGCATATATTTAGTGAGATGGGATCATTGAAAATGGTACAAAGTAGCTGCCCTTCTTGTTCAGTATATACAGTAGTTCACCATTTGCAGAAAATATCAGAATTTTCATTGAATTTAATTGATTTCTCAATGAAACCTATAGAACATGTTCTAGGGGTATAAATCTATTGTTACGAATGGTAACCCAAACCCAGAACAGCTCATGCAGCAACCGGTTGCTGTTGAATGGTGTCCAACCTGGCCGATAGTTTCTGGAGACACTGGACTATCTGGTCCTTCTCAGACTCTTGTTCCCTGAGACGCTGGAGACGGTTCGACAGGATAGCTTCCGTAGTGAGAGGAGAAGCAGCTGCTCCTTCAGCATCCATATCAGGCCCAATGTAATGTTACGAATGGTAACCTAAATCCAGAACAAACCCCAAGGTCCCGGCCTCAGCTCACGCTTCCACCTATAACAATCGCCTTTTTGCTTCGGAAGTAGTCCTTTGCTACTCGGATGCCCCCAGGTTTTAAAGTGAGAGGACCAGGGAGTTCTGGAACTTATTGTTAACAGGGAGAATGGGGAACTAGGAGCATGGTCGTGGAACAGGCCAGGTCAATAAGAAACGGGCAGAGCAGTATCAAATCAGGAAGCAAGAGGGTAGTCAAGGTCACAGGCCAGTTTAAACAAACCAGTAGCGCAGTACAGAATTGTGATCCAAAACAGGCAAGAGTCAGGACAGGCAGCAAACTAGGCAAGATCAGGGACAGGCAATGTCAAAAACAGAATCGCACCCAGGAACTATTAGGAATAGACCTACATTAGGCAGTGAATTGTTGGTCGCAGTCAAAATATTTAAGTTTCTCTTGCATCAAAACTCGGAAACAGCAAAGAAAGAGGAAAATGCGACGGACGTTCCTGCTGGGAGCTTGGAGGGGGGGCGTCCCCATATCACTAGACCACCAGGTATTCTTACATTTATAAATAATTGTGTTGCTTTTCTTTCAGAACAATGTTAAAAACTATATTACATACACCAAACACAGACACAATCATAACACACAAGAGGGCACTGGCTGACATTCATTGGGTAGAAAGGCAATGCACATGGTCAGACTCGGTATAAAGAAACAGTACACATAGAACTTTCTTTGACCAGTTATTATGGGTTGGAACAATAGATATATATATATATTGCTTCTTTGTATAAAGTTCTTGGTCCCTTTTTCAAACTTGCCAAAGATTAAATCTAGAATCAGTTTTATTGATATCTCCTGGATGCTGTTCCACTGTACTGATTATGTTGAAAATGAACGTCTAAGCCTTTTGGGGTGTTTTCATACATACAGTAGGTTCAGATTCAATTCAGTGAGAAAAAGATATCTCACTGAATTGAATGTGGTGCAAAGTTGGCAACTGCATCTGTGCAATAACCCATAATAACATCAGTAATATACAGTATTTTGTGTTAGAAACATTCTTATTTAGTTATGTTCTTATTTTTAAAGCAACTGGGCATGTCTAATACAAGAAGGTGTTGTTTGATCAATTTTTTATCAATATTATGCATGAGCAAAATTCTTACAACCAACATAGTGATTTGCTATAACTTTTTTGTGAAACAAGGGGCAGATTTACTAAGGTTTGTGTACAAAAAGTTCGAATTTCAAAGTAATTTTTTGGATACTTCAACCATCGAATAGAATACTACGACTTCGAATTTACTTCGACTTCGGTTCGAAGTAAAAACAGTTCGAACAATCGACCATTCGATAATCGAAGTACTGTCTATTTAAAAAAACTGCGACTTCAATACTTCGCCAAATTAAACCTGCCGAATCGCTATGTTAGCCTATGGGGACCTTCTACAAACTTTTTCTAAGTCTTTACACATCGAATAAAAATCCTTTCGATCGTATGTTTAAATTGTTCGAATCGTTCGATCAAACAATTTTTATTCGATTGTAGGATTGCCAAATTCGGTGAAAAGACTTAGATATTCGAATTCGAAGTTTTTCAATTAGATGGTCGAATTTTGACGTTTTTGTACTTCGAAATTCGACCCTTGATAAATCTGTCCCCAAGTGTTCATTTCAAGTAATGACTGAAAAGAAATCTGAATTCAAGGGCTGTACCTTCTGAGAAGATGCATTGCACATTTTCACATGAAGACCATGGGAAGAGTTACAAGAGCACTAAAGGGTGCAAGAGTTTGTTTTTTTTGCACCCAGTCGAATTGACTGGTATTGGGTGCTTTGAGTGTCAAAATATTACTTTACGGTATGCAATATTACATTTATCAAAAAGTAAACTGTCTATATAGGATTAAAGCACAATTTGAGAACACAATGTCAATGTTCTGCTATCCATTGATGCAGACTGACACTGTTTATATTATACAGAGTAGTCGAGAGTAGTCGAAGTCACAAATCAAGTCAAACAAACCAATATTGCAGTAATAAGCAAGTTATTGCACATGGTCCCTTTAAATATTATAATTTCGCACCAATTGCGATGATGTCACAAGGCATGCTGAAGAGAAAGGACACACACGTACAGACGAGCGCATCAAACCCGGAACCAGCGTGCATCGGCATGCAGATGAGACTAGAGCTGTGGGCGTCCCCACGAGGAGAGAGGCGGGTGTCCCTGCCGGCCCACTGGACCACCAGGTATTCTCACGCTGCCTCCCTAAATATTGATATATTCACTAGCTGTCCACTGACTAGCTAATTATGGTTTCTATGTTATCCTCTTGCTAAAATGTTTTACAGCAGCATTTTATAATGTTTTATTTACTGGCATTTTGTTTGCACCCAACTAGGGGTAATACTGTATCACAAGATTAGCAAAGCATTTGAGAGGTTTCTAAATTACTAAAGAGATGCTGTGACATTCATTTGCTTCCTCTTTCAGATCATTAAGATTGCTAATGTACTGTGAAGCAGGGAAACTGCTTGGCTAACCATTATGGTAGCAGGAAGAGTTTATATTAAACTGATTTAGAATGTTATACTACGGACAATGTATTCACTTGTGTTTTATTTTTTCCCAGTCCAGAATGTAAATAAGGTCAGCTGCAGGAGCCGCATTTTCTCCTCGCCTATGCCAATATATCCAAGCAATTTATACATCCATGCATGCAGAAAATTTGGTCAGCTCCCATACACTATCCTGTAGACAATAATTCTTCTTAGTCAACTCATGTGTAGCCACCTTTAGTCTTGTAAAACTTGGTTAGTAAGTGAGTACAAGGCTTTAGTTACATGGAACAGAAACTATGCTGAAACATAATGTGGGGAAAACAATCAACAGGATGTTTACAACATAAATGATGTGTGTTTACATCTTGCCTTGCATTATAGTCAGTGACAAGAACCTTTGAGTTTTAAAGCTCAAATGATCCATCTCCTATTATACATTCTTTATGATAGTGAAAAGAAATTACATATCTATGCCTAGAGCTCTGCGTGTTGCTTAGCATGGTGCAACTTAATGTAAAATATGAATAAAGCTCTATTCATCATTCCTGTTAACACTCTATTCATTGGTGCTTTTTGCAGCTGTTCAGATATTATTCTCTCTGGAAAAGCAAGCATAGAAAAGCAACTGAAAGCATCAATTTTGTGAGCCTGCATATAATTAAGAAAAACAATATTATGTTTATAAGAAATGCAGCTCTATGAAAAATAGGTCAAAGCCACACATTAAAATACATATAGTGCACTAAATTGTTCAGTTATTGCAAGTATCCACATGGTTGTAGGGATGTAGTGAACTGTTCGCCGGCGAACTTGTTCGCGCGAACTTCGACCGTTCGCGTCCGCCGAATGTTCGCGAACGTCGCGCGACGTTCGCATTTTGTTTCGCGTTCGATTAGAATACAAATCGTTCGACCATTCGAATTCCTTCGACAGCTAAAAATCTAACGATTTCCATTCGTTCGAACGATTGTAAGCATTCGATCGAATGAAAAGCATTCGATCGAATGAAAAGCATTCGATCGAATGAAAAGCATTCGATCGAATGAAAAGCATTCGATCGAATGCTTCGATCGTTCGATTCGAATGAAAATCGTTTAAAATCGATTAAAATCCTTCGATCGTTTGAATCGAACGATTTTAGCGGGTGTTCGAAGTTCGCGAACTGTTCGCGAACGTTCGCATTTTTTGCCGGTGTTCGCGAACGGCGTTCGCGAACACCAAATCGGCAGTTCGCTACATCCCTACGTGGTTGCAAAAATGTGAAAAATGCATATTATGTTGTTTACAATAAAAACTTCTATTACAGAGACGTGAAAGAGGTTTAACCAAGTTTAGTGAATTTAAATAAACATTACAAAAGTATATTTTAAGGAGAGCAGCAGTAAGTGAAGAATAACTTTTACAAACCAGATCTGATGGCAGGCTCTGTCTTCTCTAATGGTACCTTGCAGAACAGTTAATATAAAGGGAAAGAGTAGATGTCTTCTGCCAGTGGAAGTACAACCAACTATGGAAATAGTAGCTGACACCTTGATATGTTAATGATACTTCTCCAATGTATCTTTTAATTCATTTGCATTATATGTCTGAACTATATATTTTTGTGTACTCGACATACACATAGGGGCACATATACTATGGGTCGAATATTGAGGGTTAATTAACCCTAATTATTCGACCGTCAGAGTAAAATCCTTCGACTTCGAATATCGAAGTCGAAGGATTTACCGAATGATTGTAGGAAAGATCAAACGATTCGAAGGATTTTAATCAATCGATCGAACGAAATCCCTTCGTTTAAAAAAACCTAGGAAAGCCTATGGGGACCGGTAGGTTTTAGGTGGCAAAGTAGGGGGTCGAAGTTTTTGTTTAAAGAGACAGTACTTCGACTATCGTATGGTCGAATAGTCGAACGATTTTTAGTTTGTATCGTTCGATTCAAAGTCGAAGTTGTAGTTGAAGGTCGAAGTAGCCAATTCGATGGTCGAAGTAGCCATAAAACCACTTCGAAATTCGAAGTATTTTTCATTCTATTCCTTCACTCGAGCTAAGTAAATGTGCCCCATAGTTATATGCAGAACTGAAGAGGAGAACAACTTGCACTCTTGCAGCTGATCTAAAACAGCAATGGCTGACTTCACATCCTGAGAGCTAAAATTAGCAAAAGCTGAATAGCCTCGGGCTGCCACAGTAGCTCAGTTGTGCACTGCCAGATGCAAGGTGTTAGCTGTGTAAAATTGCAAATATCTTAAATACAAAAAAATTAAATTCATGTAAAGGGAACTATTTTATTTTTGTTGGCCCTAAGGTTCACTTTAAAAAACAAAAAGAAACAAAAGACGAAGTCTCGTAATGGGAATACCTTTGATAAGGGGAAGGCTTGGATGCAAAATGAGAACAGAATCGGGACATATCAGTATTGAAATGTTCGCATAAAATTACAAAATCATGTAATTGCTTGCTAAAAGTAAACATGCGCACATATGGTTCATTAAAAAAGGCCACCTCTCTTTGTGATTATAGAACATTTTAGATTCTGATCAACTTTGCTTTAGGGCAGAGAAACACGGTCAGATTTGGGGAGATTAGTCAGCGACAAAGCTCCTTTTCTTCGGGACGAATAATCTCCCTGAACTGCCTTCCCCTGCCTTCTTGCCTGCTAGGATGTAATTCACCGGCAGGATGACCCTCGTAGCGATTTGTTTTCAGAAGTCGCCCGAAGTTGCCTCACGAGAAAACTTCGTGCGACTTCGGAAAACAAAGTGTTCCGAGTGCCATCCGACCCTGCCGATTTACATTCTAGCTGGCGGGAAGGCAGTTCAGGAAGATTAGTCCCCCAGAAGAAGAGGAGCTTTGTTGCCGGGCGACTAATCTCCCCGAATCTGACCGTGTGTCTCTGCCTTTAAAATTGTAGCAAACAAGTTCAGACCACTAATTCAGTGGTCTCCAACACAACAAATAAACAAATTAACCTCCTTATTTCATTTAAACAGGGCATTCAGTGATTGCACCCCAGCCCCTTCCCATAGGATGGTTAGTCAGTTATTGTTTACTATTGTTTACTATACATACTCCTTATGGAAGACAACAAAAAAATTAGAAATTTCTCTCTTGAGTTTTTCCAATTCAACTGCTATGGGACTTCTTAATAAAACTCAGTTTCGATATTTTTCTTTCCACCAAAGAATTATAATGTTCAGCCAACCTGAAAATTAAGAAGGTGATTTCACCTTTGCACCAATCTCTGTTACACATGTAATGAAGTTAGTTTTTCTAGCTGGCTTCTTAAACAAACATAGATGTCAATGAACTGTATGATTATATCTCAGACTAGAATAAGTTGCAATATTTAGCAATTACCTATAACCTCTTATAAAAATGGAGACTTCCGTACTATTGCATTTTGCTCTGATTTATATGTCACATTATATACTAAATTCTGCATTTTCCCTTAATCAGTTATGTAGTTAGATGCATCTTTTGATGTTGGTCCCATGTCGCCCACACTTAAATTAATGATGTCCTCTCAACTTACACAGGCGTACAAACATAATTTCATACTTTTTAAGTCATTTAGCCACCTGGAATTCTTTATTCCCTTCATTCTTGATCTTTGGTAATTTTCTAAATTGTCCTTTAATCAGTTTTTTACAGTCTTACTGGAGTTACTTCTGGAATGCGTCAAATCAGGTTGGAAATTGTGTGAAATTGTTATAAAAAAAGAGAAAGTTATGCTTACCACTAATTTTTAAACAATAAAGCTGGGTGGAATGAGGCTGTGACCACAACAATCACACATAGGAAGACAAGATGTCCTCTGCCCTCAAACCATTATCAATATATTACGGACATTCTGACATTTTTAAAATGCCGACTCCTTTAAATAAAATGGGATTGCTTGTCTATATATTGCAATATATTTTAGACAGTCAACTACGTCTGGTCTGGCCAGTCCTACACTCAGCATTCTAATCTGACTCATTAAGAATTCTACTACCATGTTTGGAAGCTTTAATCTTGAAAGCAAGTAAGTTGAAGGTGAACTGTAATCCCTGTGTAAAATGTATAATAAAGTACAGGTATGGGATCTGTTATCCAGAATGCTCCGGACCTGGGGTTTTCCGGATAAGGACTCTATCCATAATTTGGATCTCCATAAGTCTAATAAAAAATCATGTAAACATTAATGAAACCTAATAGGATGGTGTTGCTTCCAGAAAGGATTAATTATATCTTAGTTGGGATCAAGTACAAGGTACTGTTTTATTACTACAGAGAAAAAGGATATCATTAAAAAAAAAAAAATTGATTATAATGAAGTCTATGGGAGATGACCATGCCATAATTCTGAGCTTTCTGGATAATGGGTTTCCGGATAATGGATCCTATACCTGTGATAGAATTTTTATTAAATCCAATGAAAATGGAGTGTAGGACTGGCCAGACCAGAGAGTACAAAAGGGGTAGCATTCCTTGTTACATTAACACTGATAGGGGAATGTAATTAAAAATCACAAGGATCTTTAAAATGGTGTTTTTGAAAAAGTTTAGTGCTGTTCCCAATGTTAGCAAATTTTACAACGTTAAGCAAAGGTTAGCGTTAACACCTGCTCTGGAGTTTCGTTCAAAATGTTGTTGCAAAATACACTTTGCGATTGCGAACTTTTATTACAAATATTGAAAATCTTCATAGTCATGTTACAGATATTGAGAATGTTTGCAAAAGTTATTTGGTCCCAAACTTTGCGAGGAAGTCTGTAATTGGTCAAAAAGGACGCAAACATGGTCACTAACATTCACAATTGTCTTTGCAAAAGTTTTTTGCGCTAACAAAAAATATTACATTCCCCATTACAGGCTTCTTTATGAAAGGTTGGATTTAAGTGGGTTTAGAGCATGACTAAACTCACAAACTCTAAAACCACGATTGTCACTGAATTTATTAAAAGATTGAATATAAAAAGTACAAACCAAAAATTATGCAATAAAATATGACAATTTCTAATCCTAGCAAAAAAAACCTCTAAAAGTTCAAATTGATTTAAAGTATTCCAATAAGATCAGCACAGCTTCCATCCCACTATTGCACCTCGGCAACTTTTACTTGACAAAGTTTAGTATAAAAAGTTATGGCCAACTTTATGGGGTTCTTAGAGGCATATTTATCAATGGTAAACTCTATTTTTCACCCATAGTGCCTGCTCTTATATTATTGGTTTGAATCTGCTCCCCAAACTGAAGGCTCAGGGAGGTGCATCCGACACCCCATTGACTGGAGTGCGTTTTTGACATAGATCAGAACTACTATCTTCAAGTTGAATCTGTCAACACAGACTTGATTCAACATGAATTTTGAATGTTTTTTTTGGCTACTTCGACCATCAAATGGGCTACTTCGACCTTCGACTACGACTTCGACTTCGAATCGAACGATTCAAACTAAAAATTGTTCGACTATTCGACCATTCGATAGTCGAAGTACTGTCTCTTTAAAAAAAAAACTTCAACCCCCTAGTTCGCCACCTAAAACCTACCGAAGTCAATGTTAGCCTATGGGGAAGGTCCCCATAGGCTTTGCTATCTTTTTTAGGTCAAAGAAACATTGTTCGATCGATGGATTAAAAAACGATTTTAAAATTAAAAATGATTTTTCGTTCGATCGAACAAATTGCTGTGAATCTTTCGACTTCGATATTCGAAGTTGAAAGATTTAAATTCGGCAGTCGAATTAACCCTCGATATTGACCATAAGTAAATTTGCCCCGTAGTATTTGTTAATAATTGACCTAGGTAAATAGAACTGCATACATAAGCACAGTCGCAGGTCTACAAAAGGAAGCTGCTAGGGTGTGGCCGGGCGTGGGTGGAGGGAAGGTGGGTTTCAGGCGGGTTTCAGGCGGGTGCGGGTCTGGAAAAACCAGACTCACATATCCCTAGTGGTGAGCTCTAATCTCACACTTCAATAACTCTGCCCCTAAACCTTACAGTATTGCCAAATTTATTTTAGTAGTAGTGTACTGAATATGCATTTATGGACAAAATAATGTTTGTCTTTTTATTTACATGGGTGGTTTGTTTTGCCAAGCCTGTCTCTAGCAATATTGCCTGTGATTATTAAAATTGTAGTTTTCATGTAAGCAAATCTTTTAAAAAAATGCATAAATTGGCTCAGAATGTAGTAGTTTAATTAAATGTTTATATATGGCATTTGATAAATAAAAATGTTTTGGTTCTTGGGATAATGACACCTGCAATATTTTAGTGAAGAGTAAAGTCTGTGCCAAGACAGTATATAGACAACACATTTAAAATGCTTATAATTTAGTGCCCTGCCTTTTAATTTTTTAAATCACTTATTTTCCTTAATTGTGGTACTATCTGGACATTACAAAAAGTCTAATTTAGTGTGCGTGTGTGGAGGGTCCATTTGTTAGGCAGCTCAATGAATACAATTGATTACTTTTTACTCTGGACCAGCACTCCTCATCATTAAAAATGCACCAGCGTGGGGTACTTTCCAACTGAGTGCAACATCATCTTCAGTCACTTCCCAGTGATTCCTTGCAGCTATTCAGCCATGGACAGAATAACAGTAACATTTTCATTTTTATTCTACTGTGCATGTGGTAATTTCCAGTAGCACAATACTGCACATACACACTCTCTGGGACAGCAGCAAGGGATTGCTAAAAAGTTGAAATGTACCACCTCAGTGAATATCCCTCTCTTTTTCCTTGCCCTTTATTGCTTTTAAAGAAAGCATATTTTGCCCATTTCCCTGCTTAAAACCCATAAAGATTTACACCAAAACACACTTAATTTAATTTAATGAATTTAAAAGTTATTGCTTTGTAAAACTAGATAGACGCTCTGCCATTCTATGAAATTTCAGAATGAGGAGACCACATTTTCACTAGAATCTCTGGGCGAGACTTACTCATCAGAGCAAAAGTGACTGCTCCCACTGACAAGAATAAATGAAGACACGCTACGTACAATAACTTATTTTGTCAATTTCCCAGCTGCCCCCAGTCATGTGACTTGTGCCTGCACTTTAGGAGAGAAATGCTTTCTGGCAGGCTGTTGTTTTTCCTTCTCAATGTAACTGAATGTGTCTCAGTGGGACATGGGTTTTTACTATTGAGTGCTGTTCTTAGATCTACCAGGCAGTTGTTATCTTGTGTTAGGGAGCTGCTATCTGGTTACCTTCCCATTGTTCTTTTGTTTGGCTGCTGGGTGGAAAAAGGGAGGGGGTGATATCACTCTAACTTGCAGTACAGCAGTAAAGAGTGATTGAAGTTTATCAGAGCACAAGTCACATGACTTGGGGCAGCTGGGAAATTGACAATATGTCTAGCCCCATGTCAGATTTCAAAATTGAATATAAAAAAATCTGTTTGCTCTTTTGAGAAATGGATTTCAGTGCAGAATTCTGCTGGAGCAGGACTATTAACTGATTCATTTTGAAAAAAAATTTTTTTCCCATGACAGTATCTCTTTAATAAATCTTGAATATTTGAGTTTTGGAACCCTAATTCTAATTTGTGAGTTTTAGTACACAAAAACAAATCACAATAAAAACTCAAATGTGTGTCACAAATTGAATGTAAAATGAATGCATACTCATAAAACCTGCTTCCTTGAGAAACAATTTCCTGAAGACAAAACTAGTTTTGTGTTCATTTAATTTTTATTTTCATTGAGCAAGACTAGGACCAATCATAGTCACTTTAAAGCAGACCCGATTAAACCAGCTTACAAACAAACCATACATGATCAGTAAGTCATCCATCGTCTGACAGTCTGTACAAGAAAGAAAGTGACTTCAGTCATAATGTACTTGTAAGAACAGTGTGATGATGGCACCCTTACCATATCAAAGAAGAAAAAACAAAACACTGATAATAGCTCAATCAATCTTGTTCTAATTGGTACATACAACTCAAAGACACCCATATCCCGAAGGAATATCTGTGCAGGTAACAATGTTAAAACTGCCTAAAATGATATCAATTACCATGACCGCTCAATAAATTCTGTTAATTAGACAACAGCAATTATGATTAGATGAACATTTCCTATTCCTGCTTTCACTGCAGGTTATTTATATGTTTAAACAAACATCTGCATCAAGTTGTAACCAGAGTTACTTATACTATATTCATTGGTCTTTGAAGAGAAGAATTTTATAAAGTTTTTAAAAAACACACATTTATTTAATTCTATCCTTGTTAATCCTCTACTAGCTGAGTGCTTTCCCAGCTGAAATGAAAAAAGAATTCCAAAGACTACAGAGCATTATGGTGCCCTTCAGTTCCTTCTCCCATAGAACACTCTAATGAGATCATTAAATACAATGCAATTATGTTTGCATTTATGATGCTCTATAATTGTAACAGCATGACATTGTTCTGATGATAATGTTCATTGATCATTTATAACACAGTGGGCTTTTGTCATTAATCATGAATCAATCACGTCTCTTCAAAATGTTTTTTTTTATCTGAAAAAAGATCAGCATAGAACAAAATCTGTTCTTTCTATTCTAAATGCAGATTTTCTATATATGTTAATGTAGTTTTATATTTTAAAGTAGGTTATGTGTAACCTGATTCCTAAATATCTCCTTATCCTGTTTCCTATACCCAGCAAAAACATGACCCATCACATTTTAAAAATAGAGGTATCAGACCCGTTATCCAGAAAGCCTAAAATTACTGGAAGCCCATCTCCCGTCGAGTCCATTTTAAGCGAATAGTCTAATTTAAAAAAGAAAAACATATTTTTCCTCTATAATAATAAAACATTTAATCCTAACTAAGATATAATTTATATCTAATAAGATATTGTTAAACTTATTACAGGTTAGACAATCCTATTGGGTTTAATGTTCAATTAATATTTAAATGATTTTTTTAAAAGACTTACAGGTAAATGTATGGAGAGCTAAATTATGGAAATATCCCTTATCTGAAAAGTCTGGGCCCTTGAACATTCTTATGGGGGAATGGAATATGTTTTGTTAGAGCAAAAAACATTTGCAAAGACCATGCGAATGTCATCGACCATGCTTGCGTCCTTTTTGACCGATTACTGACCTCAACGACTTCATTGCAAAGTTGACCACATAGCTTTTGTGAACATTTGCAGTGTGTGTGTGTAATAAAATGTTGCAATGACAAAGCATATTTTGCAACTTAATTTTTAACCAAACTCCAGTTAATGGGTGTCTCTGCTTGGCATTGTAACATACGCCAGTCGATTTTTTTGCAATTTTTAATTACATTCCCCCTTAAGTTTGCTTCAGTGTTGCACCCCATAGAAACCAATTTTAGTTATATATGCAACCAAAGGGAAAACAATAGGACTATGACAAAATAGTTATAATGAATCCTACTCCTTGATCTACACAACTATAAAAATACTGTAACTAAAATTGTAAATTTGTAATTATTAACTATGTGAATATATCTAATCATATGACTGCAATAAAAAGCAAAGGATTGTATCTGTTATTCAGAATGGTTGGGACTTGGAATTTTCCAGTTAAAGGGCCCTACATTAATGTTAAAAACCATGCTTTAAGATTACAAAAACCCCAATAGAATTGTCTTGCAGCATGTTAGTTGTCATCAAGCACTGTATTATTACAGAGATTACAAAAAAGGAAATGAAACCCAAAGAATTGTTCTTTTAAAAAGAAGACAAATGGAAATAGGGTTTCTCTATTTCAGAACTTTCTAGATAATCTATTCTAATCTAGATATCTATTCCTGTAATAAAAAAAATGACCATTGCCAATGTTGTTTTAAAAATAGTCACTTCTGAGCACAGGTTTTATTATTCTTAATAACAAAGTCAATAATTAACCAACCTGTGAAACAAAGTGGAAATATAGTTTAATCAAGCTACTCAAGGATTGAACTTTGAATTACAGCTACTAGGCATTCATTATTCTTGGAGTTTTTATATTTATATTGGTAAAAGTTTTTTCTATATGCTGTTTTCAGTTCATATGAACCAATGAGTACTTTGTCTTTGAGAGTAATTCACTTTTACCTCAACAAAAATACAAATTCATCTAAAGATAATGCCAAAACTCTTGTTCTAATCACGTTACCAGCGAACGTATCTCATTACTGGTTTCTAGGATCGTTAATTCTTCTTTTCTTTGCATACACAGTGCCCTATATAACTGGATTTATGATATCATAAATATCATAAATGCACCCATCAGCCATTTAATCTCACTAATAATGTTTGTATTGCCTGGAAAAGCATCCTAAGAAAAGCATTCCTAATATTAATAAATAATTTAGTTTGGAAAATGCTTTTTTTTATATTATCACAACGATTTACATCTTTTTGTTTACTTGTTTATTTTGGCACTCTAAGAACAACCATGCGTTCCTATACCTGTAGATATATTTCAAATAATTTGTAAAATAAATAGGTTTCTTATGAGTCTCATTATACAGGGCTATTCATGCATAATATAAACATAAAACCTACTGATAAACAATCTGAAAAGACTCTTTGGCTAATCAAAAATCAAAACAAATCATAGTAGCCTGATCTAAATGTAGTTGTGGAAGTTTGTACGTTCATCATTAACGTATCCTATTAGACAAAGATAACAAACATACATAATATATAAGTGCTTAGATTTTTAACTCCACTTCCCATAAAATGTCATTTGTGATTTAAAAATTGCCTTAGATGAGCAAAGCGGTGCATTTGTCACAAATACAGGCTAATTTACAGGAAAAAAGAAGAAAGACCTGCACATTATTTCTGTATACCAAAAAGCAGGATCGGTGCTCAGAAAACAACACAGGTCACCAAAAAGTATATTAAAAATAAAAATCTTTATTAATATGACATCCCAGCTGCTGTATGCATTTTGAATGCAAAATCTTAGTCACACAGCCTATGACTCTTGGAGCACAAAAACGTGTAAAGAAGTTGGGATGGTGTATTATAAAGATTTTTGTTTTCAATATACTTTTTGGTGACCTGTGTGGTTTTCTGGGTGCCTATCCTGCTTTTTGGTATAGACATGGATTTATGTTCTCCTTGCTGAAACTCTGGGACTGGTGCACCTGGGCCACACCCTACATTCTGTTATTGTCTTCAACTTTGTTTAACTGTCACATGTGTGTTATTGTATATGGATTTGACCTATAGCTTCTTTACAATCTTTCAGTTGCTCCCTTTTTTCCAGTATAATGTTGCAGAGCTTCCTGTCATGGATATTTTTCATGCATTCTGTTCTGGTTTTTGATTAATGTATTTGAGTTCAGAGTGGAACAATGTACAATGTATGTGGGAAACACAGAAGGTAGAGTCCTGTGTGGGTCTAATTTTTGAAACCCAGAAGTGACCTGGACCCTGTGACTTGCATCCTTGAATGCCAAACTTCACCAAGTAAATGTTTCCAAGGTCCTATAGAAGTCAATGGAAGCTGTGCTAATCTTATTGGACTGATTTAAATCAAAGCAGACTTGTCCAAAAAACTAAAATTTTTCACGGTTTTCGTGGTAATCACACTTTTTACCGCATCATTCAGGGCTTTTTTTTTGTTCACACATTTTATATTCAGATGTTTGTATAATAAATTCAATGACAATTCTGGTTTTAGAGTTTGTGAGTTTAGCCGTGGTTTCGAAAACCTATAATCTGAGCTCTGTTGAAGAAGACTCCACGGGGCACATTTATCAAGGGTTGAATTTCGAGGGTTAATAAACCCTCAAATTCGACCCTTGAATTTAAATCCTTCGAATTCCAATATCGAATTCGAAGGATTTAGTGAAAATTCTTCGATCAAAGGATTTTTCTTCGATCAAAAAAATGTTAGAAAAGTGCTGGGGAAGGTCCCCATAGGCTAACATTACACCTCGGTAGGTTTAAAGTGGCGAAGTATGTAGTCTTAGTATTTTTTAAAGAGACAGTACTTCGACTATCGAATGGTCGAATAGTCCAACGATTTTTACTTCGGATCGTTTGAATCATTCAATTCGATCGAATTCGATCAAATTTGACCAATTCGATGGTCGAAGTACCCAAAAAAATACTTCTAAATTCAAATTTTTTATCATTCGAATCCTTCACTCGAGCTTAGTAAATGTGCCCCCACAAGTCAAATATATATCATATTTTTTGTCTCTAATTAGAAATGAGGACTCAGCTTCCCCCATGCCACTGAGAAAATGTACCTTGGTCAAGAGAATACCTGGATTGTACCCACATACATACAAACCACAATACGTAATTAGTGATGGACGAATTTATTCAGCAGGAGCGAATTCATGGCAAATTTCCAACTGAATCAACGCCGGTGACAATTTGGACGCCAGCGACAATTCGCGGACTTCTATTGCCTTTAATGGGCGCCGGCTTCAAAATTAGTGAAATTCGTGGCGAAGCAAAATGGGACAAATTCGCCCATCACTGTACGTAAAATAAGGTAAGAAGTTTGCCCAGGAGCAGTAGCTAATAGCAACCAATGAGATGTTTGCTTTTAAACAGGTGACTGCTATATGCTACCTGCTGATTGGTTGCTATAGGCTACTATAGGTAAACTTAGTGCCTTTTATTACATAACTCCATCAGTGCTTTATATCAAAAATATGTAAAAAATGAATCTGTTCATAGAACTATTCTTTTTAAATTAGTACTGCTGAATAAAAAATAATAATGGATTTGCAGAGTTTTAATCATGGAATCTGTGGTGGAGTCTGATGAATAATGGCTATAGATAATTAATGTAAATCCTTGAGCATCTTCATTATCTAGTTATCAGCAGTATTGCTGTACCATGTGCCTACCAAATTGCAAAATGTCTTGTACAAGACTGCAGAGCACCTTGTAATACACTGTGCATTCAATAAAATGAATCGGCTAAGTAATGGGAAATCACATACAAATAAAATTCAATCAAATAAATATAAAATTTAAATTCAAAACATGTAAAGTTAGTACAGGTATGGGATCCATTATCCAGAAAGTTCCGAATTTCGGAAAGGCTCTCTCCCATACATATAGTACAATAAACTGTAACACATGCTAAGTTATTAGTATAATAACTTTATAATAATTGGGTAAAGAAATATGGCATAGGATTATGTTTGCAGACAGGTGTATTTTTACCCTCTGTCTTGTCCATTCATGAAAACACCAAAAACACAGGACCATATGCAACACAGTTTAGAGCTGATGGAAAGCAATTTTTGATCTCCCCCTGTGCAGGCTTGTTACAATGCTTTTCATAGAAAATTGCTTTTAGCTCCTTTCAGATATTAAAAGTTTTCCATTTTTATTTTTTTTAGCTATCCGAACATTTCCAATTATGTTATTAACAGGCAGTAGATTTTTCCAGCAATCAATATCTGTAAAGCAGTTTGCACATATTTATTAATTTAATTTCACTTGAAGTGGAGCAAATTATCTGCAGGCAAGGATATAAAGTACTGCTATGAAATTTTTCATTAGGAATAATCACTATAGAGGAGATAAGCAGGCCTCTGCTAATGAAGTTGAAGGCACAGGTAATATGCAACATGTCCAACTCTCTAGTGACACTATTTTTAAAACATTACTGCAGTAGGGCATGGTGCTTATAAACATTAGTGATATTGCTCATTAGACTTCACAGTTTGAAGTGCATGTCATGTTTTGTCTACTGCAAGAGGAAAATTACAGAGAAGCGGGTTAAAAGATATCTTCCCTGCAATAAAATCCTTCACAAATGACCACTGCTTTCCTTCAGAAGCTGTGCAATGGGACTTCGGAGGACAATTGAAATGCAACTTCTTTTTCTTTGTCTACAAAGGCAAGCTACATTTAATGCATAAATCGAATCTATATTGAAATACTCGAAGGGATTTTTCATTTTCATGTATTTGTTCAATATGCCAGGAGTACAAAAATTGTAAAGAGAAAAAAACAGGAAGCCAACAACAAGTTTAAAAAAATCCCATGTGCAATATAAACACAACATATATTCATTACATGTGTTTTGTTCCTTCGAGCCCTCAATGGTGTGCTTTGTCTCCAGCAGAAATGTGTGAGGCCATTTGGGAAATTATAGAAACCTCTGTTACAAACAAATATTCCCTTGCTTCCTACCATGAAGATGCAAAGTGGGGCATTCGCTAAGCAGCATAAGTGTATAAGATGGGTGCTAATTAGCAAGGGGGCAATAAATAAACGCAAAAATGCTACAGGCCTTTGTTCAAATGTGACCGTGTTTGTCCCTGTGTTGCCCATATGTATATAATAAATATTGGTAAAAAATAAGGGTTAACATTTTGTAGTCATTTGCTACATATGTTTGCCCTTTCCCGCCCTTTTTATGCTGCATTTCGACTATACTGTAATTAATGTGTGTCGTACAACTTGTGAATTCTGTCAAATGGCACATATATTTAATACATATATTTTAAAAATTATATTTCATTATTTTGTATTAGTTAAAGGAATTAAATTAAAGGGGTGGTTTTCCTTTTTGATAACATATGGGGGCACATTTACTAATGGTCGAATATCGAATTCGACCCTTGAAGTAAAATCCTTCGAATATCGAAGTCGAAGGATTTACTGCAAATCCTACAATCGAAGGAAAAATCGAAAAACCTTAGAAAAGTAATGGGGAAGGTCCCCTTAGGCTAACATTGTACCTTGGTAGGTTTAAACGAGCGAAGTATGATGTAGTCAAACTTTTTTTTAAAGAGACAGTACTTCGACTATCGAATGGTCGAATGGTCGAATAGTCGAACGATTTTTACTTCGAATCGTTCGAATCGAAGTCGTAGTCAAAGGTCGTAGTAGCCTATTCAATGGTCGAAGTACCTAAAAAAAGTTTTTTTACTTCGAATCCTTCACTCGAGCTTAGTAAATGTGCCCCTCCTTAGTATGTTACAGTATAGAATGACTAATTCTAAGCAATTTTTTAATTGGCTTTCATATTTTTTTTTTGTTTTTGAATTATAAAAAGTTGGAAAAGATGCAAAAGACATACCGTAAAATATTTATAAGATTTATATTTTTATATAGTAGGGTTATTGGAACACACTGATTCACATCAAATTTTAAGGCTCAATTCCCTGATACAGAGATTTTTCAAGCTTTGGGTCCAGTAAATTAGTTGCTGAGTTCTTCCTTTTAATTCAACCAGATATAGTGGTCTAATAATCTTAAAAGCATCAAATTGTACCTAAAAACAGTACCTAAGACCTTAGTACCTAAGACAGCATGACTGCAAAGAAAAAGATATACTAATGGCATCTACTTATTCATTGGAGAATGACCTGGGTCAAAAGACTATGACTAAAAAGTGTAATATGTTAAACTTTATTAATAATATAGTTCAACAAAGTGTTAGCCAAACTACTAAACTCCAAAACAGATAACTGGATATGTTTACTGTATGAGTAGTTTTCCTTGAAAATTCACATTTCGTCAGACTGTAGCTATTTTTACAAATCAATTTGAAAAAATTAAGAATTAAGGAAAAAAACATACTAAAATCAGATTTTCTCTTTTTTTTTTGGGGGATATAGGAAAAAAAGAGGAGAAGGAATAAAGCAAAGAGAACAAACAAAATTAAGAAAATTCAGGGAGTTACAGCAGCAGTCATAACATCACATTCTTGTATACATCATGTTGCATTGTACATTTAAACATCATATTCATGGCACGGTTAACATATGAGCCTCCAGCCAGACACCCAATATCCTTTCAAATTTGTCTGGTTGACCCCTGGCTTCGTAGGTCAACTTGATTAGCAGAAGCATCTTGTTAACAAACCAGGCTGCTTTTTGGGGGGGAGTGGGGGCCATCCATTGCATAATTATAATTTTTTTAGCATAGAAAAGCAGGGACCTCACTAGAACTCTGACATTATTAGCAGGTATCATGTCGTCCATTAGACCTAGTAAGCATATTTCAGGAGTCTTTAGAGGGGGTAGGGCGACAGTATTCACTATTAGTGATGGGCAAATTTCTCCCGTTACACTTCGCCGAAAAATTTACAAATTTACCACAAAATTCACGAAACAGCGAAAAATTTGGAAATCGGAAAGTTCATGAAAAAAACGTAAAATTTGAAAGTTTTTTTTTAAAAATTTCTTTATTTTCAGTTTTTCAACAAGGGTACAAAACAAAAAGGGGAAGTAAAAGGGTAATATATTTACAATTACAAATATCCACATATATAATATATATATTGCAGTATCATCGTTCCAATCCTTTTATTGCCTTTTAATCTATCCTTAAAAGGTCCTCCATAAATCTATGCCAAGGACAACCAAGTTCTCCAATATATCTTACTAGTATTGTGATATAGATGGGTTAACTCTTCTAATAAGCTTATTTCTTTCACAGCTCAGAGGTCGGTGGTTTTTCAAATTTCCAGTTCCTAGGTATTAGAGATTTCGCAGGCTGGACTAACTGAAAGGTAAGAGGGTCTTCAAGCATGGTTTGTTTATCTTTATTTATATTAAATAAAATCATTGTATAATCCACCCTCTGGATTCTTATCCCAGTAATTTTATATATGCTATCCAGTATCTGACTCCAGAATCCATCCAGGGATGGGCACGAGACCCAAATGTGTGTATGATTCCCCTCCCCTTCTTTACATCTCCAGCATCTGCTAGATGTTTGTGGGAACATTTTATTAAGTTTACAGTGCCATTTTGTTGCCAGTTTATATATGGCTTCTTTAGTTTTTGATACCTTAGTCATCTTGTTGCTATATTTAAATATCTGAACGCACTCCTGTTCTGAAAATTTTATTCCTAATTCCCTCTCACCCATTCTCGACTAAGGGAAGAAAAATTTTGTTCTTCTCGAGGTGTTAAGATGTTGTAAATTTTAGATAAGGGTTTTTCAATAAATTTGAACGTTTTCATGTAAAAAAAATGTGAAATTCAAACGTTCTCACTTAAAAATCGAGCAGTTTGAACATTTTCACGAAAAATAGAGCAATTCAAACGTTTTCTCAAAAAAAAAATCAAGCAATTCAGCCGTTTTCACAAAAAAATCGTGAAAATCAGAAATTGACGCCGGCGAAACGCAGAACTTCGCAGCGAATTCATGCCAGGTGAATTTATTTGCCCATCACTATTCACTATGTATGTAGTTACCTTCTCCCAATATCTAGATATTATAGGGCACTTCCATATCATATGCCAAAGTGATCCATCCCTTTCTCCACATCTCTTACATGTTGGGGACAGTATTTTCCCCATTTTATGGAGTCTGCTGGGGGTAAGGTCCTCATCAGAAATTTGTACTGGATAAGCCTATCTCGTGTGCTTATTAGAAATTGATAAAGCCTATCTGTTACCTCCTCCCACTGATCTTCACTCAGACTGGGTATGACCAACTGCCACTGTTTGTAGACAGACTGGAATGGGGGGATGGTGAACTGGAAGTGTTTTCCCATGGTTTTTAATTGAATTTTCTCAGTTTATTAGTTTATTTTAATCAAATCAAATCTGGACAGTTATTGGAGAACACTGTATGCTGCAATTTAAGGATCCAAATTACCAACATTTCTTTACGAAGATGCAATTCCTATTTGTCTGTATGTTATACACCCACTTAAACTGAACGCTCAATAGGGCAGTGACTTCTTGAGTCTCTTACAACATGGCAGGTGATCTCTGTATATTTATAATGATTACTGATTTATTTATTTTTTCTGTGTAAAATAGGACAACGCTGCACATGCCAGGCATGGATTCGCTGCAAATCTCAGCGTTTTGCCGACCAGTGAATGTTTTCGAGAAACTGCATCGAAAATTATTTTGTCCAAGTCCATTAAAGTCAATGGGCGTCGGAATAATTTTGATGTGCAACAATTTTTATGTGCGTGCCAATTTTTACAAGTGCATAAAAATTTTGCATGTCAAATTATTTTGATGACTATTGACTTCAATGCATTTCGTGAAATTTTCGCAGATTCGCCCACCACTACCTACATATTATATTTCATTCACGTTATCTCCTTTCAAATGCAAAGCAAGAAAATAAATGGAAGATGAGGTTAAATGGGGATGAATATAAAGTCATGCACCTAGGATTTAATGACAAGCAAGCTAATTACAGTTTGTAATATATTTGTAATATATCAATTTAGGCAAATCAGTAATGGAAAATAGCAAATGGAAAAATGATGTATAGCCGGAGTAAAGGCTAATAGAATGTAAGCATTTGTTAAAAAAAAAGACAAGCAAGACATGCAAGCTTAATTATTCATATGCATTAATTATTGTTAGACTTTACATTGAATATGTGGTGCAGCTTTTGGCACCCCTTTATTAAAAATTGGAGTTACTCCTGCCATAGAGAAACAAATCCCTTAGGGACCATATGTTTAGTATCTACATATGTCAACACTGTGATTATAAACATTTGTGAAATTAACTCTTCTTTCAAAGGCAGTGAGTAACAACAGGATATAATCTGAGAGAATTTACATTACTGCAAATATCTTCCTTCTGTTAACATAAAATAAAACCTGGCAGGTCAGGAGCCTTCAGCTTCATTAGGGGAAATCCTTTCAAACCACAGAATGGTAGGTAATCCTTGAATTAATTTCTGTTTCATAAATTATATATAGGGATTAGGGATGGGCGAATTTGACCCGTTCTGTTTCGCCAAAAATTTTCCGAAGGCGAAATGTCGCGGACGCCCATTAAAGTCTATGGGCGTCTTTTTTTTTGTCTCACAACGCCATACAAGTGTATGGGCATCATTTCCACGGCGAAACAAGGTGATACCATTTTTTGCTGGAAAGTAGTGATGGGCGAATTTGGGGCATTTGACATCGCTGAAAAATTCGCGAATTTACAACGAAATTCGCAAAATGGTAAAAAATTTGTGAAACGGCACCGGCGTCTCATTTTTGAGCCAGCGTCCGGTCTTGACGCTGGCATCCGGGTTTTTTTTTTTCGCTGTGGTTTGGCAAATTTATTCGCTGGCAGCGAATCGCGTGAATTTGCCGCAAATTCACGCCTGCCAAATAAATTCGCCCATCACTACTGGAAAAGCATTAACACGTTTTTGAATGCAACCAACAAAGCGCTAATTTCCCTTGAATAGAATAAGCCAAGGCTGTCCAACTAAAGGTCCATGGATGAGATGCAGTCTTCCAAGCCATTTATATGGCTCAAAGCTTGTTGATGGACAGACATCTTTATATGACATCATCCTTTTATTATGTGCATGGGCCCTTACATTAAATTTTGGAATTCTAATACTTTGGAACCTAATAATTTGATGTAGCCATACTCTATGCTAGATCTGCATCTGAGTCCAAATTGAATATAAATGTGCAGATTAAAATCAGACTGATCCTATCTTTTGGTCTAGGGACACTAGGGCCTAAGGAGAGTCTTTGGATAAGGACCACATCAATGCACCAATGTGTTCCTTGTCCAGTGGGATTTTTAAACCAGTTCATTTCTGTCTGATCAATTGTTGTGTATGGATCAGATGGGCAGAAAGGTTTAGAAAAGTTTAAGGTTGAATAATATCTTAATCTGGTTTTGATCATTTTTTTAATGTTTTCAGGAAGAGTACTTCTGACTAGCTTATCTGCTACAAGACAGATATCTGATGTTTCTTTTTTACATTTAAACAGAACATACAGTATGACGCCTTTATTTCTATATTGGCAAAAAGTAATAGAACAAGGTCTTTGCTTGAATGACATCTTGGTACGGGTAGACAAATATCTCTTAATTCCTTCAGAGCCTCACATTGAGATTAATTTTAATGGAATCCCTTCTGCCGTGTGTTTCAAACAAGTCCACAGTTGGGCATTTTGAGAATGCTGGGCATATTAAGGATTAGGATTTATGACTAATCAAATGATTACATTTTAATTTTTCCCACCTTCATTTTCCACTTTCATGTTGATTTCCAATATTTTCTTTGCTGTGATTCTCCACATGTTGTTTCTAGCAGAGGTCAGACAAGGTTTAACACATTATTACTAAGAACAGTAGGTGGGTGCATATTTTTTACATTTTCTTCTCCAGCTGAATTTTAAGTATAACTGGCACTTTATCTATTTTACAGGAAAACACATTTTTTACAGTTTTAAATGGTGAAGATTATGGCAATTGTATGTAGAGTCTACATAATCTTTCTTGGTTCCCTGAACATGTTTGTTGGGAATGAACTCATGCCCTATCACTAGTGATTGGCGAATAAATTCGGCAGACACAAATTCATGGCAAAAATTTTCCAGCGTAAAAAAAAATGTGGACATGCGTCGGAATAGTCGCTTGCGTCAAAACTGTTGTGCGTCAACATTATTCGGACACCCATTGACTTTAATGCGGGAGTCAACATTGACGCAAGCGACAAAATTTGTGTTTCGCAAATTTTTCACTGTTTAGTGAATTTCGCTGGAAACTCGCTAATTTTTCTGGACAAATTGGTCCATCACTGTCTATCACAAAAAAAATCTATGTTTTTTTGTTACGTCTGGAGTGAAACAGGCCAAACAGTTAAGCTGACATTGTTATATCTAAATCAGTCAGTGTGTGCTTGATGCACAGATTACACATTAGTCTGTATTATAGTACATTTCTCATTTCTTCCTCTGCTTTCTCCCTCATGCCATTCCTCTTACTTCTTGTTCCTACCTCCTACCCAGCCTGCCTCTCTGCCTTAAAGGTACATTGTAACTTAAACATGCAGATGCTACAGAAACTACTCCATATTTGGTCCTTGGGAGGTAGTTTATTAGGTTTAACAATATACAACACCTTCCTTCCCCCTGTGTTTTAACTGTTTTGCTATCAGGAGTCATCATGGCGGGTGATTATCTGTGCACTGGTAGTTACACCCTTGTACCAACAGGTATTTTTTCACTACTCTGGATACAACTTCCCAAACATGGAAACTAGACCTCTATGTAAGGCTGTAAGTGTGTAATGTAAGTGTGTAATGTAATACATTGGTGCAGTTATAGCAAAAATATTTTGTAACTAGAAATACATACATGTAAAAGTAACCTGCTACCCGTACATATTGAAAAAATATTAAAAAAAAAAATGGTCATCATATAGGAATTTAGGATGGGTTCATGTAAGTCTAAACTCAAGACAAGAATGCTTTCTGTGTTATTACCATGGACACATATTAAAATAGGTCATTAACATACAGCTTCTAATATACTGGTCGGAGTCTATGGCAATGTATACAGCAATAATATGTTCATATTGGTGCTCTACTCATTTAACTAAAATTTTGGCTGCATCTGAACTATACCCTTAAACAGTCATGATTGAGAAACATCCCATACAGTGCATATTTATTTATGGCCATTCCAATGGGAGGATAAACATAAATTAATTAACAGTCCTGATATTAATGCAAAGTGACACTATGATACTACACTGAGTAATTCATTTTCCATAATAAACAAGACAGGCAAACTGTGTAACCGTCTCTGTGATGTACAATACTAATTACATGACTGCCCCAGAAAATCCTAATGCCTTTAAACGAAAGAAAGACAATACAACCCAATATAATATGAGAAACTTGCTGATCAAACAAATGGCTTCATACTAACAATAAAGGCAGATGATTTAGCATACTGCAGAAAACACAGAAAGTGCTTACGCATTTACCCCATGTCAATGGCAGCATTATGGGGCAAGCATATAGAATAGGTTTGCTATACAGATATGGGGTCCAATATCGGGAAACCTGTTATAAAGAAAGCTCTAAATTACAGGAAGGCCATCTCCCCTAAACTCCCTTTTATAAAAAGAATTCACATTTTTTAAAATGATTTTGTTTATCTCTGTAATATTTAAACAGCACCTTGTCCAGGTATAGGACCTGGGTTATTTTGGATAACGGATCTTTCCATAGTTTGGGTCTTCATACCTTAAGTCTACTAGAAAATCATGTAAACATTGAATACACCCAATAGAGTGGTTCTACTTCCAATAGGGATTAATTATATTTTAGTTTGGATCAAGTACAAGCTACTGTTTTAAAAATTTTAATTATTCTGCTAAAATGGAATCTATGGGAGATGGCCATCCAGTAATTTGGAGCTTTCTGGATAATGGGTTTCCGAATAACAGATCCAATACCTGGACTTGATCCAAACTAATACACATATATATTATAAAGCCTTAGTGGAAGCAAACCCAGTCTATTGGGTTTCAAGGTCCCTATTTCCTCCACATGAGCTTTAAGCAAAATACAAAAACACAAATACAAAAACAAACCTCTCAGCAAAAAATTATCACCATGACCTATAGGTAACATTTAATGTACATTCATATGCTAAAATTAATTTTTTAGTGTCAGTAGCATACCAAAGCACCATTGTTCACAATGGTGAATGCTTTAATTAGATGGGATGTTGTGATGCAGTTTTCTGTGTTAAATGAGATAAATGGGATATCTGTGTTTAGTTATTCTGTGTCAAACAGACAAACCAAAGTGGCTGCATCTGTATAAGCAAAAATAGAGCCAGCACTCGCAGATTAACTGCAAAAACTTTTATTCCACGACATGTTTCAAGTGATGAAAAAGGGCTTTGCCCGAAACACGTCGTGGAATAAAACTTTTTGCAGTTAATCTGCGAGTGCTGACTCTATTTTTGCTTATTCTAATTATCCGCCTTACATTGACAAAGGCAGGGCTGAAGGCACGCATAAGGCAGCATTTGGAACCAGTTACATTACACAGCTTTTATTAAGTAGCAGGTAGCACTATCCTGATTAAATTAGCTACCTTTAAAGAACAACAAACACTCCCACAGCCTTCTTCTTCACTAAAACTCGGCAGCTCAGCAGACAGTTTAACTGGCATTAAATCTACAGGTATGGGGCTTGTTATCCAGAATGCTCAGGCCCAAAATTTGGGTCTTCATAAGTGTCTAAGTGTACTTGACAAAGAGCCTCACAAGCTCGAAAACATGTTATAAATAAAAGCACTATTTAACAGTTAAGCTGTTTGTGAAGTGCCAAATTCTTGCATCATACTTATTTTGAATCCTCTCTGTTTGCACCCAAAGTGGAGGTGCATGCAAGAAAAAGAGGCACACTAATATTGATCAAAATTCCAGGATCAACAGTCTATCCTATAAGTATTCCAGATTGTGCTTCCCTACTCTACCCTGCAGATTTCCCCCTCTTCCTTCCTCTACCAGACTATTAGCATAGAAAAAATGCAGGACTGGTAAGGATACAAATCACATTTATTGCACTGCCTTGTGGTGGTTTAACCCTTTCCTTGCCTTAATGTGCAAAGTTTCAATTGTGTCATCTGCTATTTATACATGTAATTGCCACTGTGCCATTCTTCTATAGTTCTGGGGTATTTATATGTAGGGGCCCCTACTGGGTAATCTGCCCTGCAGCTTTAAGGCCCCCACCTTTTTCTTAGAGTGATCTGCCAGGAGAGAATGACACTCCCCTGCTACACTGCTATATAGTGTGTGTAGGGAGTGGTCACTTCCTCTTTGGCCTGTGGATGGTGATCCAGCTGGGTGTGCTCAGGAGAGGCCCTTGTCCTTTGGAAGAAGAAGTCGGGGACCAGGTAACCCCGTGAATGAGGAATAGTTACACTAGGGCAGACTTGTTATAGTCTCTCTAGGAGAGAAAGGCAGAGAGGTGAGAGAGAAAGAGCAGCTGAAGTTCCAACAAGGATTTGCAGTAAGGGAGTAGCTTCCCAGAGGCTCTGTGTGTTGCCTCCAGTCAGGGACCTCAGTGAAGAGGGACTGTAGGGTAGAAGCTGCTTTTCTGACAACTTCCAGGAGGGAATGTGTGTGAATACTGCAAATACCTAATGGAGATCTTTCCTCTGTGAGAAATGCCTAATGCCTGCAGCTCTGTGGGAGAAATGTGCTATTGCCTCAGCTCCTGCATGAGTACTAAACCTGTGGTCACTTGCCTTGTGCATAGTCAAATAAACCGTTTCTGTTTTACTGCAAGAACCTCCTGGCGCCCATCTTTTGTTGTATGCACAGTAGCCTGGGGGATGTAGTTGCACTACACCATAGCGGGAACACTTCCACATTGGGAAGGCCCTGACCCTGTTGTGTGAAGTCGCGTGTAACCCATGCTTCTACTGCTAGCTGGACAGTTTAACTATTTGTGTGTTATGCAGCCCAAATAGGTGTTACATTTGGCGCCCAACGTGGGGCTCGATTCCCTAAAACCAGGCTGTGCATTGTTTTGTTCAAATCGTATGGATTTCCTTCAAAGTATTTGGTCGTGGGTTCGGGCTTAGAGGTTCGCCCTGAATTTCACAAAGGCCTGCGGATGTCAGTTGGAATGGATGGGAGGAAGATGGATGTCTCTGCCGGGACCACTCCCTGTTCATTTGTGACCCCCTGATGTGAGAGAAGGACCTGGAGGATGGATTCTTCTGATTTCTACAGCTTCTCTACGGACTCACTTCAGAGTTTGAGATGCCTAGAGTACAGCTGCTATTTGTGGCTTGAAGGACTGTGGACTAAGTGGGTTCTAACAAAAGACTATTGATCTCCACCACAACTCTTCTGCCTTCACCTACTCGCTGAGTAGTGTTTCTGCACCCAAGGATTGGCCTGTGTGGACCCTTGGGAGGGGGAGAAGTATTTTTGCTGATGTGTAATAAAGTTGACCAACTGCAACTGTTTATTATGCAATTGAAAATGTTTGATACAGTATTGTGCATGCTGTGTTTCCTTTACAGTGACCATTGTTACCAGGTATGCCTTAGGAGAGGATACCAGAAGTTAATGTGATGGTACTGTAAGTTGATATATGTTGGGGATGTTTAAACCATTGTCGGGACGAAATGGGTTTTTCCCCCGGGTGTATGTAGGGGCCCCTACTGGGTAATCTGCCCTGCAGCTTTAAGGCCCCCAGCTTTTTCTTAGAGTGATCTGCCAGGAGAGAATGACACTCCCCTGCTACACTGCTATATAGTGTGTGTAGGGAGTGGCCACTTCCTCTTTGGCCTGTGGATGGTGATCCAGCTGGGTGTGCTCAGGAGAACCTGGGCACAGCTAGGCCCAGAAAGGCCCATGTGCTTTGGAGGAAGAAGTCGGGGACCAGGTAACCCCGTGAATGAGGAATAGTTACACTAGGGCAGACTTGTTATAGTCTCTCTAGGAGAGAAAGGCAGAGAGGTGAGAGAGAAAGAGCAGCTGAAGCTCCAACAAGAATTTGCAGTAAGGGAGTAGCTTCCAAGAGGCTCTGTGTGTTACCTCCAGTCAGGGACCTCAGTGAAGAGGGACTGTAGGGTAGAAGCTGCTTTCCTGACAACTTCCAGGAGGGAATGTGTGTGAATACTGCAAATACCTAATGGAGATCTTTCCTCTGTGAGAAATGCCTAATGCCTGCAGCTCTGTGTGAGAAATGTGCTATTGCCTCAGCTCCTGCGTGAGTACTAAACCTGTGGTCACTTGCCTTGTGCATAGTCAAATAAACCGTTTCTGTTTTACTGCAAGAACCTCCTGGCGCCCATCTTTTGTTGTATGCACAGTAGCCTGGGGGATGTAGTTGCACTACACCATAGCGGGAACACTTCCACATGGCGAAGGCCCTGACCCTGTTGTGTGAAGTCGCGTGTAACCCATGCTTCTACTGCTAGCTGGACAGTTTAACTATTTGTGTGCTATGCAGCCCAAATAGGTGTTACATATATGTGAAATTGCCATTGTGCCATTCTTTTATAGTTCTGGGGTATTTATACATGGAGTTGCCACTGTGCCATCTTTCTATGAGTTCTGAATTATTTATACATGTAATTGCCACTGTGTCATCCTTCTATGAGTTCTGGGGTATTTATATAATAAACTTCCACTGTGCCATCCTTCTATAAGTTCTTGGGATATTATAGATAAAATTGCCTCCTTCTTGCCTCTAGCCCCAGGTTTCACTCTAAAAATCTTGTAACCTTAGTATTACAATAACTGAGGTGAATGTTGTTCCCCCATGCTGCAAATCAGTTATAAAGGTGGGGGCTCTAAAAGCATTGCCCTACCTAGCACCCCATCTAGTCTTAATCTGACTCTGATGAGCTGAAGGTACATGTGATGGAGGGGGGATACCGTGTCTCCCACGATTATGTGCAGAGGGGCCTGGAAATATTTTTCGCTGGGGGGATATCTTACTAAATGCTGTCTGTTTATAATTTTGTGACTTCGGTGTTTCAGATTTTTTATTCAGTTTATTTTTAAATGTTTTACCATAGAAAATACAAAAAAATAAAACTTCATTTTGAAAAAGTCAATACTTTTGCAGCATAGCAAAAAATTCATTTTGAAAATTTAATTTTTTTAATAAATTTTGTTGGTCAAATTTCGAGTTCATGGGAGTTTATGGGAAAAAAAATTTGCAGGCTCGGATTTGTGGAGAGCCCATCAAGGACTGGCCCTAGGGCAGCAGGTTTTTAAGTGGGTGGCATGCTGCCCCACCACACCCACATTGGTTCAGAAACACTGGGTATGCGCAGGAGATACAAAAGTTTTTTTTAAATTTCCCCGTGCGCCAATCCCCATTGCTCCGGTCCAAATGATGAAAAATAAGTGAGTAATAGGGAGGGGACGGGGATGACGCACGACTAGGGGCGCTCGTTATGTAAATCCAGCGCTGAAAATTCGACCCTTGATAAATCTGCCCCTGTGCGTTTTGTGTACATAATAGGATGAGTTCTCTTGTAGCAATTTTCATATGCATTTCTGAGCGTACAGTTACTGGAATTGAAACACTCCACAGCAATCAGATTTAGAGCATTTTGTGCAAGAGCATTTGTTAGGCTGCAAATGAAATTTATTTGCCATGATTTGTCTCAGAGTAAAAAGTCTTAAAACCCTTTATGAGATAGAGAACTTCGCTTATGAGACAAATTTATGCTAATCAGTATGATGAAAATAAAATATATTTTAAACAGTGTTATATGAATCTGTGGGTAATTTGTTTCATGCAGGAAAACTGGCACAGACTGCCATATAGCAAATCTGTTCAATGTCATAACTTGTGTGGCTAGCAGTTAGGAGTTAGCTTTCTGGTTAAATGGGTTGTTCACCTTTCAAGCACTTTTTTCTGTTCCGATGTTTTCAGATTGTTCATCATAAACAAATCATTTTTTCAATTCCATCTTTTATTTTTTACCGTTTTCCCAACATTTAAGTTTAAAGTTTAATATTCCTGTTTCTGGTGTTTCAGTCTGACATCTCAGCGCATTTGCATCAGTGATACATTTGTTGATACATTTCTCAGCAGTATCTGTGGAATATTAGCAAATTTTGAATCAATTGTAATGGCCGCCTTTAATTAAACTCAGGAATTCTGCTCAGCAGGGACAAAGAGAACAAATTTAGTATCAACTAAATGTATAAATTTAGAACAATTAGAGGCAGATTTATCAAGGTTTGAAGTGAATTCAAGGGAAATTTCGAAAATAAAAAAATTCAAAATTCAACGTATTTTTTTGGATACTTTGACCAACTGTCACGGCCGGCACCCAATACCAGAACAAATGCCAAGGACCCTGGTCTCGGCTTCACCAGTAGTGTGACCACCTTTGGGCTTCGGGAGGAGCCCTCAGCTTAATTGGGTGCCACCTGGACTTAACGAGGGGTACAAGGTGAGGAGTTCTGGCTGGCAAAGGGGCACGGCTGGATAGCAAGAGTCTTTGGGCAGAAGGTCAAGGACAAGGCGTCAGGTGGAAACGGAACAGACCCGATCAGGACAGGCAGATAACAGAATCGTCAGGCAGGCAAGGGGTCAAAACCAGATAATCAGACAGACTGGATAAGGCAGAAGGATGGTCAGACAGGCTGGGTCGAGGCAGGCGGATATCAGAATCGTCAAACAGGCAAGGGGTCAAACCGGGTGATCAAGCAAGGGGTTAAGCAGGAAGAGTTGTCGTAGGCAGGCAAGGGTCAGGATACAGAATGCAGAGTAGTCAGGAACAGGCTGGGTCAAACACGGATAATCAGTCAGGATAGCAAATTCAGAAACAGGTAGCAAAAGCTCAGGAAACCACAGGATATGATCCTATAACGGGCACTGGCTGCAGGTCTAAATGGGCCTTAAATAGGGAACCAATTGGCGCCAAAACGTGCACAATTTCACGCCGTTGCCTTTAAGAGGCGCGCAGGCGCGCCACGCGCGCCCTAGTAATCCAAGATGGTGCCGGCAAGTGCAGGATAGGAGCGGCGCAGCGGGCGTCCACGCCAAGGACGCGGCATGGACCCCGTTGCCCACTAGACCACCAGGGTAAGTTTCTTACACCAACGAATAGGATACTATGACTTCGAATTTACTTCGACTTCAATTCGAAGTAAAAATCGTTCGAATATTCGACCATTCGATAATTGAAGTACTATCTCTTTAAAACAACTTTGACTTCAATACTTCGCCAAATTAAACCTGCCGAAGTGCTATGTTAGCCTATGGGGACCTTCTACAACATTTTAAGTCTAAGTCTTTAGAGGTCGAAGGAAAATCCTTTGATCGATCGCTGAAATCGTACGATCGAACGATTTTACTACGATCATTCGTTTGCTAAATTCAGTGAAAAATCCTTAGACTTCGATATCTGAAGTCGAAGTATTTTAATTCGATGGTCGCATTTCGAAGTATTTTTTACCCTTGATAAATCTGCCCCTTAAAGAGTCTGCAAACCCCCCCCCCTCCCAGAGCTGCTTTAGAATGTGAAAAATTTAACTTTACACTTCAGTATTAGAAAAACAGTCACAAATGGAAAGTAATTGCAAAAAGTCTTTTATTTCTGGTCATTTATCTGAAACCAATTAAACTGAAAAAAAAGTGATCCGCCCCTTTAAGGTAGAGTAATACAAGCACATATCTAATTGGTTGCTGTGGGTATCTGCACTGGAGCAGATAGTGTGTAATCTGATTAAACTATAAATCAAGCAAAAGCAGTGCTTCAGGGTGATTTACATCTTAATAAAAAAAACTAGATCAAATTTAGCTGAATGCAATCAAAACGAATTCTGATTAAGCAAAATCCATACTAAAAAAATCATATTCACAAGTGCGATAGTAATGGCCACACAAAGATTCATTTTACAGAATCCATTAAATCTTTGGGTCCTACTAAATAGGCCTGATTAAAATGCCAGTGGGATGGAGTCATATCGCATATTATCATGGATGGCTTTTAGTCTGAAACTATGAAAGCTAATTAGCAATGATATTTCATTGTGATGCATTCAAATGCATATGATTTACACAGTTTCCAAGATACCGACTGCAAATGCTAATGATTCCGTTTGCTTGGAATTTATGTCCCTGTTCATTTTCCATTTGCTGATCAGTGGCTGCTCGTCAAGACTTCACAGTTCCAGCTAATGAACTAGAGGCCTCAGAGGAATAATGGTGCATCCTACAGGCCTCATTTCTTTTCTGTATCTTCCAAATGTTAAAATGCAGGCACCATCCTGAACATTGAACAAAAAAGAAAATGATTAGAGAAAGACAAAGACGGGATAATGATCACATAAATGTCACTAGGAATTTATAATTTACTTGTTTAATGTTTTAAAGGCTAAGTGAAGATTTGTGAAGAATGGAATGAATTATAGTCAACTCAGCACTTATAAGGGAGTAAGGTATCCCTTTGTATGGATACATTACCTATATTCATTTACCACAAATTTAACAGTACTTGTGCACTCCTGCATATTTGAGTAAAATGATATATCTCTGTGGGAGGCATAGTTTATACTGAACTGGTGTAAAATGGATCATCAGAGACTCCAGAAGGAATACAATTTACATTCTACATGGCACAATTACATTTGCCACCTGTAATGTTGATATTCCTGAAGTTTTAGACAAAAGGCCAAAATGTTAATGGATGTTATTCTCTTATTTGCACTGGATAATAACATTTTATTATCTGCCAAGGTGCCTTTACTTAGGATGAACACATCTGTTGCAGTCATTTCACACCTAAGAAAAGTACATTATATTAATAAAATACTTTTAATTGGTGTATTTTTCTGATGATGGAAAAATGCACTGTCGATTTTCAGTGATATTCAGGAAACTCCTTTTAAATCTTTGCCATTTTTTTTCAGGTACAAGTTTGATGTATTGATATAGCTAGAAACAGACACAATTCAATTTGTTTGAATAGAACGCTGAGTTTGAACTCATCTAGTAGTCTTCTGGTTGAGATTGGTTTTACTCTCTTGTGCAGAGTACATGAAATGGAAATATGACTATTGCTATCATATCTATTTTGTTTCATATTGGATCTTAGATTATGTCCCCATTGAAAAAAAGAAGAGAAAGTAATACTGCAGTAAGATAAATTGGCTGTAGCCTGCACATGTGGCATACAAAAAAGATCAGATGATTTAAAAGAGCAAGAAAATAAATACTGACCATTTCTTTAGGTCCTTGGAAAGTTTCTAGAGAAAACACAAGTATAAGTCTTTTTGGAATTTAAAATAATTTCCCATTATCTCAGATTTCGTTTCCCCATTCATTTTCAATGAAAATGTTTCTATCATGTCTGTAGAGACCCTGAGGTTTAGTTGTGTTTTACTCAAGCACTTTCCCCTGCATACCTCCCAACTGTCCCATTTTTTGCAGGACGTCCCTATTTTTACCGCTCAACCCGCAGTCCCAGATTGTTATTGAAATGTCCTGACTTTCTCTTTGATCTCCTGCACCGAACAGCCAGAAAAATATACAACATGATTAACTTAATTGGTTTTTATCAGAGAGTCCAGAATATGTGGCAGGTGCACTTCAATACTTTTGTAACAATTTAAGATAAGCAAAGAAGCAATTGTTTAAGATAAGCAGGTCTCTTGGGGAAATTGTGACTTGCAGCTTAAAGGGCTGTAATAAAACTGTAATAACACATAAAAACCACAGAAATGTGTTCAAACTTTCATAATTGTCAACTTTTGTAAAATGGCCAAAACAATTTCAACACGCTCTGTGCAGCAAATCTTTCTATTTGCAAATTGTTGGGAGGTATGCCCCTGTATTTGGACACATAAATGGTCCTTTGATTCACCCAGGCAGCTATGTCCCTTTTCCTGGGTCCATTGTAGTTCAATGTTTTTCCCAGTAGATGGCAGTGTTTAAAAGTTTAAAAGGGAGAACACACATGTGTTGAACCCGCCAGACAGGGACATGAGTGGATGAGTTCAGGAGCAGGGAAAGTGCCAGGGAGCAAGATACTCCATGGGATCCCTAGTGCTGTAGAAAATCACCAAGACAGGATCTACTTGCAATAACTTAAAGGTGTGAACAGTTCCAATGCCTGCCTGTTCAATAAGGAAGTTTATCTGTTTGAAGCAACCCCTGAACTACTGTTACTTTCAGCCTGATTGATCTGTGCACCAGGAGACACCCAGGATCCAGCCAAGGGTAAGGTGTTTAAAGGGGCACACTTCTGGGAGTTGCAGGGAGCTTCCCATAGGCTTAGGATGCCCGGGATACACTGTCAGCAAGTCACACTATTTCCACATATCTTAGGCCCACCTAAGGGTATGCTACATGTCATTTGTTTGGGGATTGGGACAAATACCATAGGCCTATGACAAAGTAATCTTCGAACCTGAAACATACAGATGCTTTTTAACTTTATCTTTCAATGTATTCTCTCCACCTGTTAATTTGGCTGTTATCATTTAGGTCTTTCACAGCGTTGCCCTTTTTTGTTCCTTTGTGAGCAGCAAATAATGTCTAATTTTCATTTGTCAGCCCAAAAGATCCTTGGTGTTGTTTTTGATTCCTTTATTCAAATTCCAAATTTAGCTGCCTCGCATTGTCTACTTTGTTGGTGCCCTTGGCTTTCCTTCAATGTTCAGCAATTTGCAGTTTCCTCTGACAGCCATTTGTTTGACTTATACATGTTTTGAATAGTTTTTGTGTGCACGACATGTTACCATGCTGTTTTATTGATAATTAGTGATGAGCAAACTTATTCGGCAGGCATGGATTTTAGTAATTACTGCCGGCAATATATTCCTTTTTTGCACATAATTCAAATAATCTTCTTTCGGGAAAAAAGTTTGTTGCAGTTGCTTGGTCTCTGCTGAAGCTTGTTACAGGATACAGGATACTTACTGCTTCAGTCCTTTGGCAAACTCCTGTCCCGCAGCTGTGATATCATGTCACCACCGGCATACAATTGTGCTTAGGTGCATTATCACAATGATGTCCAATTGTGCACAGATGCTGGCATGTGTATATCATGATGCAGAATGCTACAAGCGGGAGAATTGTACCGGTGCCACAGCTATTTAAAGGTATTGCCAATTCTAGTCAGTGCCTAGTTATTATGGGTTTTCCATGAAACCTAGCCTTGTTCCTGGACTCTGAACCTACATGCGCAGATGTGCGCATGAGCAGAAGATTTCAGTGATGTCAGCAGAGTGTTGTGCACACATGCAGCATGGTTTCTTTGGCTTCAGGAGAGTTCCTGCATTCGCTTGTGCCACCACTTCTGCTTATGTCGCAGACCCGGAAAAATGTTGGCTGCGTACTTTCCCCCGGAAGTTCCATATCAGAAGTTATTTTGCGAATGATGGCTAAATACATAAAAATACTTAAATATATAGCTGATTCCTGTTGCACAAATAGAATGTTTCCTGAATCAAGCAGAAAAGCTATCAAAGTTTCTTCACATGTAATTTATTTCCAACTTTCTTATTACCACTTTTACGAAGTTAAAAAATACAAACACTGTGACACACTGTGATTGCCTAAATGTGCCGATTCTGAAGTAGCTAAGAACTCATGTAGAAGATTCAATTGAAAGGAGGTGTGCAGCATTGAGTTAACTTTTAGTATGATGTATTAAGTAGTGATGGGAATCTGTCCCGTTTTGCTTTGGCGATTTTGCGAAACGGCAGAAAAATTTGTGAAACGTATTAAATTTTTATATGCGTGGCTATTTTGTCTAAATGCATTAAAGTCAACAGGTGTCCAAATAATTTTGACGCGCGTCAGTTTTTATGTGCGTGGCAATTTTTTGTTGTGGCAGATTTTTCACCACAGAATTTTCGCCGTTTCTCCAAAAATTTTACGCAAATCCATGCCTGCCAAATTTATTTGCCCATCACTAGTAGAAAGTAATATTCTGAGAAAATTTGCAATTCTATAACATACTAAACGTAAACCACTCCTTTAAGGAGAACAACTTTTCCAGACTATCACACAAACTTCAATTGAGTTTTCACAACATCAAACACAATATGCACTTTTCTGATTGGACTGAATCTGCCTTAATATATCAAACCTCCCACCTAATGGGATCCGGGATGCACCTACGGGTGGCTCCACTTGGAAATAGTAATAATAACACACAAGTGCAATAACAGATAGAACTTTATATAACTTGAAAAAGGCAAAAGCTCAATTATAATAATATCACCTATGCCCTGGGGAAACCGTGTGGTAATTCCAACCCTGGCATAGTCTTCAATCCCACACTCCACTCTGGATGGATGAAGACAGTCACAGTCCCTTCCCACAAGAGCTCTTATACTTTTTCTAGGTAGTGCTACCTGCCCCACATACCTCTCCTTAGGATAGAAGCAGTAGCTCCAACATAGCAGGCCATCAAGCAAAACCTGTCCTCATGCAATGGAAACTCACTAGAGCCTTCCAATACCCCCCTCAAGCAGAACTCACTGGGGCTCATAAAGATGATGCAGACATCCACAGTATCTAAAATTCTCTGGCCAGGCTCCCAAGCTATCCATGCTAAGCACGCAAAGCTGCTTTCACAGTTGCAGGGCAAAGCTCATAGCACTATAAGAAGTGTGAGCACACAGAACCTTCTCCTGGAATCCATACACAGGCAGCTCGTTTAGGGTTCTCCACTGCCTCAAACTCCAGTCTATCTCCATCCATGTAGCGTTCCACAATGCTTTCAGCCCTGTACCCCAAGTCCTCCAAGGGCCCCACCATCCCTTGGGCTTAGATTATATCTTGTTTTAGCCCAAGCACTCCCAACTGGAGTGAAAATGCAAATAGGCAAAGCACATGGCAGCTCTGCTTTACCATGTCGACAAATGAGCAGATCTCTCCCCGATATGCCCAACTTTGATTTTTACCCCTACCCGATTGATATCTGGCCAACTCTTGGGCAGATATTGATTGGGGAAGCTTGTCGGGAACCATTACATGGTAATATACAGTAAATTAAACCTTATTAAAGATTTGTAGAAGAACCTCCATTTCTCTGGCTGATTGGGTATTTTCCCCCGACCCCACTCCTACATTACTATTGCAACAGCCATGGTGGAAGAGGTTATAGGGGTCTGAGGGAAGGCAAGGTAATCGTTTTCAGAACAGTACATTATATTTCACCTAATAAACTGAAAGGTGGAAGTACTGAGTAGAAAGTGAAAGTAATTGAGTGCCTCACCTCTATGCCTCAGGCAAAGAGGCGGAGCATGTAATATTTGATTGACAGTTAAGATATTTAAATGCCTTTATAACAGGTGTTGATGCTTTAATGAAAAAAACTATTTGG
This sequence comes from Xenopus laevis, assembly GCF_017654675.1. Classification (NCBI taxonomy): domain Eukaryota; kingdom Metazoa; phylum Chordata; class Amphibia; order Anura; family Pipidae; genus Xenopus; species Xenopus laevis. Next base: position 51,380,075 of record NC_054376.1, read on the forward strand.
GTTCCATGTTTAATTTGCAAACAACTTTTGTTATATAGCTTTTTATGTGTAGGTGACTGATCCACTTTAAAACAATTTATAAATTAACTGTAATTGCCTTGAAAGCAGTATCTGTCTGTCCTTTGCTTTACTTGTGATGATGGTGCTGACTTCAAGTTTTCCAGATAAGGTGTTTTTACATAATTTGGATCTCCATATCTTGTCTACTAAAAATCATCTAAACATTAATTAAACCAAAAGGATTGTTCTGCCTGCAATAAGGATAGTTAGGATCATGTACAAAGGACTGTTTTATTACAAAGCAATCACTTGGAGCTTTCTGGATAACAGGTTTCTGGATAACAGATACCATACCTGTATATGTAACATTGAAAAATATTACAGTATTCAGCTCTCCTCAATGCTTAACAAACATTTGAATAAGGGCAGGACCACCAGTACACAGAAAAGGATGAACCTGCAATTACATTTACAAATAATTGTAAAATGATTGGAAATGTGTAATTAACGTATAAGGAAAGTTGCTTGGATTGAAATTTGCTTTCATTATGCAGACTGCTATATTTAACATGACAATTGCACACTGTGGTGCCTTAAATGACAATGCTAATGTTTATTCAGAGTTTGTGCCAATGTACTCTACTAATTTGTGCTTGCTGAGCTCAAATCTTTATTTTCGAACAAGAAAAGTTCTTGTGTGGCTGTCAGTGTATAAAATACTTACCATTCATTGCTTTCAGTTTTGTTTAGACCGAAGAAATATGAGTGGGGGTCAGACTAAGAGCTTCTGCTCTGCATTGGCAGATTTCTTATTTAGTGACATTTCCATTTCTCAGCGCATAGCAGGACAGAGCAATTAATTCCTTTTGAATATGGACAGCTAAGAAATTTGCAGCTGTCCTCTGTCAAAAGCAGTGTAATGAATTGAGACATTTTATTGTATACTGTTAGACTTTTTAAAGACAGGCTTGTTTGCAAAGCACAGACATGAACTATGCGGATACTTGCATGTGCACAAGGTTTGAAGGAAGAAATTACTGTTATTGCAATCACTTTTTCAAAAAGCTTTGGATTTGGAGTACAGTCTGTAACCTGATAGAAGGGGGTGACATTAAATTCCTTCTTACCCCAGTGGATAGTACAGCACTATTACACTGGACTCTCTGTCTCAGAGGAGCCCTTGCAGAATGTTGTAGGAAGGGTCTTGCAAGCTCAACTTTAACAATAAACACTTTTCTTTCATAAAGAAGAGGTGCCAGTATTTCTCAGTGTCAATGCTGCCATTATGCGAGTTGAGAAACTCGCCGCAGGCAGCAGCAGCTCCTTAGTTACCAGGGGCAGCAAAAAACGGTTCCTGGTAACTTTAAAGGAGAAGCAAAGGCTAAAAAGGAAAGGCTAAAATAAACTTTATCAGAAAGATCTATATAAATACACCAGTAAACCCTCACAGTAATGTTGCTCTTAGTCCTCTGTCAAAAGAAACACTGCATTTCTTTCCTTCTATTGTGTACACATGGGCTTCTGTTTTCAGCATAAACCTCCAGGGCTTGGGCTTGAGCATGCTCAGTTTGCTCCTCTCTCTCTCTCTCTCTCTCTCTCTCTCTCTCACTCCCTTCCCCCCTCCCCTGAAGCTGTAATCTTGAGTCCAGAGCTATGAGTGAGCAGGGAGAGACTCAGGCAGGAAGTGATGTCACACCAAGCTAATATGACAGCTGCTATCCTAAACAAACAGAGACAGTGTCTAGAGTTGTTTACTCTTGTATGGTAAAGCATTCTGCAGAATAAATAAAGTCTTATAGCTTGCACTATTGTGGCTAATATATTGGCAATAAAATGCTTTGGTAGCTTTCCCTTTAAGAGACATTAAACCAGAATTTCAGCTCTCCTAGTACAGAAAGCGCAATGGCACTCTGCACTTTCGATGCAGCCCACCTGGACCCGCTCCTGCACAAAAAAGGTAGGCGCCAGGAAGCGAGGGGGTGAGATGGTATCTCAGGGGCTGCCTCAGGCGGCAAGAGGCTAATAATCTCCCCTGGTAGTTCTTAACCACAGGGAAATGCTGTTGTATTAGTCACACCAGTCACATCCATGGCTAAGTGTGTGCACTTTCCTGTTATTCTGACTTTTCTCTGAACACAGGTATCTATGGAAATGGTTTATGGTTTAAGCAAATTTTCAAGTTTGAAATGCAAAGGTACTGTAGCAAAGACATTTTAGTTACCATAAAGGTTTATTAAACAACAGTGATTAAAGTGAAGCAATGGAAGTGGCACAGTGGCACCGTTTAACAGAGATTTGTATACCATTATTTGTAACAGACAGCAGAAGCTGAAGCAAGTACTCTCATTACTAATCACTCAGCCTCAGTGTTACTGGATACAATTGAACTACACCCTATTTCAGCTGTACAGAATGGTTATGAGATTATTTACAAATGATTCTAATAAATCAACTGGACTGGGCTGCACTGATTTCAAACAGATTGTGTTTCAATTAATTACAACCAGTATATTCCTTCTAGATTATCACATAGTAATACTCATATAACTTTACAGACAACAGAAGGATGTCAGTTATCAGGTTCTGGCTAGCCCACACATGTCCACATGAGGCCAACACTTAGGGACAGATTTTCATTAAAAAGCTATATTTATATGAAACAGTGTTTCATACTGGCTGTTTTATGTGATATATTTTTGTAGAGACCCGTTTAAGGCCATGGACACACGTTCGGGTTTTCACTGCAGTCTGCGGATCGGTGTTTAAAAAGCCGACCACTGCATAAATACGCTAGCATAATGTACCATTGCCTAAACTTGAAACCACTAGCATATTTACAGTCTGCTTTTTTTAAAAACCGTGCCACAGACCGCGCCAAAACTGCAACGAGAATCCGCACGTGTCCATAACCTAAAACTGCATTTTCATTATTTCCATTGTAAAACAATAATTTTTCATTACTGAATGCTTTCTAGAAATCTTGCAAATTCCTGTTAAAAGTAGAGTAGCACAATGGTGTTCTCAGGTGCCATCTTCCGTATCTTTCGTTTTTTTTTTTTTTAAAGGATTTGGTAACAGTAGAGGATTCAAAGATACAGAAGATGGAGCATATGGCAACAGTAGTGACATGGAGTGCAGTGCATGGGGGCTTTTGTATATGTGGGGGTGTAGTTCTCCTATAAGCACAATTTTATTGTGATTTTTTAAATTGTGTTTTGATATACCTACCACAGATTTCAAAATAAGTACTGAGTTCAGACTTCCTCCTAAGGAGCTTATATATTACCTGAAGGATAGGCAGTAGAGACAAACAGACTAGCCATGTATGACATACAGTATATGGCTAGTGATGATGCCCTGTTTTGCTATGCTGAAAAATTTGTGAAACTGGTGAAACATAAATTGAAGTCGATGGCCATTGTTTCTCTGTGGTTTTATTTGCATAACAAATGCATTGAAGTCAATGGGTGTTTTTTCTTTTGTGTAAAAAAACACAATTTTTTTGTTGCAATATTCATCACTCACAACAATGCAGATTTCGCCACAAATTTGTATCAGGCAAAAAATTTTGCTCATCCCTACGGTCAGATTCAGATCAGTGTGTAGCATGCTTAAATTGCCTTGGTAATTTATAGTGTTTTCAGCAAGCAGCGCCCTTTTCGACAATAATGTAGTTAGAACAAAGGCTAGGCTTTTCAAAGTTAAACATTCCATCAACTCTGTCTATGGTATAGCTAAAATTCTATGTGGACTAGCCACAGCACTTAGCTACCTGACCAGCATCTGACTGATAAATGTGGTAGAACATTTGTTGGGAAGAAATAGGCAAAGCATAAGAACAACATACGACTCAAATAAGTACAGGGAACTGTTTATGTTTAAAAAGTAATTTCTAAACGTTCAAAAAGAAGGTTCTTAGCCAGTGGTGTAACTAGATATTACCGGACCCCACTGCATATTATCTTTCAGGCCTCTAAATTGTCTAGAAGTTGACCTGTTTTACCAATATTTATTGAAATTGTATATGAATTAGGGTCTTATGGTCAGGGCCTGAAGACTCTGGTTGGAGATACAGACCAAGAAGGAAGCAGCGGGTTCCAATACAGTTCACGGTTTCCAAGGGGTTAAGAAGTAGAGTAGTCAAATCCAGGCAAAGGTCAGTTAGTCAGTATAACAGGTCAAGGTCAAGATCAGGAATCAAAGGTCAAAAAGTAGTATAACACCCAGGAACACAATAAATTGAACCTATAATTGGGCAATGACTATAGGCCTCTGGGGTCCTTTTATAGGCAGATTTTCATGCCAAAAAGTGTGTGATGACGTCACGGGTCATGCGCACAGATTGACGCACCGGAGTCCGACGTCCCATGTGGTTCCCCTGGGCACCGCCATTTTGCGGAAGGTGCCGACGGAGTAAGGAGAGCCGGCGAGCGCTCCTTACACTTATGCCTGAGCCTTCTTCCTCTGTAGTTGCACCCTTGTTCCTAGCATCTCACAATGTAGCTTGTAGTCACTGTATGTCACTTTGCTCTTAATCTATTTATATGGTTGCGGATAAATGAAATTATGTGACTGTGACTTGTTTTTCTGTTTCCCAGTTCAGCTAAATAGATGATTGGCTTGCAAACCTTGATCATTCATCCCTAATAGCAGGGTTAGGAAATTATTTTAATCAGGAGGCCTGGACATTTTCTACTCATTAAGTGCAATAGATATTTAAGATAATTATTACTCTGAAGCATAATGGACAAGCTTAAATGCGTACTGTATAATAAGTGAGATAGGCATATCCATTAACTGTGCATACTCTTTCCCCCTTGACACCCTCTTTTTAGGTGGTTTTGGAAATAAACTGATCTATTTTTATTGCCTCATTTCCAGAAGAAGAATGGAAAACGCTGTACTAATGACTTCTTCTTAGTTCATGTCTGTTGAGTTTATTTTGATTAGTTTATCAAGACAGTAACTCACTTTGATTGGCAATATGGTGTTTTAAATGTGACCTTTAAAAAGAAATAGTTTAGAAATGCTCAGAAAATTACACTTTACAAAAATAAGGAGAGTGAATGAGAAGCATTCAGAGCACAATGTACAGAAAATCAATCATGTTTCAATCATTAACTTTAATGGGACAATCGCTTCTAAATCGCAGCATGTTGCTGTAAAACAATACCCCTGCTGTTAATTTGGCAAGCAACATAATGCTAAAAAATACATGATAGCTTTAAAGTAGAGCCTGTTATATTGTTTAGTTCATTAAAATCAAATGCTATTAGCAATAATGTGACGTCTGGCACTGATAATATATACTGGCACATATTTGCTTCATGTAAAATCAGGCAGTTGTTGACAGGGTAGGTAACAGTGGTTTGGTGTCCATCTGTAGAGACAGAGAGGTACATCAGGTTTAATTTAATAAGTAGTAAAACTAAGCTACAATTAAAAAAATCATCACTTTTATGAATCAATTTAAAAGAAGTTCCTAAATTAGACAGTATTCCACGCATATCATCATTTTTGTTTAGTGGACTGTCTGAAGATGGTGATCCATTAGGTAAGTCTTGAGAAAAATTGTCTTCTTTTTTGGGAATTTACATAACTTCTGGGAACCTTCTGAAGTCCTTAGAAAATATGTTAATTCTGAGGGTTGGAGAGACCAAGAGTTTAGGTTTATTCACCTTGGCTATGGATTATTATTTCAAAACGCTCCTGATTTCTCAAAGGTATAATTTTGTCCGCAATGCAAAGAATATAACGTTGACTTTTCATTATATTTGGTCAATGTCCAATGATAAAAAAATTATGGGAGAAAATTGAACGATTCATCAAAGATTCAATTAATATAAATATTAAACTGGGTCCAGAGTTTGCACTTTTAGATATGAAAGTTTCATCCGTTATGACAAATATTGTCTTTTTGTCAAATATTCAGCTGAAGTTCTTGACTTTTGTCAAATATTAATGGCAGACACTAGGAAATCTAGATTTTTATGCTGAATAACAGAGAAAGCCTCTACTCTGAAAGATGTACTCTCATATTTACATAGCTTATGTATTCAACAAGTTCTCAGATTCAGAATGGAAGATTTTTCTTTAAGGGGAAAAAATAAACAGGAGGTGGTCAATTTATTTTGAATATAGATGACAACAAAAAGGAATTTATACGTAAACTCAAGGCAGAGGCTGATTAATTCAGGAATTAAACTGGGTTGTCACCCCATTCATGGGATTTTAAATTGTGGTTACTAATTCACTTTCTGAATTATAAAATTCATGTGTATTGAGCAATAGTGAATATTAAAAATATGAGAAACAGGTCAAAATAGTTAACACTATTTGTTAATTGTTCATATTTGAAATATGTAAAAAAAATTCTTCAGATTTTGCATTTAAACATTAATGGAGTCATTTACTAACAATCACATTTTGAGAAGGGACAGTCAGGTTGGCAAAACAGTCAGGTTTAGGAACTTCAAGTAAAAATTACTTACAAAAGCAGCCCTATCCGTGAAATACTATCAGCATGACCTATAGGTAACGTTTATGTACAATAATATCTTGAAGAGTATTTTTTGTGTCAGTGTTATTTTAAGACAAAACGTTGCCAAGTAAAAGTTGTTGACGTGCTATAGAAGTTAATGGGAGCAGCGCTGATCCTATTGGACCACTTTAAATCAATTTGGACTTTTAGAGGTTTTGTTTTTCACTAGAAATTGTCCATAAAACTATTTTTCCAAAGTTTTATAGGTATTCAGATTTTAAAGCATATTATTCAGCACTTTTTTCATCATACTTTTTTTATTTGAATTTAATAAATCTCACAACATTTGTAGTTTGTTTGCGAGTTTTGTTATGGTTTCTAAAAACGAATCAGTAATATCCAACCTTTAATAAATAATGCTCCACAATCTACTAATAGAGTGACAGATAATAACCACTAAAATACACTGCAGACATACACAGTAAAGCTTCAGGTGTATATTGAATATATCTTTTTTTATAGAGTGCTGTGCTCATTATATGAGAGAGAGAGAGAGAGAGAGAGAGAGAGAGAGAGAGAGAGAGAGGGGGGGGATAAGGGCAGTTAGTAAAGCAGCCAGAGGCTCCATCAAGGAGACATTTACGATACCAAGATATTTAGGCCAGTAGCTTTAAGGAGGCAGTAAGAAATATTGTAACTACTGTTTATAATTGCACCCCAGTCCACAAATTGGTTTTGGATGCACTTGCCAGATAATAAACCTGAGTGGGGTATATTTATCAAAGAGTGAAGTTAGAGGTCGACACAGTCCTTTAGAGTAAAATTCCGTCACTCTCCATTAATTTCTATGGGATTTTGAAAGGCGAATTTATCAAAGAGTGAACTTTGACTTTCACCCATTGATAAATACTCTTTTAAAAACCACATAGAAATAAATGGAGAGTGGCAGAATTTCACTCTAGATGCCTGTGGCGACCTCTAACTTCACTCTTTGATAAATATACCCCTTGGAGAGTACCTAGTACCACACTGTCAGCTGCCAACATAAAGACTCAAGCAGCTAGAATCAGGAAATTACTGGAGTAATTCATCACTCTAATCTTCTTTTTAGAACTCTGTACAACTACCTGATCCAGCCTTCCACTGCTAGAATGAGTTATTACAGATCTTTCCTCATGCTACCTTCTCCCAATTAGGCCTAACTCCACCTAATCCTCTCCAGCACTGAGCAGACCATACAGCAAGTGGAGTCAAAAGGCAACTAGGGAAACCTGACAACCCTGGCCAACTACAGAACGGCCAGGGAAGACTTTAACCTGGAAGAGGGAAACAGCTCCCCTCTCAACTGTTAGAAGTGTCCTTGTGAGAACTGCCTGAAATTAAGGTGATCATTAATGTTTTTCTTATGTAGGTGAGTAAAGACACTGGAGACCCAACCTCCAACCAACCCAACAGCATGGAGACCCATTTTAGGTCTTTACCCATAGGTTATGAATCACTGCTATACATGAACCAAATAAAATAAAAATAGCCAATAAAATAAAATAAAACGATCAGAATACATTACAGAACTAGTCAATTTTTCATAATACAATAGAATAAAAATTCTGCATTCAATCATTTAAAGTAAAACTGTACCCCCAAAATGAATACTTAAGCAACAGATAGTTTATATCATATTAAATTGCATATTAATATTAATCACCATTTTGACTGAAGATGCTGGGGAGGACAGCTCTGAACTGTCATGTATGGAGCAAGCTGACTCTTATTCTGGGAGGCAGTTTCTATAATACAGGTTGTGAGAAAGTAAAGGCAGGTTTTAGTTATAGGGGATTCAATTATTAGAAGGTGGATAAGTGCAATGGTTCGGCATGTGGTGAAACAAGTGGACAGATTATTGATAGTGGCTCGGGAATACCCAGCTTTCTTGGTACACATACAGTAGGTACCAATGGCAAAGTCAGAGGAGGGGGTGAAGTCCTATAGAATGATTTTTTAAAACTAGGTGAAAAGTTGAGGATGAGGACTTCCAAGGTAATTTTCTTAGAGATGTTACCTGTGCCACAAGCAATGTTAAAAATACAACAGGAGCTTAGGGACATGTGTGGCTGAGAGATTGGTGTAGGTAGGGTTTCTGGAGAACTGGACTGAATTTTCAATCAGCTACAGGCTCTTCGCCATAGATGGGCTGCACCCCAATGATGATGGTGCAGCTGCTTTGGAAAAGAAAATGGCTAGAGGGTTGGAGGCAATTTTAAACTAGGCATGGTGTAGGTATAGAATGTATTTTTTAAATGGAAGGAGTTTGAATGCTAAAATGGGAGAGCTACTTGGAGTAAGGTTCTTAGTGGGGTCCCTCAGGGCTCTGTATTGGGTCCACTTTAAGTTAACTTGTTCATTAATGACTTAGGGGAGCGTATTGTAAGTAATGTATCAGTGTTTGCAGATGACGCAAAACTATGCAGCCCAATTAATTCCATCCACGATGCAGCATCCTTGCAACAGGATCTTAACAAACTGGCAATCTGGGCAGCTAAGTGGCAGATGATCTATGTTGATAAATGTAAAGTCATGCACCTGGGATGTAAAAATATCCAAGACAATTAATGGGACTGCACTAGGCAAATCCATTATGGAAAAGTACATTGGAGTCCTTGTAGATAATAGACTTGGCTGTAGCAGGCACTACCAGTCAGCAGCTGCAAGGGCAAAGAAAGTATTGAGGTGTATTAAAAGGGGCTTAGATTTGTGGGAGGAAAAGGTAATCTTCCCACGATACAGAGTGCTGGCAAGGCCCCATCTACAATACACTATACAGCTTTGGTCTCCAGCACTCAAACAGTACATTATTGAATTAAAGAGTGTCCAGAGAAGGGCAACTAAGCTGGTAAAGTGTATGGAAAATCTCAGCTATGAGGAAAGGCTCAAAATGAATAATAAACACTGGTATGTAATGTAGGTCTCAAAGCAAAAACCCACCAATTTGGAGAAGAGGTCCAGGTGCCCTGAACCTTCAGCTGAGGGAGCGGATATATATGGCCTTAAAAGGTTGCAATTGATGGACATGTGTGTTTTTTCAACCTAACTTACTATGTCACTATGGTGCTAACTAAACTGGAATAGATACTGTATTTAGGTAAATACTGTCCTTTCATATATTTACCTGAGCCACCATTTTGTGATGGTGTGTGCTGTTTCAGAGATCAGCAGTGAATTACAGGATCCCCGGGGGCAGTCCTTATTTCTTAAAATGGCAATTCTCTATTTAGGATTACCCAATGGCATAAACTATGAAAAAGTATATATGGAAATGGTTTATTTACATGAAGCAGGTTTAGCATATGAGCTGTTTTACGCAACATATTTTTGTAGCGGCCTGTTCCGGGGGGGGGGGGGGGTTAGCCCAGGTTCTACAAATGTACCATTTAAAATCAAGTACGATCTGCATACTATAGACATTCTTGGGATCCTTCTGAATAGCATTTGCCATGCACAAAAAAAGATTGGTACTTGTATTGGTAGAATAATTTAGCTGTAATAATTTCATGATTAAGATCATTATAAAAGTAATATTATACAAAACAACTAGATTTACAGTGTTCTGCTAAACATCAAGAGTATTGCCATACTTATGTTCCAATTTTGGTCTTTCTACATCAGAACATTGGTATGGCTTGTCTGTTCACAGGCAAAGTCACAAGTGTAGCTTTTGCACATACATTTGAATTCATACATTAACGTGACATCTAGTGGAGAAAAGACGTAATGATTCCAAAGAAACAGCAAGATTTGTGCAACATCACAGTTTCAGTAAAGTATACCTACTGAAATTTCTTACATTTTGTTTGTAGAGAATTAATACTGAATACTGTACATGTGCATTTGGATTTATAACTAAAGTGATTTTGTCAAATGTATGATGAATATTGTAATTCCTGAGTAAATTCTTGATTAAAATATAGAAGAAACTACTAGAAGATGTAAAAGTATATAGTCCTTTAACTTCTCAAATTGTTGTCTTATCTTGAAAGACTTTGTTGATCTTCGTATTCATCTTCATATTTTTTTTAACTCAGGAAAGTGCAGGTATGGGACAGGTTATCCAGAATGATCGGAACCTGGGGTTTTCTGAATAATGGGTCTTTCTGTAAAATATATTTTCATGCTTTAAGTCAACTAGAAAATCATTTAAACATTAAATAAACCCAATAGGCTGATTTTGCTTCCAGTGTTTTATTCTTAGAGAAAAAGGAAATATTTAAAAAAATTTTGGTTTACTTGATTATAATGGAGTCTATGGAAGACAGCCTTTCTGTAAGTTGGAGCTTTCTGGATAACAGGTTTCCAGATAACGGATCCCATACCTGTATAAATTTCCAGTTCCAAAAATTAAATTTCAGTATTCTAGTGAAATAAATTGTCATATTTTTTTTATAATTTTATGTAATAGACAGCTGGAAAAGGAACCCCTTAGAACTTTTTCAAAAATAATGTTTAATTTTTAATGATAATTTGACTGCAGAAAACAAGACACAAGTTGTTCTTATAGACACAAATTCTTCCAGAATCTCTTCTTGCAGTTTAGCTAGTTTGCTAGGCTTACAATTTATTTTGTGATCAGGAAGAAAGTTTAACGGTAAACCTTATTGTAATTTTTAGGAATAACATTTCTAGGGATCAAAAAGTTTTCTGCTCAGGGACCATTGCTTCTTCTTGACATTTATGGTTGTTCTACAGACCTAACAGGTTCATTTGGAGCCCTGCCCCAGGAGTTGTACCTGCCCAGAAAAAAAGCAGGATGAGTTGCACCTGTATTTAGCTAGTGCTGCAAGGGGAGCAACCTGACATGGCAGGCTTTCTAAACTGCTATGCTTAATGCTGTACATGTTCCGGACATCAATTAATTAAAAGGCTATGGTGCCATCATTATATAAATGAGGTTACATACTCCTTATTTAACTGTATATGGGGCCTCAATTAAAAAAATGACACATCTATAGTGCAGATTGACCACAATCAAGATCCACTGATTATGCCTGAAACATGCCCACTATGCATCCAAACACTAACCATTCTCACCCACAGCATGGCAGAAATACAGAGCACAGGCTCAGTGGTGCTAGGTTGCCCTGTGCTTAAATCTTGTTTTCAGCAAAAGTATAGGGCTCTAGCTGCAACTGCATACTTTGGGGGGCTATTAAGGCAGAGCATGGTGCATTGTGAGCATAAAATGTGATGATTTGTACCAGCATTTTGCCCCGTCTTCATAAATGAGCCTTCAGAGTTTTGCTATAGAAGGTAAACCAGTAGAAACAACATATAGTATTTGAAATAGTAGGTCAAATAGTTTTATGACGTTAGCACATAACAATGTTTTGCCTTCAGGGCCCTGTTTTTCCTAGAGGGAAGACATATGCACTGTTTAAACAGTTCAAGCCATGTACCATTTTGTCAGGTAAGCAGAAATACTAAGAACCACAACTAACAAACCAAGGAAAACACCAGTTTTAAAATCACACATAGAATTTGTAAGTTTTAGTTCCACATGTATGTAACACCTATTTGGGCCACTAGAGCATGGGTTATACGCGACGTACACCCAGGGCAGGGCCTTCGCTAATTGGGCACCAGGAGGTTCTTAACAATCAGGAACGGTTTATTATGCCAAAAAAGGCAAATGAACACAGCTTTCAGTACTCACACAGGAGTTGAGGAAAACAGTATATTGAGAGTTCACACAGAACACAGGCAGGCTCACACAGAGAGTACACAGGCAAATGCAGTACAACCTTTCCCACCTGGAAGTTGTCAGGAAAGCAGCTTCTACCCTACAGTCCCTCTTCACTGAGGTCCTTGACTGGAGGCAACACACAGAGCCTCTGGGAAGCTACTCCCTTTCTGCAAATCCTTGTTGAAGCTCAGCTGCTCTTTCTCTCTATCCTATCTGCCTTTCTCTCCTAGAGAGACTATGAAAAGTCTGCCCTAGTATATCTGTTCCTCATTCACGGGGTTACCTGGTCCCCGACTTGGACACATGCCTTCTTCTGGGCCTATTGCACTCAGTCCCCCTGAGCACATCCAGCTGGAATCATATCCAGAGGCAAAAGAGGAAGAGGCCACTCCCTACACACACTATATAGGAGTGTGTCAGAGCAGTGTCATCAAATCTCTCAGCCTATCACTGTAAAGGTTATTTTGTAACAGGGATTCTACCCAATAACCCAAGGAAATGGTAAAAAGATTAACTCTATAGGGCCTGTATCCCTATAGGGCCCTACATGTAGATGTTTTTTAAAAGGTAAATATGACCTTATATCACTTTGTTTTGCATTTACATATGTACAATAACATTGCAGAAGAAGTGGTTTGGGGAAGCCCTACATTATTGGGCAGATTTATCAAAGGTCGAGGTGAATTTTCGAAAGAAAACAATTCAAATTTTGAGCTATTTTTTGTGTACTTCAACTAGGGAATAGTCCAAATTCGATTTGAAAAAGATTTTGAAAATTCAAATATTGAAATTTATTATGTACTGTCTATTTATCTGTCTATTTTATCTGAGGATAAAAAAGTCGGAATTTAGAAAATCCGGCATCTCAGACCTATCGAGGTTGCATATAAGTCAATGGGAGAAGTTCCAATGATTTTTTGATGGGTTTTGTGCAATACCCCGAAGTATTTTGGGAAAAAAAATCTGAGTTTTAGGGAAAATGTAATAATAAATAAGCGTAAAAAACACGAACGACTTTGATCAGAGTTTGTAGCAGAAAATATTGAGATAAATTCGGACTTTGATAAATAACCCCCTTTATCCCTACTAGGATCTCCACTAGGATCTGGACCGCACGCTGTGAGCCAGAGGTGACATGTTCCGACCTATTTATGATGTGGATCCTTCTGCATACCCTATGGCTGGTGGTAAAGACAAGGGTTATTATTTCACCCCTTCAATTTTGCTATCACACTGGTTCAGACACTGGTGCAAATCAAAGACTTACATCAAGCAGCCCTCATGCTGCACCATCGATGTCAGAGCATTCATTTCAATGGAATTGGTGTGATAATCTATCTAAATGTATAACATAATGCAAAATGGTGGGCCATCTGAAAAACGTTGCTCTTTTTTTAGTGTGTTAATAAATAGCCCTTAACATCTTCAGTACAAACTTTAATTTAAAAGCATCTTTAAATAATTGCAAGTTGTCATTTACTCATCCACTTTCAAATATAAAAAAATGAAGTGTAACAATAACAAGTGTAAACACATGGGAAAACCACATGGTAATGTAAGGGCATGTTGTGGATTTACAAACGAGTATGAATACAGGTGAAGAGATGAGCTAGGGGGAGATTATCTTGTTTCAATTTTGATGTTTCATGTTACAAAAGAGAGAGAAATTTTGCTATGAAACATGTCACCGGTCATGACACATACCAATCTTTCCAATACAATTGACAGGGAGCACAAAAGCATTCTCCTTGTAGTAATAAAAGAGCTTTGCCAAACAATGAAGACAATGTCAAGTGAAAAAGTATCAGCAATGATTGCAGTGGTAATGATACAGGAAAGGATAAATGGAAGTTGGCTAAAAAAGCATTTAGAAAATGTTTCCCAGTATGAATGTAGAGACTGGTTTAAAATTATCTGAGATTTTTGTGCTGTCATAACTTAGAATAATAATAAAAATGGACACCCCGAATTATATGCACAAAGTCGTAGTCGAAGGTCGAAGTAGCCAATTCGATGGTCGAAGTAGACAAAAAAATACTTCGCAATTCGAAGTATTTTTCATTCTAATCTTTCACTCGAGCTAAGTAAATGTGCCCACAGTGTTCACTTATAATGAATTACCCCAAAAAATTAAAAGAAATTAAAAAGTTGCTCTGAATTACATATTCTATAACATACTTTTAGGGGAATGTAATATAGGTCGCTAATGCAAAAATTGCTCGCAATTTGAATGAATGTTCGCAAAGTGAAAAAAAAAGTGAAAAATTTTGCTTTCCCTAGACGTACTCCATGTCATTACGTTACGGGATAGCCCCTCCTCCCTGCTCCCATTAGAAGGAACCTCCCCAAGCCTTTAAAAGGCCAACCACACCCACCTACCGGCGTCTTTTTTTCCCTTCTCTTATGCTCTTGGCTTTGTTCTCTGAACAAATGCCTCAATCATTAGAAGCAAATTTTTGTTTTTTCTCTTTTTATGCCTAGGAAAGCATTAGGCCTGCCCCACGGGCGTCCTAAGGACAGGGGTTTTGGTCCATGGGACCTTTTTTCCCCCCAGCACACTACCTCAGACCTGGAGTCTTCTGAACTTCAGCTCTTGAATCAGGTAAGGCACTGAGGTGCAATGTTTGCTACTCCTTGTCTTCCTGTATTTCAGTTGCCTTCCCGTATTGCTACTGTATCAAGAACATTGGGTGGCAGGTGCTTGTCCCCCCATTCGTGTGCCCTACCGACCTGCCCAGAGGGCGTCCGGCGGCAGTGGTGTATGTGGCCCCTACACCCCATTTTTACGGATGGGCGAGGGAGGTGGCAGTTAGTTTAGGCGAATTAGTTAGGGGCCTGAACCTTACTGCCCCCTGTTACCTTTGTTTTATTTTTGTTTTAATGGGGGCAGGTCATGGCCAACTGCCTCCCTCAACAGACTTTCCTAAGGTGGAGGTAGTTAAAATAATAAAAAATAAAAAATATAAAAAAGTTTCGCTATAGGCTTCATATTATAGCAAACTTGGGCCTGTGCAGGAAGCACCAACACTAATTATCCAATTTGCCTCAGTATAACCTACGCAGTTGCTTTGGGTTCCCTGCCTATGCAGACACCAGCTGAGTATAATCAACCCCCCACTGAGTGCAGACACCAGCTGAGTATAATCAGGTCCAGCTAAAGCAAGTGGAGATAGCCCCGCCCACTCTCTAACTCAGCAAGCGAGGAAGCTGCAGCCTCAGGTAAGTCCTGCTGTTGTCAGTAAACTTGTGAGGCCTGTTTTCCTGTTAACAATAGTGTCCTGGAATTTGTGGCATTAAGGGGTCTGCTTCCAGCCTTGCATAATGAGCAGCAGGTAAGGAGTGTGTCCATATGCTGTTCTGCAGTGTACTAAAGTCTAACTAACTGCTTGCATGCTATATATTCATATGCTTATCTGCACTGTGCCTGGTTATGATTGTTTCCTGCCTGAAACCAGTAGCCCTTATACAAATAGATAATTGGGCTAACATTCTCTTATGCTGACAAGTATTGTATACGGTCAGGCTGGGTGCTGAATTCGAATGGAGGACCAGATAATTGCAGGCCATTTACAAATAGGACACCAGTAGCCCTATTGAATATGGATCACTGGGCTGGGGGGGCTGCTAGGCTCTGATATATACTTGCTATAAACATCAGATAATCCATAATATGTATTGCGCTATTTTTGTTCGGCATTCTATGTTTTGGCTATTACTCACATAGAACAGGTAGCCATAATGGAGGTCGAGCAAAGGTCTGGCTGAATGCTAGGGCCCGATATAAGCTTGCTCTATGCAGCAGCTAATCTAAACTATGGACCTCATGTTTCTGTGATTGTGCCTTTGCTCCTATTTGTTCTACAGCTTAAGCTCTGGCTATTGCTCACATGTAAAACGTGGCCCTACAGGATGTAGAGCACAGGTCTGGCTGGCTGCTAGGCCCTGAGACATGCTTGCTCGAAGCAGCAGCTAACTTAACTATGTATTTCAGGTTGCTGTGATTGTACCTGTGCTACTATTTTGTTATACAGCTTATGCTCTGGCTATTGCTCACAAAGAACACGTAGCCCTGCGAGATGTAGAGCACAGATCTGTCTTGCTGCTAGGCCCTGATACATGCTTGCTATAAGCAGCAGCTAACCTAACTATGTATTACATGTTTTCTGCAGTTTACGATTTGGCTATTTCTCTCATGGAACAAGTAGCCCTAATGGATGTAGAGCACAGGCCTTTTGAGTTCCTAGGCCCTGACATATGCTTGCCCTAAGCAGCAGCTAATATAAACTATGTATTCATGTTACTGTGATTGAATCTGTGCTTATATTTTCTTCCGCAGTATATACCCTGGCTATGGCTCACCTGGAATAGGTAGCCCTAAGGTATGTAAAGCACAGGCCTGGGAACGGCTAGGACCAGATTTACGCTTGCCCTAAGCAGTAGCTAATATTTTATGTATTACATGTTGCTGTGATCATATCTGTATGCTCCTATTCTCTGCAGTATGATATGCTCTAATTATTGCTCACCTTGAACCAGTAGCTCTAATAGATGTAGATCACTGGACTGGGTAGCTATGAGGGTCTGATATAGGTTTGCTCTGACTGCAGCTAACCTAAACTATGCATTACATGGGGTTGTAATTGTTTCTGGGGTACATTCCGGTTTAATCCAGATGAGTACCGATAGGAATACCTACATATGAAGGTCTTTTCATTCCAGGGCATTGCTCCTGGGATAAGATAGGGCTTAATAAATTAAGCACTAGACAATATTTTTTCCTGATGGCAGGTAAGCTTAACTTTGTCTTGATAAACACTACAGGAGTTCTGAAGCCTGTCTGTCATAAGGATTGCTGGGTTAACAATAACCACAGGTATGTACTACTTTTGGGACCATTTAATGTAAATTTTTCCAGATTCAGCAGCCTTGTATCACCGATCACTGCCTGAACGAATGGAGGACCAGATAATTGCTTTGCCCAGTCAATTGTGCGGTTTATTACTACCCACGCAGCTCAACCAGGAGCTTAGGACACTGACCGAGGTACATATTATTATCACATATTTTAATATATGCTTGCACCATGGCCCACATCCGGCAGGGGGATTCTACTGCCTTCAGAACAAATGCTCAATTAATGGATAAGCTCCATAATACAACTGGTCTACCAAGCAACATATATGTTTGCATCTATAAGAGGGCCATAGGCAGGTGCATATATTTTAATACTAAGGCATGTATATGAGTGTGTATATATGTTTGCACAGATATCTATATATGATTTGTGTCCTTGGGATGGGTTTTTGGAACCAGAAACGTTGGCTCAATAAACCTATATTTTTATGCAACAGATTCCTGGAACAATCAGTACTTGAACTCTTCATCCATAAATTTCACTATAGCAGCCAGGACATCTGGCTAGTTTCTAGGGGTGCAACCGGTGGAAATTCCATATTCATAGGTTTAAGGAAGAACAAGGTATACAGTTCTTTATGCTTGGCTGAAGGATCCCCAGATGTATCTCTTCTGTTTTCTAGGGTGCCTCCTACAAATTAGAGAGGGGAGCCACTACCCAGTGTTATTCCTATACTATTTCTACTGATATTCTTAATGTCAGGATAGATGGGACATTTTATCTGCCAATACAGGGTGTCTATAGAGACAGGGTACACATACATATCAGGCCGCTGGGAATTTGCATAAGGTATATATTTCAAACCAAGGGTTTTCAGGCTATAGGAGTCCTCAAAGTGTCTTGTTAGTCCTTAGGGATGACTTCTGTTCAAGTCTGGCCCAGGATAGGGATATTCTGCTTATACTACCTTATACTATCAACAAAACAAAACGGCTTTGTGACTTAAGGCTCTGTGTCTAGAAGGCACTTATTTTGGGCCCATTTATTTGATTTATTTATTTATTTTTTCTTCAATTTCTCAATCCCCTAGTTAGTGTTTTTTTTTTTTAGAATACAGGGCCAGCTGTTCTTCCACACCAGATAGGTATCTGATTGGACAGCAGATGGAGGCATCCTAGGAGCGTTCATTTATTTTTCGTCTCTATGTCTGTGCCCTCTTGGAACACCAGCAGTTTTGGATCTTTCCTCCTCACAGTTACATACTACAGTTGCTACCTGTCCTATTGCTTCGGCCGAGAATGTACTTTGCTCTTCTGAGCAGGATCAGAGTCTTCCCTTAAGTGGGACGGTTGCAGTCATTACAGTAGAGTAGTAGTACAGTAGAGCGTAATCTCTTACCACTTCCAGTCATTAATTTCATTGAGAATGAATTAAGGATATTTTATGTATCTGTCCTACAGGTTTGTCTAGCTTCAAAGGGGAGGTTTGGAAGTATTTTGTTTGTCTGTTTTGACCATGTCTGTCACATTGTTCCCTATACTAGGGGTATTACATTTACACCTGCTGAAAATTGTGTCTGAAACATTCGCACAGAGCTCAATGTCCAGGTAACTTCCAGATACAACACTCCTATTATCCTGGTTTGTTCTCGGATTCACATTCCTGTGCCACTCCTGATACATATTACCCAGCATGACTCTAGTAGATCAGAGGCCCTTCTGACACTTACTGGAACATCCATAGGGTCCCTCCAGTTCCAGGGTCAGCCTCAACGACTAAATATGTAATATAGTTGATTCCACATATAAATGGGTCCCTTATGGGTAGAGAACACAGGTTTGTGGGTGACTATAAACATTTATCTAGGGCATATAATCTGCCTCCATAAATCTTGGAATTAGTCCTTTAGTTGCACGGTGGTTATTGGGATCTGTAACCTTAGGGGTATTCAGTTATACCTCTCAGAGTACTAGGTTGGGTCAACCAACAGGGGCTCTTTCTTAGGTACTGTAGTTGCTCAACTCTTTACAGTTAATTGAGTCTGCCTCATCACAGGGCCTTACACAGGGTAAGGAATTCTAATCCCAATTATTTTCTCAGGTGCCCTTGTCTACGATCTTTAGGATCTGTTTTCTGTTAGAACAGTCCTGACTAACATGCATTCTGATATGAAGATATTTATGGTACTGGCCTTGGGTACCTCAGGGTACATTGGATATCATACATTTATGGATATATCCTAAGCAGATCATTCCTATATTGTGTCTGTTTTGGGTTCTTACTCCTACCAAGTGTTTCTTACAGGTACCTTGCAATTTGCACTGAAATTAGGCATACATGTGATGAATGCTTTTTGGTGAGTAGGAGAGTAAGTATTTCAGCTTGCTGAATTCGCCTTTTACAGGACTGTCTTCCTCTCTCTCTCTCTCTCTCTTCTGGAGGGTGAAGTGGTGGTTGGCGAGCTAACTTGTTCCTCACTCTCAGTGGGCTAACTTCTCTCTCTCGCGCTCTCTCTCTTTCTCTATAGTTTAGGCTATACTATAGCTCTATTCTTAGCCTGGTGAACTTATTCTGGGGTTTTCACCTGGACTCTCTATATTAAAGTAAGGAGTTTGCATGATGGTGGACTATCTAGTCAGAGATACTCCTTTCCTTATTACAGTTTCTTCTTAAAGCATATTCCCTCCCATGGGATAACGTTAACTTGCTATGTCCCGTAACGTAATGACATGGAGTATGTCTAGGGAAAAAGGAAGATTATTTCATACTTACCGAGATCTTCCTTTCCTACACGTACTCCATGTCATTACACCCGCCCTTTCTTTTCCGGTAATTTAAGAGCTTGTTACAAAGACGCCGGTAGGTGGGTGTGGTTGGACTTTTTTTTTTTTTTTTTTTTTTTCTTTTAAAATTCTTTTTATTGAATTTTCATGAAAATACAATGAATTAAATATATGAACAATCATATTATGGAATAAAAGAACAATTCATATGAGTAAAATTCAAGAGATGTTTTCATGTATCTGAACCATGAAATAACCAGAAACAAATCAAAACAAAAACAAAAAGACCCGTACTTTTTTTTAAAAAAGATAATTAAGACATGGGAAGTCAGTACAAATAGTTTTAACACACTATTACCAAATTCATTCATTAGCGATCATCTTGTCCCATCAGTTTACGGATAAAATCTTTTTTAGAAACATCTAAAGATGAAATATACAGGGACCATCTGTTTTTAACTTTATTTCTTTGAATAGAATCATCCATCCTAAATCTAACAGCTTCTTGCATACATAGCTTATGTAAATATGAAATTATATTTTTCAAAGAAGGGGGTTTATCTTTAATCCAAAACAGAAAAATAGACTTTCGAGTAGCAGCCATAACCAGCCAACAGAAAGACAGTATTTCATCTGTAATCTTCCCAGAAGAATCACTCTGTGATAACTGAAACGAATCTTTAAGATCTAACAGTGCATATTGGGGTTTCAACAATATATCTAACGTGACCACTCCTTTTATATAACGTGAAATTTTCTCCCATAAAGTTGTGATAAGTGGACATACCCACATATAATGAAAAAAGTCAACATTTTGCTCTTTGCATTTCGGACAATAAGAAACCTTCTGAGAATTTTTATTTTCTTGAAACAATTGTCCATAACCCAGATGAATGAATCTAAATTGCTGATCTCTCCAGCTCTCAGAAAGTACATTCTTTCTAAAATTTTGAAACGATCTCAAAAGGTCTTTGGAAGAAATGTTTATCCCTAAAAACACGGACCATTTTTTACTGGAATTATCAAGTGGATCAAAATCATTAGAAATTGGGTTTAGAAGATGTGATGAGATCCATGAAATATTATTTAGTTTGAGATCTTCAGTTAATTACACTACGGAATCATAAAACTGATGATGATTTAGTTGTGACTTTGTTTTGTGATCAATTAGTTGAAAACCTTGTCTAATTTGCAAATAACTTAACCTCTCTTTCTCAGAAAGACCATATTGTTCTTTAATTTTGTTCCAAGAAAGAGGATCTCCTGAAACTGGATCAATAATATGACTAATTTGAAAAATACCAAATCTTCTCCACCTATGAGAGACAATATTTCTTCCCTTTTTAGGAAAACCTCCCAAAAAAAAGGAGATAAGAAAGGTGAAACATTAAAATTTAAATTATTCTGTTTATACAAAATTTTCCAAGTGCTGAATGTATCTCTATATATTGGGTTTCTTTTAATATCAATATTTTGCTCTGACCAACCTCTATGTAGAGAAGAAATAATATGCTCTTTTGAGTCTAAAAATTGTTCCAAATCTAGATTTGTGAATTTCTCTCTACCAGACAACCATTCAACAATATATCTATTATTTGCAGCAACATTAAACTTTCTAAAATCTGGAACATTAAGTCCCCCTAAGCATTTAGGTTTCCTAAGTTTAGATAAAGAAATTTTTGCTTTTTTGTTATGCCAGATAAAATTACTTAAAATTCGATCCATCTTCTGCACATCTGAGTGCTTTAACAATAGTGGGAGATTTAATATAGGAAATGCAATTTTTGGAAAGATCAACATCTTAAATAATGCTATTCTTCCCATTAAATTTAATGGGCTATCCATCCATTTTTTACAAAGAGTATTCATTATTTGAATTAATGGGTTATAATTTAATGAATATAACTTAGAGAGATCAGAAGAGACCAGCAATCCTAAATATTTCAATGTACCAGAAGGAGATTTAATGTGAAGGTCAACAAGTAATTGTCTTGGAATGACATTACCAATGTTTAAAATATTTGTTTTGCTAGAGTTTATAAAGTACCCCGAAAAAGTTTTATAATAATCAAAAAATTTAAAAATGTTCTTAAGTGATAGTGTAGGATTACTAACAATTGTGGTTGGACTTTTAAAGGCTTGGGGAGGTTCCTTCTAATGGGAGCAGGGAGGAGGGGCTATCCCGTAATGTAATGACATGGAGTACGTCTAGGAAAGGAAGATCTCGGTAAGTATGAAATAATCTTCCTTTTTTTTGAACACTTTGCTACTCACGCGACAGTAGGATGTCGACTGCAAATTTTATAGCTTGCTATAGTGTATGCAGTAAAACTTTTAATTGAAAAGTTGTTACATTTGCTCCAAAAGTTTACGCCACCTTGAGGCATGCTTGCAATACGCAATAAAGATAATGCAGTGTAGTAAAAGGCTAATGAAGAACATTACATTGATAAATGTGAATTTTTATTTGCAAAATTGTCCTCTGCGTATTATATTACATTTCCCCCCAAGAGAGGATCAGAGGCAGGCCAGGAGCCCCAATAGTTCAGACTGGGGAACAAATATTGCAATAAATATACATGTATATATTTTTACAATTAAAAAAAAAAGAGAGTGAGAGTGAGAGTGAGAGTGAGAGTGAGAGTGAGAGTGAGAGTGAGAGTGAGAGTGAGAGTGAGAGTGAGAGTGAGAGTGAGAGTGAGAGTGAGAGTGAGAGTGAGAGAGATGGAGGTAAAAGTTTCTACTAGGGATGAGTGAATTTTTTCTCAGAGTTTCACCACGGAAATGACGCCCATAAACTTCAATGAGAGAAAAAAACACACACCAAATAAAAGGTTAAATTCGCCCATCCCTACCTCATACATCTTAGTAATTCATTCAATTCTAAGGGTATTGCAATCTGCAAATGCTGTGTTGTCTATTCTACATGAGTACACTTTTTGGGTGGTTGAAACTGCAGTTCATTGGAAAGAGATTACTTAGCAGATTTCCAACATAGTAACACATTTGTCTAATGTATTTCGATCAATGATAAAATCCTATGTTACTGTTAAAGTGCTGAGCTGTCTGCAGAATCTAGATACTGATTAAATAAATGTCTCAGTAGGAAACCTTATGCATTAGTTGCTTCCAATACTCAGAATCTCAAATAATGGAGTACGTTACATGATCCCTCAGATATGTTCATAAATTGACCCATGCTTATGAATATACCATGTTCAAATTAATGTATCTTCCTAAACATAATTATTCAAATAAACACCTGTTTTTTACTTTATAACTCTATAATGTGATTTTCTACAAATGTAGCTACAGTTGTGGCCTGTCTTCTGGCTATTTGAATGTTCATGTGTCTTGTAGGTGTTGGTGCTTTTCTTTGTCTAGCTGACATTTATCTTTTGGAATCGATGTTTCTCCAGTTGCTATTTACCTTCTAGATACTATTGCTTCTCTAGTTATCTAGGTATGGGTGCGTCTACTTCTCTAGTTACTATTTATTTTGTGGCTACTGTTGCTGCTACAGCCCATAAATAATACGGATAATATTTCCTCCTGCCTGATATAACACCAAGGGGCAGATTTATTAAGGGTGGAATAGTAAATTCGAATTTTCGAATTGTATTTTTGGTCAAAACTTACAAATTCGAATTGGGAACAATCCAAACTTGATTCGAAATTGAAATCCGACATTCATCAAACCTTGACCCTGGGAACAATTAGGGGCAGATTTACTAAGGGTCGAATATCGAGGGTTAATTAACCCTCGATATTCGACTAGGAACTAAAATCGTTCGACTTCGAATATCGAAGTCGAACGATTTAGCGCAAATCCTGCGATCGAACGATCGAAGGATTATTCGTTCGATCGAACGATTAAATCCTTCGAATCGAATGATTCGAAGGATTTTAATACAACGATCGAAGGAATATCCTTCGATCAAAAAATCACAGGCAAGCCTATGGGGACTTACTTTAGTTGCCGAAGTAAGGGGGCCGAAGTTTTTCTTAAAGAGACAGTACTTCGACTATCGAATGGTCGAATAGTCGAACGATTTTTAGTTCGAATCGTTCGAGTCGAAGTAGTAGTCGAAGGTCGAAGTAGCCCATTCGATGGTCGAAGTAGCCCAAAAAACACTTCGAAATTCGAAGTTTTTTTAATTCGAATCCTTCACTCGAGCTTTGTAAATGTGCCCCTTAGACTATTCCACTATTTCCTACCTAAAGCTGGCCAAGTTCATGTAGAAGTCTATGGCAGAGGTCCCATTTGAAGATGTTAATAGCCTTGGAGAAAAAACTTGATTCGAGTTTAGTCTAATTAGATTACAATTCATTTTTGAGTTGGTAATATTCATTCGAGTTTTAGACATTCAAATTTTTTCTTAGATAACCTCCCATTTGAATTTTGAGTATTATCAATTTTTTTTCTTTCGATAAATGGGCCTCCCGACTTGATGTGCCATGGAAACAATGTATGATTATTTAAGCATTTTGGGCATGCACTTTAGCACCTCATTACACAGTGAAGCTATAAAGGGATTATACTATTTTGCAGATACGATCTTTATATAATGCTCTATAATACAGTGCGTGACCATATGTACACTGTAATTGAATTGCTTTCCTCAGTAATAATGCACACACAAGCAGTACAATCATGCAGACGATAACATTCTAGTTCAATGTACATTTAAGACACTTAATTGCATATCCTAAGATTAATTAATTTTCTTTCATCAAATGATAATGTATTTTTCCTGTTATTGTATCCGTGATGTCATGCAAGCATACTGATTATGTCTTATGCAGTCTGACTGTATATGTTATTTATCCATTCATTTAGGGAAAACACAGAATTTCTGTTGTTTGAAGAATTGTTTTCATAAACTTTTTTTAGCTCCAGAGTCTGGTGCATTTGTGTTTGAAGTCTTTAGTGATGGGGAGAAATGTAATGTTAATAGGTACCTATGTATTCTATACTTGTAGTGGAAGTAAATACTTCTACTATATTTGTCTATAATAAAGTCTGTGAAAAGTAAAAATATAAAAGCAGGTTTATTTACAAAACTGCAATGAGTCTATGAATTCTGGTCAGTAAATAAGGCAAATAATATACAAATATGGGATACATTATCCAGAATGCTCAGGACCTCGGGTTATCCGTATAAGGAATCTTTTTGTAATTTGGTTCTCTATACTGTAAGTCTACTAAAAATAATTTGTGTATTTTATCTATACATTTTCATTGTCACTGACTGTCAATATATCATTTTTTTTTACACACTAGAAAACAAGCAGGCACTGACTATAAACAGTGTTGTCAAAGAAACACATTACACACATCTATTCCCATCCATCTTTTACTGGAGGTCACTTTCTCACTAGCACATTAAACACAATTTTATTAAACCAAACTTTGTTTCATTATTAACTTTTACAGAGGGACTATCCAAACTCTGGAAAAACACTAAAAGGCTCATTTATAAATACACTTACAATTTTGGATGCAATTCATCAGGTTTTACTCAGACTGCACTGTTCATCCCACAATGCAGTGCAATTGGGGCCACGGGTAGGAATCATGTCTGACACAATTGCAATGTGCACAAATATATGGGTTTTGACAAATCAGACTCAACTAAACATTTTTAGATCATGTATGTTGGCAAGCACTTCACAGTCCACTCGTCGAGTAAAAACTTCAAGTTTATTTCAGTAGATTAAAAACATATCAATCCTGACGCGTTTTGTATCACAGATACGTAGTCATAGGTGTGATTGCACACCACCTTCAGCTACGGGTTCGGGGTGATGCACCTGGGCCACTCGTTAATTTTGGTGAGTGCGGCTTTTTCCCTAATAAATCGTAATTGTGTCAAGAATGTGTGAATCCAGGAGCGTAGGACCTGGAGTATAAACACCCAGGTCACCGGCTTAAAAAGGTGAGCACGATATCTGGATGAAGGCTTATTGCTGCTTTTAAGGAAAATAAATAACAATATAATAAATCATCATTAGAAAAGTGGTGTTATCCCTCTATGATTTTGAATATGCAAAATGCCTTATACCATATCGGTTGAATTTGAGCTTGTTATTTTTGTGAATAAACATTTTTAGAGTCAGGATTCCATCATTTCCGGCATACAGCATCAAAATGAAATCTTTACCTAATTTTTAAGGTGCAAGTCTGCTGTGCTTATTGACATAGGTTTGTAGATGGATCCCCAGAATAACCACCAGCTTGAAGGTTGCTCTAGCTCTAAAAGTGCCTTTGTGTCAGTTGGACTAAATTTCACTGTTTTTAATACCTTGAGTTTAAAATGTGGCCAAAGCGATTGCAATCATTATGCCCGACTGCATATACAGCTACATATTAACACACAAGCATCACTGTTTACGATAAACTAAACATTTTGTCTCTAGCATATGGTACTGTAGATCATTTAACAGGCTGTTTCTTTGCATATGTGTGGACATTTGTAATATAGTTTTGGTAAAAAGATGCATGGAGCTCTCAATAAAATAGCCTAAGGGTGTCCGCACATTTGCTGTTGTGAGTGCCATCTGATCCCTTGCATGAGTGCAAGCATGTTAGTGACGCTTTAGTAGCCAACTGCAAATCTATCACATACTTTGGCATCAGTTTAGAAAATGAGCAAGTTCATTAAAGTGCAAGCACTTCTGTCATTGTGAATATTCTGGCAGACATACTGTATATATTAACTCCTATTATCGTATTTATGCAACATACATTGTCTCGCAAGGTTTATTAAGATTTTTGCCAGAATTGTCGCCAAATATAGACAAATTTGTTGCCAATTTTTATTGCCACCCAGAGAGAGGCATTATGTAAAGAAATGACAGAAATTGTATATTAAAAGAGGAGTATAGTCAGAAGAATAATACTTGTAATTTAAGAAAAAATTATATAATTGGAAAATGCTTTATTCCTGATAGTAATTGACCATAAGTATATTTAATAATACATTAAAAACGTAATAACTATTTATATAAACTAATTCATATTTATATATTCATTAACGTGGCCATTGGCAGTGTCAAAAAAATAAGATTATGTAGTTAACCTAAATGAGCACCAAAACTCTTGCAAACTAAATGTCTTTTACAGTACAGTGTACAGGCTCACACAGTAGGTTAAGCTTACTAACAACGGCAATTAGATCTGTGATATGGTGCACTGCATTTGCCTTGTTTTTATATACTAAACTAAATAACTTATGTACCATATTAATTATTCTAGATCTATTATGTAAAAACAATGTTTTCAGACATAAATAATCCTAAATGCTGTCCAAATAATGACCAATCTAATGGGCAGAGCAAATCCATGGATCAATAACTTACTAGTTATTGTATGAATGCTATAAAATTCTGCACAGAAATACCCACAATTACCTCATGTTATGTCACCTTATGTTATATCAACTTAATAAAGTTTTTATTGCGAAACGCGCATCAGCATCTTCTGCTTTTTAATATTTCCAATCCTTTCAGACGGCTATTAGTATTTAGAATTGATCCGATATACAACATATAGAGGGGTGTTGAAATTTAGCTCGGCTCGTACCTGCTCTCTCTCGTTTTCTACTATGCTTTCTCTAGTTTAAAACAAATCGCATGGTCTCTCGTTTTCTCTATCTTTCTTTCTCCCTATATACAGTAAATGGTTCATCTGATCTTTTCATTACAATACTCCTGACCTTGGGATGTAGAACAATAAGCATTTGCAGTGAGAAAAAAAGACAAATCAAAGCCTCCTCATTGTTAAATAACAAATAATGTATATTAAAAAAAAATCTTCCTCCCCATATTTAACGTTTCTTTTTTTTTAATGAATAATTATTGTTCAAAACTTTTCTTTTTCCTTTTTATTCAGAGTTAAGACATGAAATGAAATAAATCTGAATACTAAAAATGAGTCACAGTTAATGCATTCCTACAATTGTTCTGGCCTGAATTTAGAGCTGTGGAAATGTATCTACATTATTTTTACTTGATCTCTCCAGCACAGTGTAAAATGTCACCTTGAATGAGGCAGTGGAACATCTTGCTGCTTTAACAATAAGTTATCATATTGCTTCAAATCAGAACAACATAATTAACGATACTCCTATATCAGCTGCACAAAGGTAAAAGAGTTTCTTTTATTTTATAAAAGTATTCAGTCTTATGAAACATTTAAAAAATGCTTTTAAAATGAACCATAATTAACTCTATCATGTGAATTCTTTCAACAAAAATTCTTGTTCTGTATATGTACAGTACCATCCTGGGAAATCAACTTTAATAAGTTTAGTATATGCGTCAAAAAAGGTATTTTTTATGCAGTGTAAAGGAAGGAGTAAAATAAATGAAATTCAGGTATGGAAACTGTTATCCAGAAACATGAACCCAAAAAGATCTCCCATCGTTGTCAATTGAGAAATTATTCACTTTTTAAAATTTCCCCTTTTTTTTTTTTTTTTACTGATAATAAAAACATGCCTCACACTTTATAGTAACTAAGTTGCATACAGTTGAATTAAAGGTTTGGACAGCCCTGACCAGATTGCATATTTAGTTAATTTTGTTAGCAAAAGATACTGTAAGAAAAAAAATCAACATTTTTGGGTGAAAAATCCAAAAAAATTGTACGATTCATTGTTTTCACAATTTTTACAAGTTTTTTCCCGCAATCAAAATTTTCGGACGAGTGTATTAATTAAAAAGGAGAAAAAACCTTAGCGCATTTGGTCAGAGTTTTTATCAGAAAATATTAGTCGGACTTAAATAAATAACCCCCATAAAGTATAGTGATCCATATTATGGGGGGGGGGGCTACAAAACCCTAGTTTCCCAGGTCTTATACCTGCATTTATACAGATGTGTTGTCTCTAACATTATTCATTGCACAGCTGAAATTGCTATAATATAGCTCTTTATTTTGCACAAACGCTTTTAGACTTTTTTAGATTTGACGCCCAAAAGCACGAAATCTTTGGATTATTGAACAAAAACCAGTGCAGATCAGGATATTTTCAAAATGTCAACAGGACCTCTGCCATTGACTTTTACATGAACTCGGCAGGTCTGAGATGGTGTACTTTTAACACCATCTGGGTTTAATAGATCTTAAAAAATCCAAGTTATTTTTTCCTACAAAAAATTGTGTTTTTCCCCTTTTAAAGTCTAATCAGAATAAAATAAATAGCCACCTTAGATGGCCATGTTTGGAGTGTTCTAAAGAATCAATAACACCAAAAAATTTAAGTGTTTTAAAATAATTAAAACATAATGTCCTGGTGCCCTGCACTGATAAAACTGGTGTGTTCGCTACTATATTATATACCAACAAGCTGTAATGTACAGTAAGCAGTAAACAAGTAATGGAGGCATTTGAAACAGGGCTAAATGGCACAGGTTAAATATTTAACAACAAATAAGCTCTGTAGAACACCAAATAAACTCTGTAGAACAGTGTCGGACTGGCCCATCCGGGATGCCAGGAAAACTCCCGGTGGGCCAAGGTGTCAGTGAGCCCTCATGCTGCTAAATATTTGGCTTATTTCATGGCCATTCCCTATTATACTGTATGTAAAAAAAAAAAAAAAAGACTAGGAGAATGGAGGTTGAGTGAGGAGAGGAAGAATAATAGTACTGAGAGTGGGCCCCTGGTCTAAGGTTATGTGTTGGGCCCCTGGTCAGTAACGTAACTAGAGGGGGGCGAGCGCTGGTGCGTGATGCGCAGCCGGGCCCCCGCCTCCCTCCGTACGGCCCTGGCCCACTCGCACCCCCTACTCCACCGGTAGTTCCGCCACTGCCTCTGGTCTAAGGTTTTTTGGTGGGCCCCTGGTGTCCCAGTCCAACACTGCTGTAGAACATATTCTGTAGCTCTTATCCGCTATCTGCTAAGAAACCTGAGCATTTTCTCCTTTGAATGGCTTCCCCAACAGCTACACGTCTGATTATACACTACTATATAATCAGTGTGAGCTACACATCAGAACTTCTCCCTAGAGATCTCCTTGAATGGAGGAGGATGAAGGGCCAGTGGAAACCTCCATGTGCAGCAGGGAGGTGAGGAATCAAAGAGAGTTTGATTCCCCACTGAGCTCCAAAAGGACTGGAGAGAGGAAGAGAGAAACACCTCCCAAGAGACAAGAATGTCTAAAGTGAGCCAGAGATGATTCTTGGATTTGTGTCCACTAAAAGCAGTAGGTGCTGAAAAGTGAATTTGTGTGAACACCAATGAGGGTGTTAAAGCGGGACTGTTATTACCTATGTGAAGCAAGTGTGTTGAAGCATTGTTTTGTTCCAAATAAAAGCCAACCAATTTGAACTCTCAAATGTGGTGTCAGTCTCCTTTTCTGTACTGAAAACTGTGCCGTGGCTATGGTTTTCGCTACCTGAAGGTAACAATATATATTAGGATCCACCATCTCTTTGCTAAAAACTGGACAACCTTCACGTTACTATAATTGCAATTGTGTTTGAGCAAGGTGCAGTATTTTCTATAATTTTCTTATACAGTGATTAAAGAGCTACCCCCAAGCCATCCAAACTCTCTTGTCACTGACAATGAGAGAAACCAAGTTCTGATGCTCAACCTGAGGTGCATAAATAATGTCGACTATGACGAGACAAAATCAGCTCATTGCACTTAAGTAAAATTAAAGCTGCATTAATATTGGAGCAAACAAATTTGCTGTTTGGAACTGAGCCAGTTTTAATGAATTTAATAAACAGCTGTCTAAATCACTTATTATAAAATGTAACTAAAACCAGATATAATTAACTGAATTACAAGAATATTAACAGCACAGATATCCCTGGACTGATAGTAATGGTGCTTTTTAGAGTTGCCATAGTCATATTTCCATCATATAAGGAAAATTTGCTAGACTACATGGTTTTTATAAATGGTAACATTATTCGATAGTTACAATTATGCAAATTACATTGAGGGTATAAAATCAGATGCCCTAGTTTCTTCTTCCTTCTTTTAGACTGATTTTTCTGTTTTCAAGAAATGACATGTGCCATATTTATACCAGCAGAGTAACATTAGATTTCATTTTGCATGCATCACAGGACAGAGTAATTTCATCGTAACAACTCTAATTTTCCAAAAACTATTCTTTCTTTCCTTGGTTACAGATTTAGGAGGAGAAACATACTGTCACTATTCTTTGTCATTTTATCTTTAACAAAAAATGTAATTTCTGAAAACAGATAACAATTTAATGAAGACTCTAGTGAATACTAATCTAGTCTAAGTGAACATCTGGGTATGAATTTGCCAGGGTTATCAAACATGCTGAACACACATACCACAAAATGTTTAGCAAACATAAGAACAAATAGGTATACAGAATAAATGACTGAACCTGCAAGATAAAAAATGCATCATTTTGAATATATGTTTCTGTATTAATAGCAGCTTTTTTCTATGTTAAAACAATCAAGATCTGTAGGGCATGATAACATTTGGAGAAAACAGGCCATTTATTTTTCATAAAATGTTAATGTAGTTCCTTGTATTTCCAAATGTAAAACCTACTATCAAGTAACCACAGGTTCAACTCAACTAAACTTGAATTTATGGCCCTATTTGCAAAGGATCAAAGCAGCATAATACTGTTTTGGCCCACCTACTGCCTACTCTAGCCAAACGTGTTTCTTGGAGATATGCTTCTCCAGTCAGCCCATGAATGGCTTCTTCCATTAGTATATTATTCAGGCAAGGGAATTTGGGGATCAGAGAAGATTTTTAGCTAGTCATCTGTCTTTCTCAATTCAGAATGACAAAAATCTTTCTGTTGTTAAAATGCCCTGGAATGTTATTCCAATCAGCATAATTTGTTTAGTATAACCAGCATGGGGTCAAAAACCTCATGGAGGCAAGGTGTTGATTGTCTTTGTGGAAATCCAGATTGGGCCTTTGTTAAAACTGGGAGAAGGAGAAACAACACCACCAAAACTACTAGTGGAAGTTGGAAAGCAGGAAAGACAAAAAAACTTGGGTTCTATGTGGGTCTTTCCATATATTTCTGGGGTGTCCGAAAAACTTTGAAGAAATTTGAGATTTATAATCCTATGGGGTAGCCCTTGCAATGGTGTGGAGGCAGGGTGCAATTGTAACTGCATGCAAGGCATAGGGGCAAATTTACTAACCTCCAAAAATTCACCTTCAACGGCTTCGCTCAGGCATAGATTCGCCAGGAAAATGCTAATTCACTAAAATCCGTAGTTGCATCCAGGGCACCGAATGCTGGCGAAGTTGCACTAGCGTTACTGCGCCAAGCAAGGCGAAGTTGCACTAGCATTACCTAATTTGCATACGGCGAGAAGTTAAAGTTGAATGGACGTATATGTTGCAGCATATACATTACACTACACAAGCCCAGGAAACATTAATAAAAGAAAATAGAGTTGTTATATTGCCCTACACATGAGCCCAGTATATAGTTTATGTGCCATATGTTAGGAAATGTAGGGGGAAGCCGGTTACTCCCAAAAAATGTTATGCTCTTTTGCAGCCTTATCACCCTGAAAAAAGGAAAAGAAGCTAGCGTTTTTTGGGACTTAGAAAAATTTTAAACTATTTTTTGAGGAACTCCTATCTACTCTATTGCACTTCACCTGGTCTGAGGTGGTGAAGGCAAGTCTGGCGCAAGAGGTAACGTTCACAAAATACATTTAGGTGTCATTAAAGTCAGGTTTCCCTGATCAATTGTCTATTGTATTGTTTCAAAAAAGGGGGGTTGTGGGTGCACACCTAAGGCAAATTTCAAAATATTTTAAGCCCTGTCTAAGTAATTCAAGTAAATATGCAAATGCATGTAATTTTAAAAACAGGGTTTTTTTTGTTACAAAGTTATGATTATAAAATTGATAAGCCACCATACCATGTCAAAGTAAACCCCACACCGTGGTCCCTAACTTGTTTACCTTGTTTATCATTACTCCAGATAAAGCAACTCCATTTTAAATACAGTATAACAAAAACACAATTTACCATTTTTCATGAAAAATACAGGAGAGACAAGAGGTCCTCTGCACTCAACCCATTATAGTCCATTATTAAGGTTATATATTAAGGGGGTATCTCAAAGGGGGGTAATAGAATAACTGTTGCAAAGTCTACTTAAGATCTGGTAAACAACAGTAACCATTAGCAGGTGACCAAACAGCTGATTGGTTGCTATGGTTTACAAGTTGTTAGCACCTTTTATGCCATTAACAAACACTACTAATTATTTTAGTGCTAATACTACTTTTAGCACCAATAATTATTAAAGGTATGGGATCGGTTATCCGAAAAAATGTTTTCAAGAAAGCTCTGAATTACAAAATGGTGGTCTCCCATTGACTCCATTTTATCCAAATTTTTAAAAACGATTTCTTTATTCTGCGTAATAATAAAACAATACCTTGTATATGACCCAAACTAAGATATCATTAATCCTTACTGAAAGCAGGTATTTTGGATAACAGGTCCTAAATATAACTGTACTACCAAAATAATATAACCAATTATTCTTTAAGCTTAAAAATATTTAGGGGGTTATTTACTAAAGTTCGAATTATTCCGGTCAAACTTTTTTTCTAAGGAAAAGAATGGGATCGTGTTTAAAGTCAGATGAAAAAAGTACTCCAACTTAGACCTGTCGGGAACATGTAATAGTCAATGGCAGATGTCCCATTAACAATTGAAAGATTTTCTGAGTTGTGCTAGGTTTACGGCAAAATTTTAACTTTCGGATGATTTTAAGAAAAAAACGTAGGATTCGAATGCAAAATCTGAAATAGTTGATTGCAGCATTAACAACAAGACATTAACAAAAGACATTCCTTAGAGAGTTGATCAACATTCCCCAATTTTTAGCTCAAATGTAATTTTTGCTGAAGCCTTTTTGGCTAGTAGATTTGTAAATTACCTTGTTTTCACTCTTATATAGTATACATTCCAAATGAAAATGTGTTCAATTGCATTTTCATACACGAGGAAACAAGGTGTTTTATTTAGTGTGGCAAAAGATATTTATGGGATTTGTCAGCTCTGCCATTGCAGTGCATTTGCTGCCAGTAAAACATTGCATATTGATTACATCTAAATGATAATTTGTAGCCGGTCTGGAGTTGACACAGTTTCATTATGTGACCGGCTGGGATTCATGCTGTCTCGAAGATGCAATGTCACCTTTGAATTGCCACACAGCTTCCATTATTCACAAAACCTCAAATCTGAGAGATTGCTCTACATGTTTTGAAAAATCAATTCTGCTGCTCTATTACTGTTCACCAGAAAAATGAAGCTTTTATTGTTCTATTTTGAGATAAAATCTTGCTTACTTTTCCTTATAGCAATGATTCAATTGCAGCCCCATTGTTAAACTTTCCTAGCTGCTCACAAATTAAAATAGCATGTGATGCTCCATTTGTTGTAATGTTCCATCAAAATCATTCTGTTCACAGTAACAGATTTCATGACCTGTTTACCTAGGACATCTGATGATTTTTTTTTTCGTTCTGAGAATTGTTTTTTTTCCCACCCAATGGTTTTTGTATAGCTGTGTAGGGTAACAAAGAATCATACAAGATATATCTGCTTCCTTTTCAATGATACACAACTCTCAACTGCTAAAAGTGCTCTCAGGTCAAATAATCTCTATTCAGCTAATTATTTCTTCCCCCATGAGTAAGAAAATCATTACATTTAATTAAAATACCTCACCCTCCTTCATGCGTAATAGGTTCCAGGTCCCAGGAGATATTCTGCACTGTTATTTAATAGAACAAAACACACAAATGAAAATCAATGTGTCTATTTATATTGCACATTTTGATTATTACATAACGGGTATCCTTGAATCTTACATTTTTTTTTTACAAATAAAGCAATTACAATTTTAGATAAAATTGTTAGATTTGAATGGTTTCTTGTTTTTTGGTTGACGAATATCCCAGTATTGCAGTACTTTCAACTTTTAAGCATGAAGAACAATCTTCTTCACATTATTCAATTTGACACATTCATCATAGCGTGTTTCCGTGCACTGGAACAAGTATCAAAGTAATCATAAAAGAGGGAAAACAGAAGGTACAAGAAAAAAAAGAAAGCTTAGATGGGCTGTGCTGCTATGATTAAATGAAGAAGGAATAAAGACATTTTTAAAACTTTTCAGACAGCAGACTCCATTAATTTATTCAGACAGTGATGCTTTATATTTGCCCATGTTGGTAGTTTAATGACACATTGATAGAATAATTGAATGACAGTTTGCTTAGTGATAGAAAATCCTGCTTTTGTTCAAGAAAAGTAAAATCTTTTTTCCATTGGGTCTATCAAAATAAATGAAAGATGTCCATATAGATAAAGGGCATATTTATGAAAGACTGCAATGGTTTAGACTAAGTTAAAGGAGTGGTTCACCTTTAAATTAAATTTTAGTGTTTATGTTCTAGAATGACCAATTCTAAGTAACTTTTCAATTGGTTTTCATTGTTTATTTATTATAGTTTTTTTTTATCATTCGCCTTCATCTTCTGATTCTTTCTATCTTTCAAATGGGGATCACTTACCCCATCTAAAAATCAAATCTTCTGTAAGGCTACACATTTATTTTTATTGTTACTTTTTTAATACTCATCTTTTTATTCAGACCCTCCTCTGATTATATTCCAGTCTCTTATTCAACTAAGTGCATGGCTGCTAGGTTCATTTGGACCCTAGCAACAAAACTGCTGGAATTAAATAAAATGATGAATAAAATGCTAAATACAGTAACTCAGAACCTACAAATTATAAGAAATTAAAACGAGTTGCAAAATGTCTCGGACTATTACTCTCTACATTAATTGCACAGCAAAACAACTACAAGTGAAGTAGATAACAGTGTGTGATTGTCAGTTACAAATAAAAAGCTGATTGTTCACTAGAAAGGGTATGTCTGTTCTCTATACCTATACATTTTATAGTGGAATAGGAAAAAAAACATTCACCCTTTTGACAGTGTGCTCATTTGTTTGAGCTTATGGAAAACAAAGAATAAACATTCTCTAAACAGATTCTAGAACTTGAAGTCTCTCTGATTTCTTTAGTGAATGATGAACATTTTCTCTGAAAAGCAGAAGGACTTTGCTTTACCATGAGAACAAGGTGAGAAATCAATACAAATTATGCGACACCCCATAGGTTATATACACAAATGGATTAAGAGCCACCAATCCCCCTTAAATCCCTTAGGGAATAACAGAACACACTTTAAATAAAGGAAAAAATAAACAAGGGATTGCATAACTGTGTGAGTCTAAAGGGGTTTGAGAAATAGTTCCTGCATGCATATTATACATCAGATTTTCTGTCATTGGAAAAGTAATAATACATATATATTTATTTTTGTAAGTTCAGATAGTGTTTATACACATTTTCGACACAAGCCTAACAGAATGAGCTCATGTCAAAAGGGAGGTATTTTTCCATTTAATAAGACATAATAAGATGTCTAACATCCACTTGGGTACTACTGAGTAACTAGTAGACAGGCTATGATTTGTTTGAAACTATGAAAACGAAAAGGTAAAAGACGAATGAACCATAGAGGCATGTTATCAAATAATGTAAAAAAACAGAGTTCACCAGTCACCGACCTTTGCAAGTTTCACAGCCCTCTTTTTATATGCACTTGAATTTTTATGGGCATTTTTCTAGTGGGTGAATCTGAAAGTTCACCCTTTCCCACTGACAGAAAATAACAATTAGATAACAATCAGTATTAGATTAACTACAAACTTAATGATGGGATCTCATGCCTAGGAGCTTTCGGGACTAGAGGTTTTACCAATGAAAGACATTTCAACAATAATAAAATCTAATTCAGTGTTTGGATATTGATTTGACTGAACTTAGAATGGAAGAATAGAGTTTAGGCACAAAAACCCATTATTATTTTAACTCACACCTACCCTCACCCACACATACAAAAATATTTTAATATAATCAACAAGTACAGTGATCAGTGGGTTAAAGAATTGCCATTCTAATAGGGACTGTGGATGAATGAAACAAATACAGTACTTAAAAAAGCTTGTCCAGTAATTAATATAACATATCAAGTCCAGGAAATGGGCTACATTGTCTCCCTTTAAACTTCACTTCAAACAACTGACTGTTTGGCGATACCAGCATGATTTGCATTATGTTCCACAGTGCACTTACACAAAATGCAAGTGCAACAATCAGAATGTTACAAAAATATCTTGTTCATGATTCTTGAATGATAGGATACATTACAATAATACAGTACCTTGCAATAGAAGTCAGACTCTGGCTCGATTCTCTGATTTTATAACATAACAAATCCTAAAATGTGTTTTTGATGTATTTTTATTTCAAACCTCTGAAACTCAAATTATTGTAGAAAGCCACCTTTGGCAGCAATTAACACCGAAGTTTAGTATTTGTTATGCAGAATAATAAGAGAATTGAAGAGTCTGAATACTCTGAATATGTGAATGATTTTATTTATAATGTAGCTTTTTAACACAAAAGATAATTTACATAAAGAACTCACAGCCTAACCTTTTCTAATTACATTTCTAGAAATACACAGGTAGTTGCAGTATTGTCTTTTTCATTACCTGATTTTCATTGTACACCTTTGTTTCATTGTACACCTTTGTTTCAATTTCACATATGTAATTAAGGTTCTTCAGTTTATTCATTCAATATCTCACTGTATATTTATTCAGACTATTTATATAAAATGTAGTTTTTTGGGTGCAATATGCCATCTGTATATTAAATTAATTATGGACTCAATTTAGAATTGGGGTAATTAGCTTGTCTCAGAGCTGGGCTCAAGTCTGTCTGTCTCAAATTTAACGTCAATATCATAAATATAAAATCTGTATGTAACATTATGGGGCAAATTCATCAAGGGTCGAATATCGAGGGTTAATTAACCCTCGATATTCGGCTGGGAATGAAAATCCTTCGACTTCGAATATCGAAGACAAAGGATTTTTCGCAAATGGTTCGAACGTACGATCGAAGGAATAATCGTTCGATTCGAAGGATTTTAATCCAAGGATCAAAGGATTATCCTTCAACCAAAAAACTTAGGCAAGCCTATGGGGACCTTCCCCATAGGCTAACATTGGGTTCGGTAGCTTTTAGGTGGCGAACTAGGGGGTCGAAGTTTTTTCTTAAAGAGACAGTACTTCGACTATCGAATGGTCGAATAGTCGAACGATTTTTAGTTCGAATCCTTCAATATCAAGTCAAAGTCGTAGTCGAAGGTTGAAGTATCCCATTCGATGGTCGAAGTAGCCAAAAAAACACTTCGAAATTCGAAGTATTTTTTCTTCTATTCCTTCACTCGAAGTTAATGAATTGGCCCCTATAAGTGGAGTTATTAAGTGAATTAAAATCCAGGAACTACTTATTAGTTTTGTGCAAATGTGGTTGATTAATTATTGCAAGAAAAGATGTTTAGCAGCACTAATATATAGGTAAAGCTATACTTTCAGAACTAATCCTAATTTAATGTTAATTAAATTTTATCCAGAATGCTCTGAACTAGGGTTTTTCCAGATAAGGGGTCTGCAGTTTGGGTGCCTTAAAGAGATACCAACACCATAAATTAAACATTTTTTTTACATCTACCATAAAATTGACTTTATAATTTTGCCATAAAGTATTTGCCCAAAGTTTTTTCATTACCTGTTTGACTCCCTGTGCTCGTCTATGAGGAGGCTGCCATATTTGTGCAGCAGGAGTCCGTTAGCATTAGAAACTTTAACTGACAGACTGACATGGGACAGTCAGGTTGGCAAAACAATCAGGTTTAGGAACTTCAACTACTAATTACTTACAAAAAACAAACTTCTCAGCAAAAAGCATCAGCATGACCTATAAGTAACTTTTAGGGGCAGATTTATCAAAGGTCAAGGTGAATTTCAAGTAGTAAGACAAAACAGAGGCGCCAAAAGGATAAAAATAGCTAAAAGCACTTTAAAACCCAATGGGTAATTCAGAGGAGGTAGTAATGAACTTACCTCCTCCAAGCAGACACCAACGAAAGTGGTAATTTTCAATAATAGTTTATTCACAAAACTGTTTTGTGAATAAACTATTATTGAAAATTACCACTTTCGTTGGTGTCTGCTTGGAGGAGGTAAGTTCATTACTACCTCCTCTGAATTACCCATTGGGTTTTTAAGTGCTTTTAGCTATTTTTATCCTTTTGGCGCCTCTGTTTTGTCTTACTACTATATCGGTCCACCCCGAGTGGAGGGGTATCATCCCCTTTTTCTTCTTCTACAGAGAGCGACGTTTTATTCCTGAGAGGGGTCAGGATAATCTCCCCACCTGCCTATACAGTGGTTGCCTATCGGTAACCCTGGTTTGTGAGTATTAACTTGTTTACTCTACCATTACTCCCTGTAAAAACATATTACACTATTGGGGCTCTTGGTGTTCCTTTTTGTCTCCAAGGTGAATTTCAAGCTATTTTTTGTGTACTTCAACTAGAGAATAGTCCAATTTCGATTTGAATTTGCAAAAAATTAGAAAATTCGAATATCAAAATGTATCATGTACTGTCTCTTTAAAAATTCACTCGACCATTCGCCATCTAAAACTTGCCGAATTGCTGTTTTAGCCAATTGGGAACCTCCTAGAACCTATTTGGAGTCAATTGGTGGACTTTGAAAAATCAAAGTTCTTTGTGGGAAAAACTTCGAATCGAATACGATCTAATGCGCTATTCCTTCAATTCAAAGGTTTCGAATATGGACCTATTCGATTGAAAACGGATCTATTCGACCCAAAAAAAATCTTTGACTTAATTTTGGTTGGTCTTTTTTAATTCGAATTTCAAAGTTTTGTTGATTTGAAATTCGACCCTTGATAAATATGCCCCTTAATGTACCTTCATATTTTAAAAAGTAGTTTTATTAGTGTTTATTGAGAAAAAAGTAAATCATTTTAAAAATGTGAATTACTTGATTATAATGGAGTGTGTTTAAAAAAGTGAATAAAGCTCAGAATCCTTATAATAGCTTTAATTTCCATACACGCGAATGCATTGGGAACACTGCACATTCTATTCCAAACAGAAACATGAAGAAAAATGTATCAAATTTGTGTTATTCTTTTACAGAAAGTGAAGACAATGGAATATTATTTTGCTTTCCTTTGAATCACAGAACTAATATTTAGTTGTATAATCAGTTTTTCTGAGAACTGCTGCACATCTGTGTTGCATGGAGTCCACCAACTTCTGCCACTTGTTACATTCCACAATTCTTCTGCATTTCTTGGTTTTGCCTCAGAAACAAAATTTTGATGTCACCCCACAAGTTTTCTTTTTTATTAAGGTCCGGGGATTAGGCTGGCCACTCCATAACGTCAATCTTATTGGTCTGGAACCAAGATGCTGCTGGTGTGTTTGGGGTCGTTCAAGGACATTTTCTCTTCTGCATAAGGCAACATGACCTCTTCAATATTTTTATGTATTTAAACTGATCCATGATCCCTGATATGCAATAAATAGGGTTTCAGCTTTTGAGATCATTTTAGCTGAGTTTTTTGAATTTTTTTGAATTTCTATATATGTTTTCTCCTCTCTAATAAACTTTCACATTTTACCTTGAAAACTTCTGGGTATTGCATGAAACCCAGTGCACATCAAAAAATCATTGGGACTTCTCCCATGGATTTATGGCAACCGCGAGAGGTCTGAGATGCCAGATTTTCAGATTAAGATTTTTCCATCTTCGGGGTTTAATAAATTTCGAAAAATTTGTGATTTTTTTATGAATAAGCCCCTATAAGTGTGGTGTAAAAAAAATGATTGTCATTTACTGTTAGTTAAGCAGTCACCATTTTATTCTGGCTGCACAGAGGTATAACAAGGTATAAATATACTGGTTTAAAAACTGTAGAACACCATAGCTATGCAAATTTTGGTCTTGCCTAATAGAGAAGCAGGATATAAAACTTTGCTATGTTTATTAGGATATTGAAAGGCTTTATGGTTGCCATCCCACAAGTCTAGCTGAGCGGAGCACTTTCCTGATTTTGAGAGTTTTATGGTGCTGTTATGAATATTAATCACTATAAAATTATATGTTTTTACCATTAGTGCTATTAAATGTGATTTTTTTTTCTTTCCCTTCAATTATCAGTTGCAGGATTGCCAACTAAGAATATATATATATATAAGGTCTCTTGCCATTGCGCAAGTCTGGGAGGCCTGTTTTTCATAAAACGACTCATTTAAATTGCAGAGAAAGCTAATTTTGTTTTGACAAGAAATGGCATAACATGTCACAGCATTCATTTCAAAGGAATAATGAAATCTGAGTAACATGGCGGCACATAGGATGCTATCCCAAATGTCAATAAAAATTGCTCCCTCAGTATGCAGGCAAGTTGGTAGGTGAACCAGATGTATTCAATCAGGTGGTTTTTGTACAGAATACTAATTCATAGAACATGTTCCCTTAGCATTAAAAGGATTTAACAAGTCAAACAGGTCCTTTAGCTTTTGCAGTGGGGCCAAGTATTTGATTAACCTCATACAGAGCACATTCATTAAGTTTCTTCGGTTATTGCAACTGTGCTTGTTAGAGATAGCAAAGCTACTTTTTCAACATTCTACATTTTCCATTAACCATTTATTGTAAAGTTATGTTATTTCCACTGAACTCCTTTGCTACACAGATTTTGTGTGACAAAGAGGGTATGTCCTATTCCTATTAGACTTTTCCTTTGAATCTATCTTTTCAATCTCATACCATACATTTATTCATTTCAACTTTCTCCTCACTGATCTAGCTAATCTGTTTGTAGCAACATAAAGAAATCAGATCTAGATAAAGTTTCATTCTGTACATTGGAAGTCATGTTTCTGTCCTGGGGTCAAGTTAAATGCACCATACACAACAAATAAAACAACAGTATATTAAATGGATTAGATGGTAAATATGCTGAAAGAAAAGACGTAAAATGTCAATGTCAACTTTTTCATGAATGTGTCATCTTTCTGCTAGCTCAGCCAGCCATG
Organism: Xenopus laevis; assembly: GCF_017654675.1. NCBI lineage: Eukaryota > Metazoa > Chordata > Amphibia > Anura > Pipidae > Xenopus > Xenopus laevis. The sequence goes on from NC_054376.1 coordinate 51,422,001, forward strand.
GTCAACAAATCATGCTCTTTCTTACTAACAACAATTTATATATGCATTTAATCGGTTTTAAAGGGAGCAAATGTAATGTGCAAAGTGCAATTTTCAGACACAGGTCTCCTTATTTTTTACCCACAATCCAATATTTTTCAAGGTTTCCAGCATAACTTCGGGCTCTCACTAAGCAGCATCAGCCACATGCTGCATGTTATGCACCAACACAGGCATAAAGTGATTTTCATATGTTTTCAGTAGTGATGGGCGAATGGGAAAATTTAAAGAACCAGTAACAGCAAAAATTCTCTTCCTCTCCTTTCCAGAAACGGCGTCAGGGAGACAATCCATCGTGCGGCACTCAATTTCTCCTCCCTGGCTATCTCCTATATGAGAGGCAGGGAGGCAGAAATCGAGCGCCGCACGATGGATCGCCGATCGCCTTTTCTGAAGAGGAGTGCAAGCGGTGTTTCGGTAAGTTATTTCTTAGCAAAGATTTAGGGACTTTAAAGATTAATATGTGTTGGTGTCTATTTTCCGTAGCATACTAATGAATTTTTTTAAAAAATTGTTTTGCTGTTACTAGTTCTTTAACCCGTTTAGCTTTGCCAAAAATCTGCCGTCTGCGAAAATTTGCCAAAATGCATTAAAGTCTATGGGTGACAATTTTTTTTTTGATGCTCAACATTTTTTTTCTCCCATTGAAGTCTATGGGCGTCATTTCCACGGCAAAACACAGGGAAAAAATTCACTCATCCCTAATTATTTGTTTTGCAAACACAAGTCACAAATAGATCTGAGAATCTATTAAGCACTCACATTAGTCCTAATTTACATCTACAATATCTATGTGTAAATACTAGTGATGGGCAAATTTATTCACAAGGCATGGATTCGCAGCAAATTTCCGCATTTCGCCACCTGTGAATTTTTTTGTGAAACAGCTGCAGGTGTAAAAATTAACGCGTGCTAAAATTATTTTGACTTAATTGACTTCAATGCATTTTGTAGATTTTTCGTAGTTTCGTTAATTTTTCCGTAGATCAGAAAAAATCTTGGCAAAGCAAAACGGGACAGATTAAGCCAATAAATACCTGCATGTATAAAATACACCATATAAGTTAGCACTTGACAGAAATGCTTTAGTGAGGTCTGCAGATATACACAGCAGTTTAATCAAGAATCATAGATTTAAAAATGCCACCCTCCTCTCCTGTTACTTTCTAAACTGAATCTGTCTTTTTCTTTTTTAAGAAAAGTAACAGCAAATGTCAGAAAAGCTTGTTGTATTTTCCCTCCGTCAAAATTACAGTGACACAATAAATAGCTTGCATGATTGTTTCAAAGTCTAGATCTTGACCTAAAGTACTTCTGAGAGCAATCGAAAAACTTAAATGGATTTATGGCTTCATGATTGTTCATGGCAATTTAAGGAGAAACCGTTATAGACAAAAATGGGCAACATTAAAATGTATGGACTTCAGAAAGTAAAATGATGTTGTTCCAGGTAAAGCTGAACTAGTATGAATTTGTCAACTTTAACAGTGCGGCTTTAGAATTCATATACTTTCAGCAAGTATTGCTAGCCAAGGAGATAAAGGAAGTTAATTTTCAGTGGGTTTTGGCCATACAGCACCCAAGGCCCAATGCACAGCATAATAAATGCATAATAAACTGATAAACTAATTTATTACTGTATTTGTAATCCAAGTTTAATGACTAGCAAAAACCAAAACAAATGGCACCTCCAGTACAGGAGAAAAATATAGAATGATATTTCAAGTTCATGCGTGATGCTAACTGATAAACTGATGCATCTCCCTGACCTTGGAACGCCTATGGAAGAAACATTACTAAATAAATTGTCTTTTAGTTGAATGACGAGATACCAGCTGATGGATCATGTAAGGGTTTCATACAATTCATGATCTCATTTCCAAGTAAGCATCATTTGTCTTGGATAAAATAATTCATATGTGAGTCAGTTAATGACAATTTCTTACTGCTTTTGCACAAAAATATTTATGTAAGAATTTATATTGCAGTTTTAGGCATTTCATTTTACTAGTCCATTTCTGGGTGACTAAATATGTTTCATCTTTCTCTCCAGAAGAAAAAAAAAATGATTACAATATTTTTCGATATGTTTAAAGTGTGTAACCTGCCCTGTAATGTAATTCTGTAGCATATTTTCAGTTGAAAGAAGAAAGCAATGACAGATTAACCTCTAATGAAAGAAGGAAGAAGAGGTGTTGAGAGGTGACTGACAGGGATGGAAAAAACAGAGAGAGACTGGAAGGGGGATAGAGGAAAGAACACCCCCCCCAAAAAAAAACAACAGATCAGTGTACTTAAATACCCTTAACCTGTGCAAGATCCCCAGATGCAACATACAGGGTCTTGACTGACTGCCAAATTTGAGAATGGGAGTAGTTACCAAAAATTAACTCATTTAAATGTAATTAATATATGGAAATAAAGTGAACCAGAGGCTTGCAAATGACCACCCTTTAAAACATTTCTTGTTTGAAAAAGCACATACATTATATAATGGCATTAAATTATGCCATAAATAAGTATCTAGTTCTTTTTGCAATATCTAAAGAAACTTTTGCAAACTAGCAGGATTTTAATCATAATTCCTTTATTTTTTGAAGTGACACAGCATGCAATGATAACGTTATTATAGATCAAGTTCAGTACTCAGATGTTTTAAAAATAATCAGGTTAAAATGCCTTCAAACACTGACAAAGGCACAATAATAGAAACAGATTTCAACTGTGATTAATATTCAGAAAAAACACTTTTGCATGAGTTCTACAGTATGTAGTGTGTAACAGATTAAGGGGCAGAAATAGATTTTCATTTCAAATAACAAAGCAATGTCATAATTTAATAGATTCACACTGACTAATCGTATACTTAAACATATTGAACTCAGTAGTGCCATATGGCAAACAGCAAATCAAGAAATTAAAATGTATCAAATGCTAAGATCTTGTATTGTTCTGTTATAACAGCTTTTGGGATACACAATGTAACAAGGAAGTTTCTTTTAAATACCATTATCACTGTTTAACCATGTATATGCAAATTCTGGTGACATTTTTTTCAGTCTGAATGATTTATGGGTATGGGATCCCTTAACTGGAAAGCCGTTATCCAGAAAACGCACAATTACAGAAACACCATTTCCCACAGAGTCCATTTTAAACAAATAATTCTTTTTTTTTTTAATTATTTCCTTTTCCTCTGCAATAATAAAACAGTACCTTGTACTTGATGGTAACTAAGTTGCATTTCTCTACTAAAGAAATAGAGATTTCAGAAATGGTGAAGTGTTCATGAAAAGCATCTTCTCACTAAAGGAATACGGCAAGATAATGTTCAGGAAAGTAAATGCAAAGATTAATTCACACTATCATGAAAAGGTCTTGCTATAATATTCTCTAAAGAGAAAGTGTTTCATTGTTCCACCAGTTTCTAACCTTGGTTTCCCCTTCATTGCATTGTGTTTATATTCTATTACAGGAAATCAAATGCTAGATATATATTGTAAGCTTCGTAAGCTTAATTTTTAATGGCAACTACTTTTCATTCCTACAAACTGTCTTTCTCTCTCTCTCTGTCAAAGGGCGTATTTATCAAAGGCAGAAACAGACCTGGCCTTGTTCTCCAAATGTGAAATTCACACATTTTTATTGAATTTTATTAGATTTTTAGAAGCATATTTATTAGAGGCAGAGGCGATCCTGACCTCTCTGCTGCCTGAGGGGGCTTTCCTGCTGTTGCCCCTCCCCCTTTCCCCCCGCACTTACCTTTTCAGCACCGGGGGGGTCCCATCACTAGTGTAGAGTTTGCAATTGCACGTTCTGCACTAGAAGAGCCAAATTTCTGGTTGGATAACTGGCCTGTTCCACATCTGCACTCTCTGTTTCTTGTCCTTCCTGTACATGAACAGTTCCCTTGCCTGCCTAGAACTTACCCCTTGGTCCTCTCACTTTAAGACCTGATGGCATTCAAGATGCACTGGGCTTCTCCCAAAGAGAAAGGTGGTTGTTAAGGCCGGAAACATGAGCTGAAACTGGAACCTTGGTGTTTGTCCTGAGTTTTGGGATACCATATGACAACTGACACATGTGCTTTTCCAGCTCCTCTTGATGCATACTGTGCTCACGCAACAATCTTTACAACACTGAAAACTAACTTGAATATGAATATTATGGTCCAAAATCCATTGGCACTATACAGGTATATCCATATTATAATACACAAAATGAATATATTGTAAATTATATCCTTATAAATGGTGAGTTTTGATGTCATCAGTTATAAATGGTGAGTTCTGATGTCATTTCAGTCACATGACTCACTGAAATTTGTGTATTATAATAAATAAAGTACCCCCAGTTGCAAAATATGAGGATATTAGAAGTTACCTTGGAGTACTATGACCTGTATAAAAACACTCGGCCTTCAGCCTTGTGTTTTTATATGGTCATGAAACTCCTCAGTAACTTATAATATCCTTATATTTTACAAGAGGGGGTACTTTATTCACTATATATCCATATTAAGTGTTCACAATGGCTGGTGGCTTAAATAGTGCACATTTGTCATTTACCACCCTGGTTTTCTAAAATCTATGGCACAGTATCACAATCAATGGGCAAAGTTTAGCATTTTGAATAAATACAGGCAGCTAGACCAAGCTATACCCAAGCAAAAAGTATGTTCAATAACAGGTGACAAAATGTGACATTCATGCTGATGTGCACTGAAGCCAATTAAAATTATATACTGTTTCCAAAATAATCAAGTTGATCATAACTATCCCCCACTCAGCAAGCTGTTCTCCTTTCAAGTAAGAGTTGCTGTCAAATTTTGATTGACAGTTAGGCAAAATACATATTTTAGGAAGTTCCTCCTAGCAGACATATTAGGGATAATTGAAATACACAACTCCAGCAAAAATCCTGCGTGTAGTGGGAACATATTTCTGCCAAAGTTGGTTATTTTGAAAGAGTATGCTAAAATACATCTTTTAGGCAAAGGGAGCCAAATAATTGGTTCTGTCTGTGTGTTTTTATGAAATATTAAAATAATATATATAATATTGTCCTGTCTAAACAAGGGCCCTATGTGACCGTGCAAAGGTTTTTGGCCTCCAGCCTGTTAAAGCCCTCCATACACGCCCCTGTTAACAATCAACGTTTTATTAATAGTTTTTACACTGGATAACCATCATACTGCATAGAAAAAACTGCCAGCACTGATAATAAACAAAACAGAGATACAACAGACAAAATGTCTACATGATGCATTTTCACAAGAGAAAAGAAAACATATTACTGCTTCCAGTCATTAAACATATAAATGTGTTTTCCTTTTCCATGATTATTTATTTATTGTGAAATAAAGGCAATTAGCCCTTAGGCTTGCAATATGTTCATTAATCTGGTAATGAAATTAAGTTAAGTCAAGTTGGATAAAGAATGAAATAACAAATGTTATGAATGCCTAATGTCAGCTTACAAGTTTTGTTCTAAAATATTAAAAATATTGTTACTATTTTTAACCAAGTAACATTTGGGTACAATCAGTCTTTGTCTAAAAATGTTTTTTTCCCCCCTCTCTGTTTTTAGCCAGCATAACCACACTGTTCTGTAGAATACTTGGAACATAGAAATAATGACTCACAATGAAACAAATGTTTTTTTTTTCAAATGCCCTTGGGGGTTCAGACATGATACAGAGCATGGGATTTAATATCTTTAATATTTCCTAAGACATGGTTATTCACATGTTCCTAAAGATAATCCACATAGCGTCTATCATTTACAGGTTGCTGTATTGTTACTGTGGCTGCACATAGTTGGTCATAGAAACCTAAAGACACACTACAACACAACTGTGTTAAAAATAGTGTTTATTATAATACTCATAAGATTTTTTTATTCTTAATAAATACACAAAGTGACACCCCCCACAAAAAAAAAAGAAATCAACTAAAGTCAAAGGGAAGAGACAACTAGCTCCGTTTGTTTAATGCACTGTTATGGCCATCAGATGCTCAGAAATATATAACAACCTACCATTACTGTTTTACTGTGTTACAATGATTTATATATATATATATGCTTTCATATATAATGGTATATTATTAAATTGTTATTATTAAATGTAGAAAAATGGCAAATAGCTCTTAATTCTAATTGATTCATAGACACACATAAATAGATATACTGCTTAGTAGGTATCAGTGTATTTTTTTCCAATGCCTATAATTTAGCCTGCAACTCTTTAGGATAATGTCTAATAATAAGGGATAATAGGGAGACATAGGGCAAATTTATTAAAAGGCGAAGTGACTAACGCAGGTGAAAATTCGCCAGCGTGGCGTCATTTCGGTACTTCTATTTACTAACGGTGGCTGGTCTAACTTCACTAGCGAAGGAGATAGACTCCTTCGCTCTGGCGAATGTACATAACTGTGCAAATTCACTATGATGCAGATATTACTGAACGTTACCTCTTGCGCAAGACTTGTCTTTGCCACCTCAGACCAGGCAAAGTGCAATAGATTAGATAGGAGTTCCTAAAAAAGTCCCAAAAAACACTAGTGCCCTTCCTTTTTCAGGGTGATAGGCTGAAAAAGAGCGTTTAATTTTTTTTGGGGTAACCGGCTTCCCCCCCACATTTCCTAAAATATGGCACATAAATTATACAATGGGCTCATGTATAGTGCAGTATAACAACTTTATTTTATTTTATTAAGGTTTTACTGGGCTTGTGTAGTGTAATATATTTGCTGCAACATATATGTCTATTGAACTTTAACTTCCCAGAAGTATGTAAATTTGGCAACGCTAGTGCAACTTCGCTTCGCTTGGCGCAGTAACGCTAGTGCAACTTCGCCAGCATTTTGGAATCTACGCCTGGTGAAGTGTTACACTGTAAGCGAAGGCCGTCGCTGGTGAATTTTCGGAGGTAGGTGAATTTGCCCCATAGTATTCCAATGGAGTGTGCTTCCTTTCAGTTGAGAGTATAACAATAATAATTTTACTGAAAAAAATGTATGACACTAATGGGGAAATGTAATAAAAGTCGGTAACCAAAAAAATATTTGCAATGAGAAAATTTATGCCTTTGTGCAAACAAGTTTTCCTTTGCACAAATTTAATATAACTTTGGCGAACCTGGAAACTGTTTAGCGACCACTTCTGACAGTGGAAGAAGGTTTGCGAATTTTGTAGTTAGCGCCAGTGCGCAGTGAATGTAATAAAACCTCTTACTGAAAAATTTGTTATGTTTGCTCCAAAAGATTACGACACCTTCAAGCATTTCTTATAAGTGGGCAATGCGCAATTAAAATTCGCAATGTAAGAACAGTATTACGTAAATAACAGTATTAGTAATTAAGAGTATTACATTGTGAAATTCGATTTTTAATCTGATTTGTGCTAATTGTTTTGTTCTTTCCGACTTTTATTACATTCCCCCATATATGTTAATATTTCCCCTATGATATTTCCATATAATCAAATGAATGTGAATAGCTTTGCTTACAGCAGTCACAGGAGCTGAGCACTTGATAATGCCTAGTATCCATTTAGACTGTAAGCTCTATGGAATATATTATCCACTGGGCAATTGGGACACTGTGACACACTTAAAACAGCACAATGACAAATAAGTCAAACAACCGGTGCGAAAGACATTTGTTAGGGTGAAAGCATTTGTATAGTGACATTGGCAATACTAATGAATAGATTTTAACATGATTAATTTTGTAAATGCGAGGCTTATTTGAGAATGCCATTGTGTTGAATCTTTAAAGTTACCTTCCACGTAGAACTCTATTATGGAGATGCAAATGGAAAGTTTATTATTGTTAATTGTTCTCATTTTTATTTTTGACAGACGTTCAATGTGTAATAATGGGCTGTTGCTTTTCAGCCACATTTTCTCTTTTAGACAGAACTCAAAGGCCAGTGAGGGAACCACAGCCAAATCCCAGATCCAAAGAGACTTTTTATATGTAAATCTTAGAATTTCAAATACAACACTTCAGTTGTATAATGAATCATGTTAAACACATTAAAAAAATAAAATGCAGAAATAAGTAAATTAAAAACAGAATCTACAGCCCATATTATTGTGCAGTTAAATATTTACTGGTTTAAAGGAAAACTATACCCCCCAAACAATGTAGGTCTCTATAAAAAGATATTGTATAAAACAGCTCATATGTAAAACCTTGCTTCATGTAAATGAACCATTTTCATAATAATATACTTTTCTAGTAGTATGTGCCATTGGGTAATTATAAATAGAAAATTGCCATTTTAAAAAATAAGGGCCGCCCCCTGGGATCGTAGGATTCACTGTACTCACAAACATACCAACAAACCATACATGTTGGGTCACATGAGCCAATTAACAGACAGAGTTTTATCTTTTGCTTCAACACTTCTTCCTGTTACAGTTAGAGTTGAAGTATTTCTGGTCAGGTGATCTCTGAGGCAGCACAGACACCATTACTAAATGGTGGCTCAAGGCAAGAGATAAATGGTAAAAGGGCAATATTTACTTAAATATATAGACCAGTTTGGTAAGATTCTTTAATATGCCACTTAATATGATATGAACTATCTGTTGCTTAAGTGTTAATTTTGGGGGTATAGTTTTCCTTTAAACACTATTTAATCAGCAAATAAAAATCTCTTTTTGTATTAGCTTGAGATATTGAGGTATTTTCTTAAACCCCCTTCCCTCTATTTTCCACTCCAATAAATATACCTCCCTTTTGCCTGTTCGGCCCTCTCTTGCTTCAACCAGCAACAAGTACCTGTACAATGAGACCTTGATTTTTGTTTCCACACCATCCCCCTTTTTTCTTCTTATCAGTTGTTTCATTCTTCTGTTGGGGTGGGGGAGTCATGGACCCCAGCATCCAAAAAGTTGTTGTTCTGTGAGACCACAATAGTATTGTTATTGTTACTTTTTATTACTTATCTTTCTCTTTAGACCCACTATTATTAATCTTCCAGTCTCTCATTCATGTATCACTGTCTGGTTGCTAAGGTATGGCTGATTAAAATGAACCATTGGAGAGCTGCTAAACAAAATTTAAATGAATCAGAAACAAAAAAAAAAGCTTCAGAATATCATTATCTACATCATGCTAAAGCTAATATAAATGTGAACTACTCATTCAAGGACCATTTAATAACAATGTGCCAATAATGACAGTGTGATAGTGTGTTATTCTTAGATCCTTACTTCAGTACATGTTTGATATAAGAACATCAACAAACTAATAAAATTGCATACAAAAGAAATAAAACACATTAACGCATTGATTACATAAGAAATCACAGAACTTATAATATTACTGGGCCCAATAGAAAACAAATGACAGACCCCAAAGACATATATGAACTCAGTGATAACTTTTCATAACATATCACTTCATTTAACAATAAAACTCTGTCTAGATATATATTCTTCCCCTCACTTTCACAAAAGCTATCTTGCTACTAGGCAGTGCTTTGAATGACAGACTAGAGAGAAGATAGAAGTAGAAGATAAATGGCTACACACAATCAATTTGTTTTTTATTTTTTTAGGGGGAAATGTAATAAAAGTCGCAAAGAGAAAAACAATGAGCACCGAGTCAGAATAATCTTACTTGGACAGACAAATTACACTGGGAGAAGTCACAGAAGCCATTGGTACTGTAGCTTCCCCTCTGGGAAGACCCCGGGCCTTGATGTCCTACCAGTGGCTGTGTACTGGTTACTTAGTGATGAACTTGCCCCACAACTCCATACTTCTCTACTAGAGGCTAATAGTGCAGGCACCCTCCTTAAATCCTTCTACTCCATATTGATTGTGCTTATATTGAAAGAAGGGAAAAACCCAGACCTGTGTGACGCTTACAGCCTCAATTCACTTATAAATACAGACGTTAAGGTCTTAGCAAAAGTTAAGTGCCCTAATAAAGTGATAACTTTGATTGTTCACCCAGATCAAACAAGCTTTATGCCTAATAAGAGTACCACAATAAACTTCCGTATATTGCACTTCCACCTTCAAACCACTTGAACAAATAGAGGCTCTCCTATTCGCCTTGGTGATAAAACCCTTTGCCATTATGGTTTGACAGACCCTGCAGTCGTATGCTTCAAGAGTGGGAGACTAGAAGACAAAATCGCATTGTATGCGGGCGACCTCTGAGTCCCCAGCCCCCCACAGTAAAACAATAGATAAAGCAAGTTAATGGCAGACTTCCGCTGATAAAACTAACATACTTAGCCAGAAAATCTCCCCTTAAATTAAAAAAAAGTTGGGATCCATGTCTAGAGGCTTGTCCTAAAGCAAACCCTATGGTAAAATAAATGTAAATAGACTGGGATTTAATACTATGAGCTTAGCTCTGCTCTATTACATGCTGCCTCTGCTTTGAAATGTTGTGGTTCTGTGAGACCAAATATACCCTGATGTAGCAATGCTCACATTAACTTGTCACACCTTGTGCCTTGTGTTTCAAAGATATACATGCTACCCCTGCTTTGATATGCTGCGGTCCTACGAGACCAAACACATTTTGACTTAGAAATGCCTATTTTGTTTTGTCTTCTTATGGTCTGTTTAAAATGCAAAATATAAACCTTTTAAAAAAAAAAAAAAAAAATTTACATTTTGCAATGTAATATTCTGCCTTAGACTGTCATTGCATTGCAAATTTTAATTGTGCGTTCTGCACTGCGCACTAGTGAAATAACATCTGAAATCTTTCTTCCACTGTATTTTTTGCTTAGCAAACAGTTTTTTATTATTATTATTACATTCTCCTATTAGAGTCTTACAAACACTAGGCAGGTTTGCCTCATTGCTGAAGCCTGTAGAAACCAATAAGAAGTTAGTTTTGGTCCAGCTCCTGCAGGTAGAAACACGAAAATAAATATGTATCAATTGCTATGCATTACTGTATGGCCAAAGTTCCACACTGACTGAAATTCCATATATTTTTAAAACGTTTAGTTTGATTTTCTCAAGGAATGACACTATTTCCTATTTCTGCAGGACAATGATAAGCAAAATAATAGGTTTCTGTACTTTTATATACAGATAAACTCATTCTTGTAATCATTAGTTATATAATTAAATATCCTGGAAACTACATAATCATAAAGTATATGTTTGATTTCCTTTAAAGAATCAGTACTTTTTCCTGTTTGCTTTCCATACATCTGCATCATTCTTGTAATAGGCAATGGATATTCATGGAGAAATAAAAGCCTTAATTCTAAAAGGATGGAATTTATGAACATAATGTAATGACCATAACTTCAAAAAATTAATGAGTTTTAAAGTGAAAAGTGAAAATATCATGCACTGTTGCCCTGCACTGGTAAAACTGATCAGTTTGCTTCAGCAACACTACTGTAGTTCATATAAACAAGGTGATGTGTAGCAATGGTGGAAATTGAAAAAAAGGCTATATGGCACAGGTTAAATAGTGGATAACAGATAACACCATTATGTTCTACCGAGCTGATCTGCTATCTGGTAAGTGGTTCTGTAAGAGCAATAACTCGACTGTCTCTCCTGGATTCTTCTGGGGTTATGCTGTGGCATGCATTCATATGAGTTAATATGAAGATGTTTAACAGAAGTCTGCTATAGCTTGAAAATCAAAAATTTTTTCATGGTTTGTTCAAGGTAAAAAATGTATTTATTCAAATATCGCAGTATCGTTTCTAACAAATCGTACTCAATAGCAGCAGTCTGCATGTTTGTTTTTGTTTAGTATGCTAATGAGACTTCAAGAAAGCACACAATAATTGTATTTATTGGGATTTATGGTTTATGGAGAAATAGCCTGTCCTTTCCTAGAATCATAGTTCTTGATGATGTCACTTGGGTTCCTTGCTTATTTTCCATTTAAACACATGCCATTCTGTAAATTGCAGACTGTTACCTAGAGAAGATGAAGCCAGAACATTTTGGCAGATTACTTTTCAACCTTATTCTTTTTTACTGGATAATCTCTTGCAGTGAAGCTCATTTTTCTAACTAAACATTTCAGCAACAAAGTAAGGTAGATTAGAGACCAAATTAGGTCTCCCACAAAATATAATTCTTCTAGGAAATATTAGATTAGTTTGTAATAGTTTTGTCTTCCTTTGGTTTTGAGTCATCAGTGATTGATAACCTTATGCAAGGGTCAATAAAGTTAGGGTCATGTATTAGCTATATTACTGCAAATGATGATTTTCAGTTTTATGCTATGTATAATTAACACCAGACTTATTCCACTAGCTATTAGTGTAGACCCCAAAATAGATCCCAGACAATGGGGGCTACTAACTGACATCAAATTAATACATTGGCCAACAATTTAAAAGATAACTAAAGCCTAACTACAGAAGTAGTATCGAGTTGTTGTACATGTTGTACATCATGGTTTGATATCACCACCCTTCCCTCCCCAGCAGCCCATCAGCAGCCTATCAACAGAACAATGGGCAACTAATCAGATAGCTCACTGACATTTGCTTGTTTTGCTAAAGGTGCAACATCCATAATGTTGTACTTGGGTATGGATTTATCTCATGTCCTCCTTAGCCTTAAAGGGATACTGTCATGGGAAAAAAAGAAATTTTCAAAATGAATCAGTTAATAGTGCTTCTCCAGCAGAATTCTGCACTGAAATCCATTTCTCAAAAGAGAAAACATATTTTTTTATATTCAATTTTGAAATCTGACATGGGGCTAGACATATTGTCAATTTCCCAGCTGCCCCAAGTCATGTGACTTGTGCTCTGATAAACTTCAATCACTCTTTACTGCTGTACTGCAAGTTAGAGTCCCCTTCATTTCCCCCCCCAGCAGCCAAACAAAAGAACAATGGGAAGGTAACCAGATAGCAGCTCCCTAACACAAGATAACAGCTGCCTGGTAGATCTAAGAACAGCACTCAATAGTAAAAACCAATGTCCCACTGAGACACATTCAGTTACATTGAGAAGGAAAAACAGCAGCCTGCCAGAAAGCATTTCTCTCCTGAAGTGCAGGCACACGTCACATGACTTGGGGCAACTGGGAAATTGACAAGATGTCTAGCCCCATGTCAGATTTTAAAATTAAATATAAAAAAATCTGTTTGAAATGGATTTCAGCGCAGAATTCTGCTGGAGCAGCACTATTAACTGATTCATTTTGAAAAGATTTTTTTTTCCCATGACAGTATACCTTTAACTTTTAACTATGTAACTTGCTGGTTTCCATGATCTTTGGTCTGGACCATGGATTAAAATGACAGCTGTTCCCTCCCTCTGCTGTCCCAAGTGGAGTAAGATCTTCATAAACCATAAAACTATAAAAAGCCTTGTGCCCTAAAGGGCACTGGTGATCACCTATAGTGCAAGGAAAGTAGAGGATAGGAGTCAAGTTAACAGGCTCAGCTCATTGCTGGCTTACTCACATCAACCAGTAGTAGGTATTGATAGTCAGACACAAGTCACAGGGGATTTCCTCTGCATCAATCCCAGCAGGCATTGCACATTTAAAGATAATGTGACTAATTGTATCCAAATCCATTTCTCTAAAAACATTTACATTTATTCTTCCATATTAAAGAGCAGAAATCCGTACAGTATACATGGTGGAAAAAGTTTATACCCTTAACACCTAACATGTTTCATTCCCTCATGGGGTCTTCATTAGAGGTGAAATACCTCCTCCCAAGAGAATTTCTTATGTATTTTCACACATGATGTCAATCGATACATCCTCAGGAGGAGGTGGAAGGCAGCCAAGGCGGAGAAAGCAGAGGAGTATACCACTACGTGGAGCCAGGGAGCACCTCTAGCAATGCAAACAAATCCTTCAGCTATCTGGTTAGCTGCCCATTGTTCTGTTGATAGGCTGCTGATGGGCTGCTGGGGGGGAGGTGGTGGATATCACTCCAATTTGCAGTGTAGCAGTAAAGAGTGACTGAAACTTATCAGAGCACAAGTCACATGACCTGAGGGCACCTGGCAAACTGACAATATGTCTAGCCCTATGACTTAAATTAAAGATAAAATGATCTGTTTGTTCTTTAAATTAATTGATATCAATGCAGATTTCTGCTGGACCAGCACATTTAACTAATGCATTTAAAGAAACATGTTTTCCCACAACAGTATCCCTTTAACCTGACTGCCTAACACCAGACAACTTTATCACCGATTGTTAGTAACCCTCTCCTTTATCTCAATTGTAATTGGTAAAATTAATGTAATTTAAACCAAGAGGGTAGATGTTCAAAATTGGAGTTGGAGTTTGTTTGGTCTTTTATCAACCCAACCTAACTATGAAACTACTGAAAAATTTTTTTACCGATAACCCTGAATTCCTCATCCTTGGCTCCTTGCACCTGGAACAACTACTTTTACAGATCTTTCCATTGACAATTTTACTATCTTACAGTAACATTCTCCTGTAACAAAAGAGAAATGTCTATATTTTCAAGTAATGTGTGAGTGCCTACAGTACCTAATATTACCTTCCTGATATAATAGGCTCATGGATCAAACCCAGGCATTGGAAAAATCCAGCAGTTCATGCTGTTGTGTTTCTTGCTCAAATAAAAATCATAGACATGAGCTGGAAGTTTTACATATTTGCAAGGGATATTTTCCAGTGGAAAGGGTGATTTCCTAGGAAACATTAACAAAATCAATCATATCTTTTGAACTTCCTGTAAACCAGAAATAAAGGAGACTGACAGCGAAATGAGTTCAATAAGAAAAAAAAAATACAGCACGGCCAGTTGTATGTTATTACTATAGACATACCATGAGCTGGATGAATGAGAACCTTCAAAGACATAATGGAGATTCTGATATTCACAATAGCAGGTCAAAACATTCTGTATTAATAAAAAAATAAACATAAATAAACTGTTATTGATACTGGAAAAAGAAAATGATGACATAACAGGACAGAGGTTTTTAAGGGTCATTATAGCCTATATTTTAGTAAAGGTATTCTTGTTAATAGTGCTAGATCTATAAATGCACTTGCTGTAAATGTACAGTCACAGAAATATTACCGCGCTTCCAAGTAACTGTTGATTCGGCCACATTTATCCTGACAAAATGATATGCATCAAGGTCTCTCTGCCATGTATACATTTATAATCTAATCACATGTCCACTTTAAAAATCAGTTTGCACTGTGTAATGGATAAAATACAATTACAAAATGATATGCGTAATCATTCAGTGCTATTAGTGCTGAAAGGTGATATTGCAGTGACATTGAGAAAATTAGATCTATTCTTCATACAATTATATTGCTACATTTTCACTCTAATGCCATTCTAATTGGAATGAAGCACTGAAATGTGAAACCAGGTGAACACCACTATCTAATTATACAGCAACTCATTCCTGGGATCACTTATTGAAAGACAAAATAAAAAAAAGAATAAAAAAGAATAGTAGTTCTAATATTAGGTCTTCGCTGTTTGCTACTGCACTGCTTATGCATTTATTCTATTGTCCATCTAGTTTATGCAAATATTGGTAAATTGTTTGGTGGCTGAATCAACATGCAGTGGACTGCACAGATTACATATTGATAGACAGAATTGTATTTGTACAATTGCACTGCATATCTTGACAGCGCTATATAAATAAATGATGATGATGATGATTTGTACCTGAAAATGAACAAAATGTTCTCATAGTAGTGATGCACTCCATACAGACATATTTGTTTGGTATGTATATATGAAAAATGACAGTATTACTCTTTTTACAGTACTGCTAGTATACAGTATTAACCCTTGTAGTATCCTACACATAGGCTACTCTTGAAAAAAACACACATCCATCAAGTTTAACCTTTTTTGTCTATATATAACCTGCCTAACTGCCAGTTGATCCAGAGGAAGGAAAAAAAAAACGTATTTCAAGTCTCTCCAATTTGCCTCAGACGGGGAAAAATTCCTTCCTGACTCCAAAATGACAGACTAGTCCCTGGATCAACTTGTACTATGAGCTTTATTCCATAACCCTGTATTCCCTCACTTGCTAAAAAGCCATCCAACCCCTTCTTAAAGTTATCTAATGTATCAGCCTGTACAACTGATTCAGGGAGAGAATTCCACATCTTCACAGCTCTCACTGTAAAAAAAAAAACCTTGCTGAATATTTTGAGGGAACTTCTTATCAAAATGGGTGACCTTGTGTCAGCTGGAAGGTAATTCACTGGTAAAGCATTACATAGAGGATCCCCTTATATATATATTTACACATAGTTATCATATTCCCCTTAAAGGAATAGTAACACTAAAAATGTCAAGTGTTTTAAAGGATTGACAATATAATGTAGTGTTTCCCTTCACTGGTAAAACTGGTTTGTTTGCTTCAGAAACTATACTATAGTTTATATAAAAAAGCTTCTGTGTAGCCAAGGGGGCAGCCATTTATGCACAGGATAATCAGTAGATAACAGATAAGTTCTGTAGAATCCCATTGTACACTACAGGGCTTATCTGTTATCTGCTGTGTATCCTCTGCCTTTTCTAATTTTCCTGCTTTAAATAGCTGCCCCCATGATTACACATATATATAAACAATGGTAAAAAACTGTTTTACTGGTGCAGGGCAAATCGACATTATATTGTCAATTCTTTAAAACACTTTCAGTTGTTGGTGTTACTGTTCCTTTAAGCACCTCTAGTGATGGGTGAATTTCCGTGCCCGTTTCACCGGCGGTGAATTGCGCAAATTTGCCGTAAATTCGTGCCTGCAGAATAAATTTGCCAATCACTAAGCACCTCTTCTTTAGCATAAAAACAACCCCTACTTGGCCAGTCTTTCCTCATAGCTGAGATTTTTCCATACGTTTTACCAGCTTAGTTGCCCTTCTCTGGACCCTCTCCAATTTAATAATGTCCCATTTGAACGTTGGAGACCAAAACTGTAGGGCATATTCTAGATGGGGCAAAAACTGCCAATAAGCCCAGTGGTTTGAAGTAGTAGATCTAAAAGCACCTGATGAGTATTTGCGATATCATTTAGATCCGTATCTACCAATTCGTCATCAATCGACAATAACAGAGCATAAGCAAATTAGGTTTCTCGTAGGGACAGACTCAGGCTGATTTCGAATTATAACTTCAAATCAAGTTTTTATTAAGATAGAAAAACTTACCGTATATACTCGAGTATAAGCCGACCCGAGTATAAGCCGAGGTACCTAATTTTACCTACGAAAACTGGGAAAACGTATTGACTCTAGTATAAGCCTAGACACAACTACAGCCCTGTCTCCCAGCAGCGCACATTCTGCCAAAGCGACCCCCCCAGCGATCAACCGGACTTCTTTGCAAAGTTGATGGTGACAGAGAATTGCCAAACGGATTACTGTGTGCATTGTCCCACTGTCCCACTACCATGTGCAGAGGGTGCTGTTTGATATTGCCATCACTGTTAATCTTTCGTATAACCAACAGAGGGTGCTGTGTGATATTGCAGTCACTGTTATTCTTCCATATAACCAACAGATGGCGCTGTGTGATATTGCAGTCACTGTTATTCTTTCATATAACCAGCAGAGGGTGCTGTGTGATATTGCAGTCACTGTTATTCTTTCATATAACCAACAGAGGGTGCACTGTTATTCTTTCATATAACCAACAGAGGGTGCTGTGTGATATTGCAGTCACTGTTATTCTTTAATATAACCAACAGAGGGCGCACTGTTATTCTTTCATACAACCAACAGATGGCGCTGTGTGATATTGCAGTCACTGTTATTCTTTCATATAACCAACAGATGGCGCAGTGTGATATTTCAGTCACTGTTATTCTTTCATATAACCAACAGAGGGCGCACTGTTATTCTTTCATATAACCAACAGAGGGCATTGTGGGATATTGCAGTCTCTCCCCAAGTGTACTGTTGGTATAGGAATGATTAAAAGTGACTGCAATTTCAGCTACTCGGGTCGGGTACCGCTGACCCGAGTATAAGCCGAGGTAGACTTTTTCAGCACATTTTGGATGCTGAAAAACTCGGCTTATACTCGGGTATATATGGTAAATGTAAAAGTTCAGTATCTAAAAAAAATTTTGGAGCTTGAAAACTCACAAATTTGGTATTTTAGTATTTTTCACTATATTATTCAATCACTTTTTTATATTAACATTTTTGATAAATAAGCAAACATTCAGTTTTTAAAGGTTTTTTTTCTTCTTTAAATTAACTTTTAATATGAATTGACAAGGACCTGAATAGAAAAATGATTAATAAAAATATTTTTACATTTTTAGCCTCACAGAGCATTTGTTTTTAGATGTGGTCTGTGACCAGCATTTGAAAGCTGAAGAGTCAGAAGAGGAAAGCAAATCATTTTAAAAAAACGAATTTCTGAGTTTCACTGCCGGCAAATAAATTCGCAATTTGTGAATTTTTCCGCACGTTTGGGGAATTTCATGGGAAATTCACTAATTTCATGGCAAAGAGAAACAGGACAAATTCGCGCATCACTAATAATGAATACCAATCCAAAAGTTGCTTAGATTTAGCCATTCTCTAACATACTTAAAGTTAACTTAAATGTGAAGTACCCCTTTAAATGCAAGTTTATTGAAGTAGAAAAAATTAAAAATTACACAAATTCTAATTTTGATAGATAGACCTCTAATTGTGGTTCAGTGAGAACAGAAGAACTGTATTTTATTATCACTGTAAGCATCTGTTTTTACATGACTGTACACTGTGGGGGTTATTTATTGAAATCTGATTTTTTCTGGTCAGAGTTTTAAAGGGGAAAATACAATTTTTTAGTAGGAAAAAACTCAGATTTTTTTGATTTATTAAACTCAGAGGCTGCTAAAAGTCCAAATAAAAAAGTACTCCATCTCAAACCTGTCGAGGTCATGTAGAAGTCAATGGGAGAAGTCACGTTTACAATTAGAAGAGATTGTGATCTGCGCTGGGTTTTGTACAATAATCCAAGCAATTTATGGTTTTCAGACAATAATCCAAAAAAAATTTTGGGCAACAAATCCGGAAAAATGCACAATTCAGATTTTTTCACTATTTTATCGAGTCTTTCTCCGCACCAAATTTCTTAGAGTTAATTTTTTAAGAAATACTGTAAAAATGTGCACGGGAGTTTGGTCAAATTTATTTTAAGAAAACAGTGATTTTAGTATAATAATAATTTAGATAATAGTAATTTTTGGATTTTAGTAAATAACCCCCTGTATGTCAATATATATACCCATTTATTGCACAGTGGTGCAAATTATGTTTGCTTTCTGTGTTATAAATAATAATATATAAGGACATCTACCTATTTACTCGATTTTCTATACTTACATGATCTGGTTCAAATCATATATATTCAAAAGAACCTTGTGTGATAAAAATACATCTTTTCATTAAATTAAAAATGTAATGTATCACATATATTAAAGATAGGGACTAATTATTTGGGGCCTGGTAAGGAAAACTGTTTTTTAAAACAAAATTAATGTATTTCATTTTAGTTTTCAAAGAAGACTCCAACATATAATAATTTCTACTTGTGTGAGCATAATTCAGGTGTCTTTGTAAAACACTCTTTTCGCAAAGATTTCAACTTTGTGTGAGATTTTTATATCAGTATTACATAGTTATCTATAAATAATATGTCAAATTTTGTTGTATTTTTAATGTTATTACTTATTTGGATTACGCTATTACCTCCTACAACGCCCATCATATCTAGGCAGTCTTATGACTTTTCAACATGTCATTATAAGAAAACCATAATAAAATAAAAAAATATTTTGTGTGTAGTATATGAAAAGAATTTGTTTTGAAGGTAAACTATAGTGGCATCTGTTTTAAACCTCAGAGATGTAATTCTGTATTTACCTACAATGAATGCCATCTGCCATCTGGCCTTCAGTCCATTCTTCTTCACATACTTCTAGTTATAATGCTGAATCTCCCTTTGTTAGACTATGGATCACACATAATAAAGACAGCAGCAAGATCCTGAGAAATGAATGGATGAAAATGTATTTGCAGATAGAAATTATCTTAATAACCGTATGTGAATTTAATATACAACTTGTTATAATGAACTCATTTGTAGGGATGCACCGAATCCAGGATTCGGTTCATGATTCAGCCAGGATTCAGCCTTTTTCAGCAGGATTTGGATTCGGCTGAATCCT
The DNA here is from genome assembly GCF_017654675.1 of Xenopus laevis. Taxonomy (NCBI): domain Eukaryota; kingdom Metazoa; phylum Chordata; class Amphibia; order Anura; family Pipidae; genus Xenopus; species Xenopus laevis. Next base: position 51,442,224 of record NC_054376.1, read on the forward strand.
TCTGAACGGCCGAACTGAATTTGCATATGCAAATTAGGGTTGGGAGGGAAATTTCGTGTCCTTTTGTCACAAAACAAGGAAGTAAAAAATGTTTCCCCTTCCCATCCCTAATTTGCATATGCGTTTCAGTTCGGTATTTGGCCGAATCTTTCGCGGAGGATTCAGGGGTTCGGCCAAATCCAAAATAGTGGATTCATTCATCCTTGCTAATTTGACATGCCTGACATTAACTAAACCCCCCATTGTGGTTTTTGAGTTATTTAACTTTTTCGGTTTGCAATTTTGGCAATCTGGTTGCTAGGGTGCAAATTACTTAGCAACCATGCACTGATTTGAATAAGAGACTGGAATATGAATTGACGAGGACCTGCATAGAAATATGAGTAATAAAAAGTAGCAATTATAATTCATTTGTAGCCTAACAGAGCATTTGTTTTTAGATGGAGTCTGTGACCCCCATACAAAAGCTGGAAGAGTCAGAAGAGGAAAGCAAATAATTTTAAAAAACAATAATGAATACCAATAGAAAAGTTGATTTGGCCGTTCTTTAACATAACTTAAATGTGAACTAGTAGAAATAGTGACCGCACAATGTTAGAAATAACAATACCAACACAATGTTTAAGCTCACTCCATGCATTAATAAACCAAATCCAATCCATAGCTACAGTCATCAGTGAGATTCATGTATTTAGAGTAGAAATATTATATTGCTACTTACTGCAATATGCAGTATAATATATTCTATTAATGGGCAAAAACAGCAATACTTCTCATTGATGGGTTTCCCAAGAAACATGTGAACCAAGCATTTTTTAATAAGCTTCATTTATTCATTCGTGGCCCATCGCCGTCCCAATTCAGATTTGTTATTTGGTCAGTGAGTTATAGATTTTCTTTCATCATCCATAAGAAAGATTAACAATTACATCTCCCACTATGCTAAGACACATTACAAGCTGGCGGTAAAAATAAATCCAAGGCACTCTGTAATGCCTATTATTTAATGCACAAGCAGAGAAGTTGTAGACCATATTTGTGTCTAATTACTCATTAAAATACCAGCTGCTGGTTTACAAATATTGTATAGAAGGGCAATGATTTTATAAGCAGATAAACATAAATGGAATCAAAGTGATCGTTTTACAAGGAGCGATATAGAAAGTGAAATAGAGAACGTTTGTATTGCTTTGTGTGTATTATTTTTATACCAATAAAGTAAACAATAATAGGTTTTAAACAATTGCCACCCCTTGGTTTGAACATACTTTTGACATTTTGACAACCCCCCCTTAAGATTATCCAGAATATACCCTTGTACTTTGCTCAGTGTTGGAGAGCCTACAAGTTGGAGACATGCTCCATATATGGAGGTCATGGTGGACATAATATATATAATATATAATCTCCTTCTTTCAAATATAATTCAGTCCCAATATCAATCCCGATATTCCAGACTAATCAAATGAGAATAAATATTTCATAATCTAACAGCATGCAACCTTAATTAGCGAGACAATTAAAAAATGCAACAGGTGCCAGAGCTCTCTCAGATAATAAATGACGTATCTTGTAACTTGGGCTATGAATTAGAATTCCAAATGGTTTTCACAAAGCACACTGAGGCTCATTTATAAACTTTACGCAGGGCATAATTATTCGCAAAGTGAATATATTTGCCCTGCGCATGGTTATATTTATAAAGCAGGATAAGAGTGGCGTATTTAAGGGGCATATTCATCATGGGTCGAATTTTCGAAATTCGAATTCAAAAAGACCAACCAAAATTAAGTCGAAGTTTTTTTGGGTCGAATAGGTCCGTTTTGAATCTAATAAGTCCGTATTCAGCTGAATTCAAATCGTTCGAATCAAATTAATAGCGCATTCGATCGAATTCCAAAAAAAACCTTTAGATTTTTCAGAGTCCACCAATTGACTCCAAATAGGTTCTAAGAGGTCCCCCATAAGCTAAAACAGCAATTCAGCAGCAGCAATTCAGCAGGTTTTAGATGGCGCATGGTCGAAGTAAATTTTCAAAGGGACAGTACATGATAAATTTCGATATTCGAATTTTCTAATTTTTTTCAAAATCGAATTTGGACTATTCCCTAGCTGAAGTACACAAAAAATACGAATTCAAATTTTTTTCATTCAAAAATTCACCTCGACCTTTGATAAATTTGCCCCAATGTGCAAACAGAATTCCTTACAGCAAATGTCCAAAAGAGCTTTTTAAATATGGCAACAAATTCGATTACCATGCGTGAGTTACACCACAACTTTGGTGGCAGAGAAAATATTCACAAAACAGTTTCGCAAATTGCGAATTAAAGTTATTGTCAACATTATTTTCGCGCACAACAACCACGCACTCATTTGCGAGATATTTATGAAAATGTATTCACAATACGAGTTTGCAAAACCCGGAAAGATGGGCGCAGTAGTGCAATATTTTAGCGTTCAGGAAAAAGCATGGGCAATACAACCATTTGCGAATAAATATGCAATGAGCAGACTTTATACATGACAGACTTTATGGAAGGACTTCATTAAATCAAAATAAAATATAATTTGTAACTGCAACTGTATACACAATATGTAGAGCTACCCTCCTTTTTTATGTGTTTGGTTTTATTTATTTTTTTCCCACAGACACTATATCTTATTGATATACTATTTAAAACATTTTGTAAGTTTTTGGGTCATAAAGGTGACACTACATATTAATTTAGATCACAAGAGAAAAAAGTTATTAAGTATAACAGTACAACAGAAAATTCATATAAAGATAAGCTAAGGAAAAGAATCTCATTTTGGCTTACTACTGGGGCTCAGTCAGTCTGTATTCTACAAAGTACAGGGCCACATGTAGTTTTGTCTATATATAATGGTTCCATTTTTTTGAATTTAAATAAAATGGTATGCTAGCATATCACAAGAGCTGTTATCATTTGTTATTTATATAAAGCCAACACATTTCCACAGCACTTTAATTGTTCAACATTCACATCAGTCCCTGCTCCAGAGGAGCTCACAATCTAAGGCTTCTACACCCATTCACACACACACAAACAAACAAACGTCAGCTTAGTCAGAAGACAATTAATCTACCTGTATGTTTCTGGACTGTGGGAAGGAACCAGAGTAACTGGAAGAAACCCACATAGGTGCTGGGAGAACATCCAAACTCTAATCAGATAGTTTTAAGGCCACAAGTGAACTTATAACCCAGCTACCCACGAAAGGTTTGATTTGTGTTCCAAGATATCAGACTTATGTGGCACTTTGAAAGGTTTAGACAGCCAAAAAGACTGTTTCAAAATATTAGTAACAATTTATATAATTTTTTTGATTACACAACCTGAATTTTTAAGAATTGTAGGAAAGTAGCTACACATTTTGGTGCTGCGGGGATTGTGAATTATTTAGCATCATGAAGCCTACATACAGTGCGATAATTATAATTTCTGTGGTATAAAGAACTTATGGGACTCATATGAAAATAATAAATGATCTAGAATAAAATTAGCATTATTATCCAAAGAACTTGCTATTAGCTTGCTAGTGAAAAAGCATTACATGGTAATAATCAATGCCTAAATCAATAGATGGGTAAAACAGACAAGTAGAAATAAAATGTTTATCCACCGGAGAGCATAAAATCGATGCTTTGTTTGACAGGCAGTTAATGCAGAGAGCACACAATGGGAGAAAACATGATCCATGCATCAAATTCGGTTAATAGCTCATGTCGCTGCATCCCAAAACATCTGTAGCCAATTTAGCAGGCAATCTGGAATGCCCCGAGTAAGAAATGATGCTAAGAAATCTTACTACTGTGATTGCATAGATAAATCTTATATCAGGCTAACTCCAAATTAACCACCATTAGAATGTAACCTTTTGGGGCACATCTTTTTATTGCTATCAGGAAAACCTATTATGGCTGGAAGTGAGCTTTGGGAGGTGGTGGCAGGCATATGTGCTACAGCAACACTGTTTTTCTTACAACAATTGAAATAGCAAAATAGCACAAACTAAAACTGATAAACCAGAAAATCCTGAGGCAAACGTCCTTCTGGCACTCTTACAGATACAAAACCATCTTTAATTGATCATGCAAATGTCTTCTTTAGGGAAATGAAAGGGAACCTTATGAGATGGTTCTTTAAATAGTTTTAATCCTATATAATAAAGTTGAAGTGTCTCTGCGTCCAGTCCCTGTGTCCGTGGGATTGCGCTACTGCGCATGTGCCCCACGGACTGTCTCTGGCGAATTTTTTTTAGACTAGAACAATTCTGTTTTTATAAATGTTTGACTACATATGTTCTAGCGCCCGTTAATTTAACAGTCTTAATGTCTAGTAGCAAATAATTTATGTCAGCAGCCTCATTCTATAAGGGCTATGAAATGTGAACAAATACTTTAATCCTTTCTATGCCATAGATCAGTGCTGTCCAACTTCTATGGTACCGAGGGCCGGAATTTTTCCAATCTACATTGTGGAGGGCCGATAAAGGAAGCCAGTGTTAGCCACTCCCTGTTTTTAGACCACACCCACTTTAAACCACACTCATGTTACCGCAAGACCATGTCCACATTAATAGCACACCAAAAAACGAAATGGTTGGTGCTCACTGCAGGGATCAGGGCCGGAACTAGGGGTAGGCAGAGTAGGCAGCTGTCTAGGGCACCATCATTGAGGGGCGCACTTTTTTCAAGCGTTTATTTAATAATTTGTTTCAGTAATCATAGTCACCCAGTTGGGTGGAATCCATCTTCTTCCCCTTCTCCCTCTTGCCGGCAAGTAATAACTCCTATTACTGTAAAGTGTGAAGCTTCCTGCTGGCACAGCCAGGTACAGATTTGGGGCCATATGTTTGCTGTTGCTGCTGGGCGCTGGCACAGGTACATAAATACTTGGGGGCAATATGATGTGATCAGATTTATTTTTGGCTGCTGCTGACACAGGTAAAGATTGGGGGCAATATGATGGCTGGGAGGGCTGCTGAGCTTGTTTGCACAGGTACAGGGGGCAGTAATATAAATGAAAAAGTGTTGTACGTTTTCTTGCTCTCTTTATTTAAAAACCATCATGGTAAGGAGGGAAATGGTAATACAGGACAGGGGGCTCTGATTGAAGCTCTTGCCTAGGGTGCCAAACTACCTTGTGCCTGCCCCGGCAAGGATGTCACTCATATGTGAAAAAAGCTAAGTCATATTAAGACATACCCATATGCCTCCTCCTCCCCTGCCCCTCCCCTGCCCTACCCCAGCATATGATTAAACACTTTAGGGGGCACTAACAATAATTTTAAAATGCTAACAAACCCCCAGAACAAATACCAAAGTATGACACACACAGGGAGCATAGGGAAGGCAGAACAGAGCAGGAGACAGGAAAATCAGGACCAGTCTAATATGTACTACATACAGTGACACAGTGCTGGTGCCCCATTAGCATTTTGAATAAAGTGTGAACAGGTGAACAATGTGTGCAGTTTCAGTCTGGGTCTCAGGTGTGAACAGTACAGGGCTTTAGGGATGTGAACAATAGAGGTGTCACAACTGTGAACAATGCAGGTTGATCACAGGTGTGAACAATGCAGGGGATTAGTCTGAATTTGAGATTTAAACAATGCAGGGGCCAGTTAATCTCTGTAGTGATACCTTTTAAATCTTACATATGGTAAACAAACACAGCAGGCAGACTTTGATGTGGAGGGCCACATGAGGGGGGGGGGGGGGCGCGGGCCGCCAGTTGGACAGCCCTGTCATAGATTATAGAGTCAATGAGACTGACACAGAAGTAGCAGTGCTTCCGCTCCATATATTCTACATTTCTCGGTTACAGATCAATTTTACTGGGTGTTGTCTGGTGTAGACCACACCAAACCCAGTGGAGCAGAAAGGGTTATCTTTGTGATTTGTTCAATGTTTCATATGTGATATTAACCTAAAAATCAAATTGTTGAAAGTGCATAAGGATGCCAAGATGCTTAGGAAGTTGGGTTGCTGCATACTTGTATTGGAGAATTTTAATACCAGCGTCACTGCCTTTAAGGTAGATTAAGCAAGAAAAATTCCTGTGTTCACTGGCACTGTCCCAGACTTCTATGGAGGACCAATATCATTTCATAAAAATTAGGGATGCACCAAAAACAGGATTCGGCCTTTTTCAGCAGGATTTGGGTGAATCCTGCCTGGCCGAACAAAATCCGAGTCCTAATTTGCATATGCGGGAGTGAAATTGCGTGACTTTTTGTCACAAAACAAGGAAGTGAAAAATGTTTTCCCCTTCCCATCCCTAATTTGCATATGCAACATAGGATCCGGATTTGGTTAGTTATTCGCAAAGGATTTGGGGGTTTGTCCGAATCCAAAATAGTGGATTCGGTGCATCTCTAAAAAAATGGCTTTATTTGAAACACACTGTGTGGTACAGACATTGTGAAGCTGGACTTTACACGTTTCTTGCCTAAACACTCTGCACTGAAATTCTATTGGTCCTCCATGGAAGACAGCGCCGGTGAATGCAGGAGCTTTTCTTGCTAAATGTATCAGTATCAGTGTTGGAGTGGCCAACATCTCGCGAGAGCAGCATCTTGACGGGAGGACATACAGGCTGGGTGAGCTCCGATGCGGACCGCATGTGATTTATTATATTTAATTGAGGTAGGTCTGCAGGTTCAGGCGGCTGCACTGCTAAAAATCCAAAGTATCTAAGTATGCAATCATACACATATTGTCATTTTCATTTTGTTAACTAGCATGCAGCCACTAGTGATGGGCGAATTTGCGCCGTTTCGTTTCGCCGAAAAATGTGCGAATTTCGCGCGAAATTCGCGAAACGGCGAAAAATTCGCGAAACGGCGCCGGCGTCTCGTTTTTGACGCCGGCGCCCGTTTTTGACGCCAGCGCCCGTTTTTTCGGCGCCGGCGCCCGTATTTGGCGCCGGCGCCCGTTTTTGATGCCGGCGTCCGTTTTTCGAAAAAAACATTTTGACGCCGGCGAATTTTTGCCGCGAATTTTCGCGGGCGTTTAGCGAATTTATTCGCTCGGCGCGAATCGCGCAAATTCGCAGCGAATTCGCACCTGGCGAATAAATTCGCCCATCACTAGCAGCCACATGTCAATCTTTCCGTGCAAAATATTGGACCTGATTTGTTAGTCACAAAACTTTCAGTAAACACAGTTAAGATGGCATTAAAGTAGGAAAAATAATCTGTATTAAGGTGAAAACATTATGTAATTGCTTTTTGGACACATTACTAAATGGGACCCAGCTTTTCCTATAGTTCATCCTGATTCATCTGGTAGAAAATGTGTTTGATATTTCCCTTTTGGAGCTCATTACAAAATGTCTCTTAGCTAAACTTAAAATATTAATGATCAGTAAACTGCTATCCCTTCCAGTGCCAGTTTATTTCAGTACAGCTTTGATATACAACCTTAAAATGTCATTTTCCTTTAAAATGTCATTGAACATGCTTTGAAACCTTCAAGTCATTCTCTAGAAAAGATCATTTAAATAATCAATGAGCACTGAATAATCTCCAAGTAATTGGCAACCATAATGATCAGGATGTCACTGTACAGTCTTGAGACCTTTGGAATGAAAAAAAAACACTACAAAGCACTGTATATTCTTTCTTTCAATTTTCATCAATAAAATATGTTAAACTTTATTTCACAATTTTCCAACTGGAATATCATGTTTTACCTATCCTAGCATGGCAATGTGTGTTTTTTCATGATAATGCTGAACAGTTATTACATAGGAGGTATTCTTGGTGGATTGGGCTGCATTATTTTCTACATATTCTTCTTTTAGGGGCCGATTCACTAAGGGTCGAATATCGAGGGTTAATTAACCCTCGATATTCGACTAGGAACTAAAATCCTTCGACTTCCAATATCGAAGTCGAAGGATTTAGCGCAGATAGTACGATCGAACGATCGAAGGATTATTCCTTCGATCGAACTATTAAATCCTTCGATCGAACGATTCGAAGGATTTAAATCCAACGATCGAAGGAATATCCTTCGATCAAAAAAAGTTAGCCAAGCCTATGGGGACCTTCCCCATAGGCTAACATTGACTTCGGTAGCTTTTAGATGCCGAACTAGGGGGTCGAAGTTTTTTTAAAGAGACAGTACTTCGACTATCGAATGGTCGAATAGTCGAACCATTTTTAGTTCGAATCCTTCGATTCGAAGTCGTAGTCGAAGGTCGAAGTAGCCCATTCGATGGTCGAAGTAGCCCAAAAAAAACTTTGAAATTCAGCCCAAAAAAAACGTTGAAATTCAAAGTTTTTTTACTTCGAATCCTTCACTCGAAGTTAGTGAATCGCCCCCTTAGTGTATGGCAATGGAAAATATTATCATCTCTGTGGCTCTAGTTTTTCTTATTTGTCCTGTCCACATACATTTTTTTTTTAGCACTTTTATCATTTTGTCACATTCAATTATTTTATTTCCGATCAGTTTATGCCATTTATTTCCTTCTGGTTTCTTTCTATGCTTCCTTTTTCATTTTCACATTCTTGGTGCCTGCTGTTCTCTGGATTATTTATCTTCCTTTTGTTCAGCTGTTTTGATTTGCACCTATTCCGCTTTCTTAGTCTTTCTTCCCATTACCTTTTCTCTATCTCTCTTTTGCTTTCCCTTGGGCTGCTTTCTGTTCTACTCTTTAAGTTTCTGTTGCCTTTGTTCATTGCTCTTTAGCTGTTACATTATGTATGATCTTTCACATGGACATAGGGTATAAGATGTGAACATAGACTCTGATGATGAAAAGCACAAACATAAAATACGTTTGGTTACACATAATAGGCAAGTTAAGACCATTGACAATTATATTAGCAAGCATAATTCTCTGTATGCCATAATTACTTTCTGCTGCTAAATTTATGCATAAATATGTCCTGTGTTAATACTGAAAACAAAAGAAAATAATAAGATTGAAATAAAAGCCTATGTTGAGGTGCAGTAACATAAGATTTGTGTAAGTGATAACCAAGACTTGATTTGAATAATATTTTAAGAGAAAGGCATTTGGCTATATTTGATTTGCCTTTCAGGATCCTTAGTTCCACTTGTGGTTTTATTGAAATTGGAATAGGCTGTGTTGGATATGTTTGATCTTAGTCAGCTTCTTCTCCATTGCCATATACTGTATATTAAAGATTAGTAAAAGATTTTGTGGCAGATTTACTAAAGGGCAAAGTGGCTAATGCTAGCAAAACCCATCCGCAGGAACATCGCCAATTTACTAACAGGTGTAGGCGACAATTCACTAGTGAATAGGACCGTCACTAGCATTCGTTCGCACTCTATCACCAGACGACATTTTGCTCTGATGAACTGGTCTTTACTCCGCAAATTCAGTAAAGTGCAAATTTTACAATGAACATTACCTCTTTCGCCAGAGTTGACTTCGCAACCTCAGATCAGGCAGACTGCTAAATGGAAGCTACATCTTCCTTAATCTTATCTCAACCATATCCTGTGTGCCGGAAATACATTAAAGTTGTAAAAACGCTGGTGACTTGTCCTTTTTTTAAGGGGGATTGCCTGCAAAAGTCCTAACTATAAAACATTTTTTTGGGTTAACATTTTTCCCATACATTTGAGGAGCATGCAACATTCATTTTAGGGTGGGCTCATGTGTAGGGCATTATAGGATCTCTTTTGTTTTATTCAGATAAACCTTTGTAATAATAAGTGGCCAATTCAAGCATTTGTACCAACATCTCTAATACAGACTTTAATGTACCCGCCCTATTCAAATTGAACTAAGTGTAAGAGGACTAACAAAGTTTTGTTAGGCAGAAGTGAATGCTAGTGTAATTTCACTTTAAAACAATCGCACTGACAAAGTAATGCTAGCGAAAAGTCACCAGCGTTCGGCGCGCAGGACGCAGCTTCGCATTTTAGTGAATTAGCGTAGTGGTAATGAATTTTCACCTGGTGAAGTAGTGCGAGTGTGCGAAGTTGTCGCGGACGACAATTCGCCCTTTAGTGAATCTGCCCCATAGACTGTATAATCAAAAGGATGCTTTTCAACATTTTTAGCTCTAATATCATATAACCCCTGACACAGGGAAGTTTGAAAGCTCTGAAATTTGGAAGTTTTTGATGAACAGTAAACGTCTGATTTTAATTTTTTTCATATAGCCACTGAAAACCTGTTTACTGAAATACTAGAATTACTGTAACAATACCGAAATGGGGTACTCAGTCTTGGCAACTGGATGTATTAACACACATAGAGATTGTACCAGTCTCTGCATTCACCCATGAGCTGAGACAATTCTCATAAAATGTAGTAGGATGAAAAGTCCCCTATGACTAGGATAAACTCCGAAACCTGTTTGAGGATTCGAAGACCAGATTGCAATCTGGATTTTCTTTGGGATTACACAGCTGTCTATTAATACTGTTCCCTGAGAGACCCAGACATGGGATGATGGTACTTTTGTTTGAAGTGATTATCCTTCATACCTATAAAGGTGCACACTGCAATTTATGCTTTTTAATATAGCACAGGGTGTAGTGCACAGCAAATTTCACAGGCACCCAAAGGGATTAATGAATGAGACCTCATATGTTTCAAAAAAGCATAGAAAATTTGAATTTCTGCCACATACTCTTGCTGACACAGGGTCTGTTTCTCCCATTAAAGGAGAAGGAAAGTTTAAAACTAAGTAAGCCTTATCAGAAAGGTCCACATAAATATACCAGTAAACCCCCAAAGTAATGCTGCTCTGAGTCCCCTGTCAAAAGAAACACAGCATTTCTTTCCTTCTATTGTGTACTCATGGGCTTCTGTATCAGACTTCCTGCCTTCAGCTTAAACCTCATTGCCCTGGGCAAGAGCATGCTCAGTTTGCTCCTCTCCCAAGAGCATGCTCAGTTTGCTCCAGGGAGAGAATCAGGCAGGAAGTGATGTCACACCATGTTAATACTGCAGCTCCTATCCTAAACAAACAGAGAGTTTGTAGAGCTTTTTACTCAGGTATGGTAAAACATTTTACCGAATAAATATAGCATTCTAGCTTGCACTATTGCAGCTAATCTATTGGCAATCAAATGCCTCCGTAGCTTTCCTTCTCCTTTAAGTGAAGCTCAGAGGGTTCATTTCTGAATAGTGTGTTTGCTTTTTAGGCAATTCTCAACTTTAACAATTAATTCTGAAAGAAGATGCAAATACATATGATTGTAATCTGTGAGGTTAACTGTTCTGAGAAAATTAGTGATGATTGATATTATTAAAGAGAAATTTTGGTAAAAAATTTTACATGTAACAAAATCAATAATAAAAGACTAAAAGGCTAAAATACTATGATTATAAAAAATGACAGTACATATCAGATTTGGTTACACTTCACTACAGGTGTCATGGGTGATTAAATCACAGATACAAAAGATTCAACTCCATATACTCCAAACTCTACCGTTTGTTAAACTGCTCTGATTTCGTTTGAATGATAATGAAAAAAAAATTATATTTCTCATAGGAAAGTCAGTAGTTATAATAACAGGTCAATTCAATTACAATATAAAAACATAATTGAGCTACAAGTGCAAAGAGACAACTTTCTCAGCACACACTGTATAACAGTTTGGAGAAGTTGCAGCAGGCAGCAATTACTGCTCAATTATATAATATATTTCTGGAGTATAAAGCAAACTATTAGACAGTTTGGTTATGTCAAACTATCACCCACTTATAATAGTTTTACATTAAAAACAGATGTTACTATTGTTTAGGTTTTGTGTGGATTTGTACAACCAGTATAGAAAGTAGAAAACCTTTTTCAGGTTTTCCATGAATTTCATCCACAAAATTAAACCACTGGATTGGGGAAAGAGTAATCCTTGTTCCCCCTGAATTATCATGAGCTGCCATATGGCCTTCTAGCTCTACAACGTGTAGGATAGTGGGGTGCACTTTAACAGAAGGGTTTTGTGGATTATCTTTTCCATATCCTGTGCCTGATGAGGATGGTGGTCTTAAAGAGGTCGTTCAACTTCAAACACTTTTTCTAATTTAGTTGTTTTCAGATTGTTCACCAGAAAAACTTTTTTTCCAATTACTGTCTATTTTCTATTTGTGATCGTTTTTATAATACCGAAGTGTAAAGTTTGGGGGGTTCCTGACTCTGTAACTGTGCTAAATTGATACATTTAGTTGATATTTTTTTTTATATTTGTCCCTGCTGAGCAGAATCCCTGCGTTTCATTAAAGGCAGCTGTTAGAATTGATATATTTGCTAATATTCCAAAGATACTGCTCATATAAATATCAACTCATGTAGCCACTAAATGTATCCAATTGTAACAGTTCAGAATCTGCTCCTGGATCACTAAACTGCCAGACTGAGACACCAGAGACACAAACATTAAACTTAAAAATAAAAAATTGAAAAATCTGAAAACAACTGAACTGAAAAAAAGTGTTTGGAAGGTGAACAACCCCTTTAAGTACTATAACTAGAGTAAGAATTAAATAGGGACTAATGCCCCTTTACATTCTACATTTTTAACTTTAATCATTTACTAAAAAAGGACTTTATGGGAGATGGTTTTCCCGTAAATCTGTTTACTTTGCTTAAATAATATATGTCAGGTACTCATGGTTGTTGGAGCTTTATGATGAGATTAAACCTCTCCTACACCTCCCACAGGGGAACATCACCTGAAAATGTAATGACTGATTGCTTGGAGGAGAAGAGCCGAAGCTGAGATAATGAGTTGCTAAGCAGAAACCAAGTCAAGACAGCCAAAGGTCAAGGGCAGGCAGCACAGGATCAGGAACAGGAAGAAGTCAGTAGAGGGTACAGCAGGCAGAGTAATCAATAAATCAGGCCATTTTTTTAACAGAATCAGGAAAACCCTTTCTGAAAGGCTCCGAGACATGCTGGTAGGCAACGATCATGAAGAATTGCAAGCCTCAGCATCTATTTAAATGCACTGAGCCTGCAACAAAAACACGTGAGCACATGTGGGTACTGATGCATTCTTGAAGCCAAGACCTAGGTCCTAGCACCTTACACTGCCCCCCTCCAAGGTGAGCACTCCAGGCGCACAAAGGACCAGGTTTGTAAGATGGGCAGAATGAAAATGTTTTAACAATCTAGGTGCATGAATGTTGCAGGCTCGGTTGTCACAGGCTGTGGTGGAGGAATATGACAGCCCAAAAACATATTAGGAACTATCGGTTTCAACAAGGCAGAATGGAAAACAGGGTTTACTCGAAGTGAGGCAGGCAATTTAAGCTTGAAATTCAATTGAATTTGTTGAAAACAGATATGGGACCTGTTATCCAGAATGCTTGTGACCTGGGGTTTTCCAGATAATGGATCTTTCCATAATTTGGATCTCCATTCCTTAAGTCTAAAAAAAAATTATATAAACATTAAATACACCTAATAGGCTGATTTTGCTTTCAATACGGATTAATTATATGTATCTTAGTTTGAATCAAGTACAAGGAACTGTTTTATTATTACAAAAGAATAATAATTTAATAATTTAATAATAATTTTATTATTACAAAGAAAAAATTTGGATTATTCGATTATAATGTAGTCTATTGGAGATGGCCTTTCTGTAATTGGGAGCTTTCTGGAAAATGAGTTTCTGGATAACGGATCCTATACCTGTAATGGGAAAAGGCCCCAGAAACCTTGGACGCAATTTCTTAGAAGGAACTGTAAAAATTGTGTAGAGAGCCATACCAAGTCCCTGACTTAAAACTCTGGGTCCTTAACTCTTGTTCGATCTGTAAACACATTATAGTTACTCTGAGCTTGATCAATAGCTCGATGAAGAGTTTTAAAATTATTGATAAGAAATGAGACCCGGTCTTGCACAGCAGGCACCGTAATCCCTTTAGGTAAATCCGGAAGCATGTTAGGGTAGAAACCAAAATTAGCAAAAAAATGGAGAATAATTTAAGGAAGAATGCAAAAAAATTGTTATAAGAGAATTCTACAAATGGTAAAAGCACTACCCAATTATCCTGAAGGTAAATGGTAAATCATCGAATATACTGTTCAAGTGTTTGATTTGTTCTCTCAGTCTGGCCGTTGGTTTGTGGATGGTAGGCCGTAGACAACAATAAATTAATATTAAGTGACTGACAAAATTTTATAGCAAATTGAGAGCCCCAATTAGAAACAATCTCCCGTGGAAGTCCATGTAGCTGAAAAATGTCTTTAATAAATACTTGCAGACAGAAGATTCATAAGTGGAGAAAAATGAGCCATCTTAGTAAATCTATCCACTACCACAAGAATGGTATTCCGACCAGAAGATTTTGGCAAATCCACAATAAAATCCATGGAAATGGATCCCCAAGGACAGTCCAGAAATGGACAAGGGTTTAAGTAAACCCATAGGATGAATATGAGAGTCTCTTCACCTGGCACAGACTAAACAAGACATGAGCAGAACAATCTTTCATCATATAAGTCCAACAAAATACCATTTGGCTAAATCTATGGTCTCGCGTATTCTAAAATGACCTGCTTTAGGATTGTCATGTACAAATTTAAGTACCTTGAGCCGTGCTGCTGGAGGAACAAATATTTAATTTGGTGAAACAGGAAACTGCCCTGTGATTGTAGATTTAGTCTCTCAGAAGGACATTCTAAGGAAGTGTCTAATTTTAGACAAAAGTTCAAATTGGATAAGAAAATAATTTGAAGTTTTAAGGATGAGTTCTTTAACCTCTTTGCTGTTTTAAGGTATTCTAGGTTTCTATGGTCTGAATATACAAGAATTAGGCATAGGCAGACTTAATAGCCAAGATTTCACGATCACTGACATCATAGTTATGTTCAGATGAAGAAAGTTTCTTGGAAAAGAAAACTACATGATGGAGATGACCAGAAGGAGTCTGTCTGCGAGAGAGAAAACCTCCAACAGCGAGAAAAGTCCTTAAAGAATTTTCAAAAAAATTTAGCAAAACCGATGAACCTCCGAACCGCTTTTTTAATATTTGGAAAGGGCCAGTCAAGAATAGCTGAAATTGTACAAGTGTCCATAGCAATGCCCTCAGTGGAAATGACAAAACCCAAATATTCAATAGATGATTTTTTCAAATTCACACTTTTCATTCATAGCATAGAGTCTATGTTCACGAAGTCTGGAAAGTGTCTTCCTTACATGGGTGCGATGCTCTTCTATAAAAGAAGAAAAGACCAAGATGTCATCCAAGTAAACCACGAGAAATGATCAAGATACTCATGGAAAATGTCATTAACAAAATGCTGGAATGTTGCAGGAGCATTACACAGACCAAAGTACATCAGCAAATATTCAAGATGCCCAATTTTTGACACGAGCGACAGTTTTTATATGCACCACTATTTTGTCCAAATGCATTAAAGTCAATGGGTGTCTGAAAAATTTTGACATGCGACAATTTTTATATGTGTGACTATTCTGACGAGCCACAATTTTTTTTGCTGTTTATTACCAAATGTTTATCACATCACTGTGCATCCACTGTAGATGCACAGTGATGTGATAATAAACACTTGGTGATTTAAGATCTGGAAAAAATTCTATATATTTATATATATATTTATATATATATACAATATCAAAACAGGGGGGTTGTGGGGGCACTCTAAAGGTTTTAAAGTATATATATTTAAGTATAATAAATACTATTGCATATTTACCCAAAACAGGGGTTATTTTGTTACAAAGTTATGATCAAATAATTGATAAGCCACCATACCACGTCAAGGTCCCTAACTTGTTTTATTTTTTATGTGCATTCTAGCATTACCTGTAATCAGTGTCCGTTGAACGCTGTTTTTTCAGCTTTAAAGCCTTTAGAGTGCTCCCACAACCCCTCTGTTTTGATATTGTATATTCAGCCGGAAGCTGTGGCATAGCTTCAGTGGTTGTAGCACCCCATACTCCCCCTTTAAACTAGTGGTGATCCTATGCTTTTAAAATTGGGCGTTTGTTTTGGGAATATCTCTCCTTTAAAAGCCTGATTGCTGGCTGGGGAGGATTTAGCCCTCAGTGAAAAAACAGTGTTCAACAGACATTGATTAGAGGTAATGCTAGAATGCACATATAAAATAAAACAAGTTAGGGACCGCCATTCGGGGTTTACCTTGACATGGTATGGTGGCTTATCAATTTTATGATCATAACTTTGTAACAAAATAACCCCTGTTTTGGGTACATATGCAATAACATTTATTATACTTATATATATACTTTAAAGCCTTTAGAGTGCTCCCACAACCCCCCTGTTTTGATATTGTGTATATATATATATATATATATATATATACATATATATATATATATATATACATATATATATATATACAGATATGGGAAACCCGTTATCCAGAAAGTTCCAAATTATGGGAAGTTCATCTCCTATAGACTCCATTTTAAACAAATAGTTCACATTTTTAAAAACGATTTCCTTTTTCTTGTGCTTGAATGTTTAATTGATTTTTTGGTAGACTTAAGGTATGGAGATATAAATCACGGAAAGATTCCTTATCCAGAAAACCCAGGTTTCCAGCATTCTGAATAACAGGGAGGATGGAGGATTTTCAGATTATGACTTTCCATCTTTGGGGTATAATAAAATTTGTTTTTTTTTCACAAAAAATTCGGATTTTTTAGTAAAAAAACTTGAACTTTAATAAATAACCTCCTTGTGTATTTAAGCATTGAAGCATTTAAAAAAATGAATCATAAAAATGTCCGTACTGTTGATTTGAAAATAGAGTAATTTCCATATCCCTGTTGTATCATATTAATGACATTACTTGTTAAAGATACTCTGCTTACCACTCAAGCAAAACTAAATCATGCAGCTGAAGCAAATATTATACCTGAATAAGCCCAATTATATTCCCTCCGCTAAGCTTCAATAAATTCCCCTGTTATTCTCACATATACACGTTCAATATTGACTTGACTATTTTCTTGATTTTTTGCCATCACATTAGCACATTTTCTATTCTAAACAAAATTGAGCATGCACAGAATATTTAGATTTTTACTATAATGTAATATGAGCATTGTCAACAAACATGGCTCCCATTGTGAATGTTTTTTTTTTTCTGTAAAAACATTTACATCATGTTTACAGATTTATCAGTGTTAAAATTCAAGTTTTTACCCTGATTCAAAGGGGTTTTTTTTTGCAGCAAAACTCACAAACTCAAATTAGAGTTTCCAAAATGTAAGTGGTTGTAATTTATTAAGCGCAAAAACTTGGACAACTCATAGGTAAAAATTCATTATCTAAATACTGCCAAGTTCATGTAGAAGTCAATAGGCGTTGCCCTAGGCAATAGTTAAGTGGTTTTATTTTTTTTCAATTCGACTCAAAAATAACAAGTAGAATGTGTTTTTCACTTCATATGAGTATTTTTTCCATTTCTTTTACAACTGAGAAGCATTTTTTTAATAAACATACAGTACATTTGAGTTTGTTAAGTTTTATAATTTTAAGAAATTAAAACAAAACTTGAAAATGTACAAATTTGATTTTGATAAAAAAAAATGGCTTGAGTAGTGTCACAAGTATATTTAAATGCTGCAGTAGTAAAGTTTAATAGTACAATATTTTTACAATAAAAGTACATTTTGATTACTATGGCCACCATAATAGAACTCACTGTGGGACACATGGTCATTAACATTTTGAATAATATGATTGTTTAATTGGAAATTATTGTTTAAAGGAACAGTAACACCAACAAATGAAAATGTATTATTTAATAAATAAATAATGCACTTTTAGACTACCCTGGTAAAACAGTTTGTTTGCTTCAGCTACTATAGTTTATATAAACAAGCTGCTGTGTTGCCATGGGGACAGCCATTCAAAGCTGAAAATAGAGAAAAGGCACAGGATACACAGCAGATAACAGATAAGCTCTGTAGTATACAATGCAATTCTACATAGCTTATCTACTATTTGTTTTGTGCTTGAATGGCTGCCCCAGTGGCTACACACGAGCTTGTTTATATAAGCTATAATAGTCTTTGTGAAGCAAACACCCAACACTACATTATTTATTCTTTACTGAAAAACACTTTCATTTTTTGATGTTAAAGAATCCTCTTTTTCTCCTCTGCTGTACCTACTTTAACAAAATAATAACTTAATCTGTATATTGAGTACTGTTTAAAAACACAGCACATCAGAGATGATATAGTTGCAATGCATAAACTGTATATATGTTTTAAATATCAAAGATAGGCAATGCCAGGAAGTCTTTTGAATAGGTATTTTTCCATGTTTAAAAATATCTCTAATATATGAGTTTTCCTTTATGATTCTGACCCTGATGTACAATTCATTTCTGCAAGATCTTGGAGAGTATAATTTAGGAAACTTATTTTGAAAGTAGAAAGATTAAACTCAAGCACCTGTTCAGTTATATATCCTTTCTAGCTAGCACAGCGTGTGAATAAGTATATGAGAGTCTGACATGACATATGGCAAGTTTTTTAGGATATGATGTATTGCCTTGGTAGAATTTTTCA
Source organism: Xenopus laevis (assembly GCF_017654675.1). Classification (NCBI taxonomy): domain Eukaryota; kingdom Metazoa; phylum Chordata; class Amphibia; order Anura; family Pipidae; genus Xenopus; species Xenopus laevis. The sequence continues at coordinate 51,460,777 of NC_054376.1, forward strand.
TTTTATAGTATTTGTAGCTGAAATTTTAACACTAAAGTTTGTGTGTGTCCCGTGAGGAAAATATAAAGCAGCCCCTTCAGGCCCAAGTATGTGCTTTCAAAGACAAATGGTGCAAACTATTACTTTTTCTTTGCTTGTTTTTTGCTGCAAAAGTTCAACTTGCCCTCAACAACAGATTCCACATTACTTAGCAGGGAGATAATTACTCCTGTTTGGAAGAAGCTGGCAGGTATGATTTTATACTAAGGAAATAGACTAAAGATGTTCAGCAGCTTTTGTAGGAGTCCTTGGGGTCTATAACATTTAAATTAATCAAAATACATGCCTTGACTTGTAATCTGATCTTAATGATCCTCACTATGATTTGGATCAGCAAAACCTGCATGTAAAAAGGGAAACAAAGATAGTCAATGGTGTTGCTCCCTGGATGCTGAAGGGATAAAGTTTGTTGAGCCTTGGCCAGACTAGAAAGGCAGACAGAACAGAGTTACTAAGTAGGCATATGTAGATAGGAGGACGGGGCTATGCCTGGTGGTCAGTATGGAGGGTAACCCATTTACTCCTGCAGAGTTTATTGGCAAGCATTCCTGGACTTATTAATATTTTGTATTACATTATTTAAATCTAAAGTTTTGCAGTTTTTTGTTGTTCTTGTGTAAACAATGTGGACATTTACATCCATCCTAGTATTCTCTGGTGAGTTTGTGCCCTGAGTTTACTTTAGGATGTAGGGTTGGTCACTGTATATTGTAAGGTACGGCCATCTTCCTTGGTTAACTGTTCTCAGCCTTGTAAATGGATAAAAATACATAAATTGAAGTGGTAGTGCCATCTTAAAATATGTAAGCTCAATTGCTATGGTACCTCATATTGGATTACTTATTCTTATGGAACATTTAAAACCATTAAGTCCCCAGCAGCAGTATGTACACATATGTAATTGAGCAGTATACTATGCTCTTTATACTCAGGGGCTCTATTGAGACAAGCAGGAGTATTTAGGCATGATTAGCCTGTCATGGATTCACCGCGAAAACATTTATCAAGAAAAAATGGCCATAGGAAAAAATGTGCATTGACTTTAATGCATTTAGAGCAAGAAAATTGTTGTGCGCGTAAAAAATTGGCCAAAAACATTGTAGCACTGGGGCTTGTTTGCTACCAGTTGTCAGGTATGGCTCAATCTTCCGCCTCTAGAAGCCACCTTTGGCCTCCAGGTGTTACCTTGAGAGGAGCAATACAGATGTTCTGAGTGAGCAAAGGGGCACTTACATAGTTACATAGTTAAATTGGGTTGAAAAAAGACAAAAAAGACAAAAAGTCCATCAATTCAACCCCTCCAAATGAAAACCCAGCAAACATACACACACCCCTCCCTACTTTTAATTAAATTCTATATACCCATACCTATACTACCTTGACAGTCTACCCTCATAATTTAAGTCTTCTATCCCTCTAACCAATTTAGTTGCACGTCTCTGCACTCTCTCCAGCTCATTTATATCCCTCTTAAGGACTGGAGTCCAAAACTGCACGGCATACTCCAGATGAGGCCTTACCAGGGACCTATAAAGAGGCATATATACTCAAGTATAAGCCGAGTTTTTCAGCCCCCAAAATATGCTGAAAAACTCTATCTCGGTTTATACTCGGGTCAAGCGCAAAAACGGTCACCGGCGCCTAAGAATAGTTGCCGGCATCCAAGAATAGTCACCGGCGTCCAAGAATAGTCTCCAAGAATATTCGCCGGCGTCCAAGAATGGTCGCCGGCATCCAAAAATGAGAAGCCGGCACCTCCAATGGGAGCAGAAACCCTCAATTTTTTGATTGAAACTTACCAGAAGCTGCTGCATTTCTCACCCTCGGCTTATTCTCGAGTCAATAAGCTTTCCCAGTTTTTGGAGGTAAAATTAGGTACCTCGGCTTATACTCGGGACGGCTTATACTCGAGTATATACAGTAATTATGTTTTCATCCCTCGAGTTAATGCCCTTTTTTATGCAAGACAGAACTTTATTTGCTTTAGTAGCCACAGAATGACTTGTGTTTCCAAAGTATTGGACAGAAGGCAACAGTTCAGGGAATAGACAAAAAGCATAGTCAGGCAGGCTGGGGTTGGTATAGGCAGAGTTCAAGCAGGGTCAGACAGGCAGTGGTCGGTTCAGGTGGAGTTCAAGCAAGGTTCATCAGGGCAGGGTCAGTACAGGCAGAGTTCAAAGGATAGTCAGGCAGGCAAGGGTCAATACCAGTAGAGTTCAGAATAGTCAGGCAGACAAGGGTCAGGATTGGCAGAGTTCAGAGTGGTCAGGCAGGCAAGGGTCAGAATTGGCAAAGTTCAGAATAGTCAGGCAGGCAAGGATCAAAACTGGATTCAAACAAGAAAGAAATCGCACCCAGGATAAGTTAGACCTAACAATGGGCAATGAGTTTGAGCTTAAAGCTCCTAAAACCCAGGAGTGCGCTCCAAGTGCCCTAGTAATCACTGGCAACCGCTGAAGAAGGAGCACCGCGTGGTGGCGTCCCCCCTCAGAAACGAGGAGGGTGTCCCTGCCGGCCCACTAGACCGCCAGGGTATGTTACACCAGTGGGCAAAAATTGCTTTACAATAGATAGTATTTTGATTTTAGCAGGCTGATCAAGAATAATTGCAATAATTGTTGCTTTGGGTTACTAATTTTGCCCATTGGTAGCAAACAGATGCGTGTGTGCATGTTCTGTTCAGCACTGTCTGTTTAATTATCATTATGAGTTTCTGTCCAAAACCTATTGGGTTTATTTGACTAATATATCATTTTCGTAGATTAAGATTGGGTCTAAAGGTTATACAAAAGAGTTGATAAAATACAAGTCCCGACTCCCAATATGTTGAACCAAGTCTTGTAATAGAAACCAGGATGCATTGCAAGTCACTGAATTGGTTCCTATGATTTATTAGACATTGTGCAAGCTTTGCCATTTTTATTACATTACTCCATAAGTATTTTTTTAATTAAATGACTGCATCAATGTAATATTATGCTGGTAACATTTTAGTTTGACCTGCTACAGATCTGCAACTAGCAAATACTCTGCATACAAAAAATAAATAAAAAAAGTTTATTTTGAAGTTTTTTCCGTGTTTGTCCCTGATCCAATTAAATCATGCTTTTTTAAAAATGAATAAGGTCCAGTCATAGATTTCAGTTTGGGACTTATTTATTTAATATAATAAATAATAATTAGTCTTCCATTTACTATGTCTTCAAAGATTTCCTTCCTATTACTTTTATAGGCTTGTTTCAATAAAATATGTTTTTTTAATGGCCCACACTTTTTTCTATAAATAAAAACTATTCATGAAAATTTGCTGTATTGAAAAATGTATTTCACAGGTAATGGATGCTCTTTATTCATTAGTACTTTAGTATTTCAAGAACTAGCATGAAACAAAGTAATGAAAAAGGATTTGCTATGCAATGTGAAAATAATAGTAATGCTTCCAGAATGCAATTATTCAATTTTGTTTGGAATAAAAATAATGTTTAATGATAACAGGCAAAGCTCCAGCCCATATTTTAGAAAGATGAAATTTTGTTTCATATTTCTTTTGATACTAACACTCATATATTCAAGTATGTAAAACCAACTATATCAAATTACTAACTATAAAAATGATTTTAGATTGGGTACAACTGATGTTGCTCCTCCTATGGCTGTAACCTAGTTATGAACATTTATTTGAAGGGTTTAACATGTGCATAAAATAATAATTTTCTCATGGGGCATAAGTTTACACTTTATGCAGTAAGAGGAAGTTAATTCTTTAGCATCCCATTCATAAATATTAACCTTTGTAAAAAAAAATTGCTTTGCATTACTGTAATACTACCAAGTTGTGTGTGTCTGTGTTCACTTTTTCTACTTGCTTTTGACTTGATCACTTCCTACTCTCGCATATGATTTACTTTTTGTTTACCAGGTTATTGGACTTAATCCAGTCTTCTATATAATTGCTGGCCTTTTTATGACTCTCCATTCAGGAGGAATCTTGTAGCTTGTTAATAAGCCCATAATTTATAACTCCAGGCCTCATGTGGAGGCATACTTAAGCCAAAGATATAAAGTGACTATAAGGGGGTGATTTATGAAAATTCTAATTTGTCCCATTATAGTAATAATAAAAATTCGACTTAATTTCCAGCCACAATCTAGATTTATTTACTAACAATTCGGTTTGAATATTGACTGTACAGGAAAAATATCAACAAAATTGTGTAACAATTTAAATCATGCAACATTTCCAAATTGTCCCCAAAGAACTCAAATTATTCGGATTATCGATAGAAAACAACAAATTCTTTGGATTATCAAATGAAAACTAGAATGAAACAGCACAAAACCGTTGAACATTATGAAGGAAAAAAACATCTTTCAGTTGTAAAAGGGACCATCTACCGTTGACTTGGACAGGTTTAACTGGATTTTTAGCAGCTTAAAAAAAATTCAGTTTTTTCCCTCTAAAAATTCACATTTTTCCCCCTTAAAAACTTAAGAAAAATTTGAGGTTTAATTAATAAGTGGCCAAACTGTATATAGGTCAACCAGTGAAATAGATATTGATGACCAAATTGCATTGATTGCTTTATTTTTCTGATTGTCTGAATCAATTTTATCAAAAATAAGTTTGATTTAAAAAAAATTGCAATTAGTACAGTCACCCTGTTAATTGTAAATCTGTGTCCTCTCACTGTCTCTAAACATCTATCCAGTTTCCCCAACATAAAGCCCTGTAGTAGGCACGTCATCAGTGTTGATCAGTGGCAGAAGAAGGAACCCTGTATTCTGTGTTCCATTTGGGAGTCCAATTAAACTACACATTGACCAGTGAAAAGATCTACCTTAAGCCCCAAACCTGTCACTAATCCCACGGTCGAAAATAATATAGACACCTTCAGACAAAGGGTCAAGAACAATTCTGAACGAGCAACACAAACAAGAAAAAATATTTCCATTTAGGAAAGTAATGTCATCATATCACTAAAATATAAAAAAAACCATCATACTGAAGCCAGCAGACAGAGGTGAAGCGATAGTCATCATCAACGCTATTGACAATATACAGGAAGCACACTGACAACAATTCAACATATTATACTACATGGAACTGCAGAAAGACCCCACAAACAACTATATAAACTAAATGAAGGTATTAATAAAATAATTACCAGATAATATCTGGGGGAAAACAAATCTCCTAACAAACTGACTCAGTTTCAAAAGGAACAATTTTATCCATTTTGGATGTGGAATCCTTATATGCCTTAATATCCTTTATAACCCATTATTTCAAAAACACAAAATGTATATAGAGCCCATCAACAAAATCATACAGTTCATTTTAACCCATAACTAATCATATCCATAAGACTTATATTCAACAGATTGAAACGGTGATGGCTCACAATTTGCTCTGCTATATGCAAGTATAGATAGAAGGAGTACATTACATCCTCTAGTGTAAAACCAATGGTATACCTTTGCTAAATAGATAATATCATTATAATTTAGACTGCTGATGAGGAAGGTCTGCTAACTCCAAACATTGAACTAAAACTTTGCTATTCAAAGATCAGTTTCCAGGTCACTACTATTCACATTAGGAACACCTCCATATAAACCTTCATATACTGCAAACAGACTGACTGACCCTCCAACCCCAAAAGGGCAAGCTTCAATGCCAAACACACAATCAAGGATGCAGACCCATAGATCCTTATCTTGGCCATTTTCTGTTATCTCCTTTTCCTTTCTTATGTCCATGTCAGATTCTCTGTGTCTATTTACTGTTCAAAATTCAGTTACTGCTTCAGAAATTGTAGCATCTTGAAAATGCCTGAAGAAGAGATGTTTTTTTCAAAAGCTTGTTTAAACACTAAATGCTTTCTGTTCCTTACTGGATTGTAAAAGGTCAACTAATGCTTGAAAGCAAAAAAAAAAAAATTTTCTTTAGAATATATTCTACTGTAACAAATAGTGGATCCTAATTATATTTTCATTTTAGAGACAAGATTGTTTTCTGAAGATTACCTGAAAAATATGGAACTTTGTAGGACAAGCTAAGCTCAAGCAAAAATTACTTTGAGTGCAATCACATCTTTAATGAACAGAATCATGATTTTTTTTTCCTGCATAAAAGAAAATAATGTTTCCCAGAAAATGATTGCTGATATTAGAGGAAACATGAAAATGAAACATCAATGCAACCAATATATTTTGAATTCACATTATTTTCAATAATAATCCACCTAAAATCTGAGCTATCCTAGAATTTATTGAGGTAAAACATAAGAGCCACTAAATTAGGATTACATATAAACAGGAACCTTGGCAGCTTCTGCCCTGCACATACCTTATGCTACTGCATCCATAATCATAGGCAACATGTCCCAGGAAAGGGGTTTGCTTGCCAGTGAAGGTTCATGACCTATTTTTTTCTGCAGTCCTAGTGTACAGCAATAATTGCCTCCCCTGAGCTATAGATTTGGGGCCATCACAAACTAAACTAAAATGTCGATAAGGTACTGGTGGTTTGTACTTTATATGGTATTACCAGTACCTGTTGCATATACTAGCCTGTTTGTACAGCTTCGATTTACAGTCATACTATATATTATATGAATTGCTTAGAATTTTTTCTGGATTTTTTCTGTAACAAATCGACAATTTGTAACACCATGCCTAAAGTTTAGTTACAGTAAACAAAATATCTGAATGCAGTTGTTTAGTCTTTAACAAGGATACATATAATTAACACCTGATCAGAGCAGGGAGTAAGTACACAGATCCCCCTTTCATTACAATATATGCTGCACCTTTTGCCAAATTGCCTTCACTTGAAGCTCCACTGACTGAAGTGGAAAATGGACAGAAGTTTGTTAAAATATATGATATTAGAATTTAAAATTGCTATATTTGTCTAAATTGCTAATTTTAGCAGTGGATAAAGTCTAAGGAACAGAAATTATTCATATATTTTAAAGGACAAGGAAAGTGTATTTAACTTTATTGCTCATCTGACAGGCATACCTGCAATCAGTTCTGCAGCGTTCCAGAACCTCATAAATTTTCATTCATGCAGATGTAGAAACGCTAGAGTAAAAGAAAAAAAAAAACTTCCATAGTCCATATCTCCTGCACCAACGACCAAGACTATGGTGCATTAATTTCCGATCGGGAGACAGCATATTGCTTACAATCGTAGCGCACAAGAATCTAGGAGGTGGAGCCAGAGAAGAATACTTTGCACATGATATCATTATAATCTGCACTGCTGATGAGGAAGGTCTGCTAACTCCAAACATTGAACTAAAACTTTGCTATTCAAAATGGTGCTCTCGACTAAGTTGAGTAAGATGGGCATTTGAGAAGTTAAAACAGGGGGAAACAAGTTTATTTGTTTAAAAAAAATTATTGATTAGGGACAGTAATGTGGGCTCTATTACATACTGAAGACTTTGGTGGAAGGCTTGGTGGAAGGCTTTCCTTGTCCTTTAACAAATTAGTGAGCCCTCTTGACAAAACCATGAAAAAAAGTACAATGCTAAATGTGCTTAATAAAGGAATGCCCTTATCACAGATGTACATTAAAGTTAGAATGTACAGTAATCTGCCAGTGTAGGTTAATCCAGCATTGTCAACAAATGGCTCCATTAGATTAACCCACTAGAAATTTCTCATTACTCAAAGTTTAAAACAATGGCTTCAGAAATGTGTGTAGCAATTGGGGCACACCTGCTGCAGCTGCTGTCAAGTATGGCAGCAACTAAGCACAGGCCTTTCTTGTGGCTCAAAAGCATATTTTGGATTTTAACATAATTTGTTATACTTGTTATCCTAGAGCAAGACTTCTATGACCAGGTTATTTTCCATGTTTATTAGTCCTATAAAAACTGAAGAATGCATACACTGACCTTTATAATCTTTTATATAGTTTTGAAAAAATAAATTGTTGGATTAATCAAGTCAATAAACAGGAGCTGTGTTCATATAAAATCACTGAGAGTGTAAGCACTGACCTCCACATATTTATTATACAAGGGTTTCAGCAATTTATAAAAGGTAATAGGATTTCTGTCAGATGAAAGCATTAGTTGGAGCAATCAAACATGTTAAGGACTAGAAGTTTCTAGTACAGTATAAGGTTATTCAGAAGAAATCAAGCATTTTAGAATGTCCAGCTGAGATCTCATTTAGCGCTTCTTAAAAATAAGTGCAGACAACTACCATAGAGACTTAGAATACAAGGTTCAGTAGTGAATAGAATATAGAATATAGAATATAGAATTTTATGCCATAAAGACTATAATCAGCAAAAAGATATTCTGATCTGAACATGTAAAGCATATGACTAAAATGATTCTATGTAGGGAGCCAAATTTATGTAGGGAGCCGAATAGTGAATAAATCCATGATTGCTTTGATGAGGTAAACCCATTCATATATGGTCTCTGGAGATCCTATACTAATAGAAAACTGTTATCACTAACAAACTTATACTCTAAAGTCGCAGTGATTTTAAAGGCTTTGCGTTGAAGTTTTTAATATTGCTACTTACAGATGAGTTGATAAGTGCCATGCATGTACATTTTCACATACTGGAACTTTTGTCTTTGGTTTTGTAGTGCCCATGTACTGTAGTTCATTTTTATTGCACAGACAGGGCAGGCAACCTAACATATTAGTGCTTGTCAGGGCCAACCGGCACAAATGGGTAGGAGTAGGGACCAAGGAGTAAGCTGCACACTTACTCTTACTACGCAGTATCCAAAAGGTTGAGGCATGTTTATAGTCATTTTCAGCTGAAGAAGTCAGGGCAGGTGGCAATCAACGAGGTCAGGAAACAAAGCAAGAAGGTCAGGATCCGGAAACAGTCAGAGAATAATTATAATACACCCAGGAACACTCTAAAGTGGGACCTATACTCGGCATTGTACCCAGACCTTCATCATCTATTTATTTAGAATTTTTGACCCAGGCATGGGGTGATGACGTCACATGCCTGTACACTGGCGCCATTGCGTCTGTGCCACGACCCATGTGGCGGCCATGGATGCCGCCATTTGGATGTGGCGCCGGAGGAGAAAGGAGTGCCTGAGGGTGCTCCTGACAATGCTATGTGCTTCAATACATTGCTGGAGGTCCCAACATGTTCAGGGGTGTGTAGTTGCAGAAGAAGACTTTTGAAATTCTTCCTCTAGAAAGTGATTTTTAAGAGCTTGTCTGTTGCAAGATGTTAAGGGGCTGATTCATTAAGGGTCGAATATCGAGGGTTAATTAACCCTCGATATTCGACTAGGAATTGAAATCCTTCGACTTCGAATATCGAAGTTGAAGGATTTAGCGCAAATACTGCGATTGTCCGATCTAAGGATTATTCCTTCGATCGAACGATTAAATACTTTGAATCGAACGATTCGAAGGATTTTAATCCAACGATCGAAGGAATATCCTTCGATCAAAAAAAGTTAGGCAAGCCTATGGGGACCTTCCCCATAGGCTAACATTGACTTTGGTAGCTTTTAGCTGCCGAACTAGGGGGTCGAAGTTTTTTTTAAAGAGACAGTACTTCGACTATCGAATGGTCGAATAGTCGAACGATTTTTAGTTCGAATCCTTCGATTCGAAGTCGTAGTCGAAGGTCGAAGTAGCCCATTCGATGGTCAAAGTAGCCCAAAAAATACTTCGGAATTCGAAGTTTTTTTACTTCGAATCCTTCACTTGAATTTAGTGAATCGGCCCCTAAGTGTTCAAGAGGCATGGGCCAATCAAAGAGAATGTTTTGATGCATGACTGAGGTAGCATGGATAAAGTTTTTTCCAGATAATTTTTGTTATTTAGACCATTTTTTGACTACTAATCTTCTTCCTCTTTTCCATCCAACTGTGGGAAGTCTTACGTTTGCCCATAGCAGAAAATACATTGACTAGTACTAGACAAGTAGCAAATGTAAAAACAATGTGTAAAGTAACCAAAAATAATTCAGATCATTCATATTTTGTGTGTTTGTTTGTATGCTGTGAGTGTACAAACCCCCTAACCCCAAAAAGTGTGAGTGAGCACATAACAAGGAACGGGCAAGCAGAATCAGGTTAATCACGTGTGCCAAATTCTACAGGACTTAATCCTAATCCATAAAATGAATGTGGCAATCTGGGCCCAGGCTGCCCAGATCATGAATTTTATGATCTGTGGAAGTTAAACCAGTTAAAGAACCTTCTTAAATACAGCGCTGCAAAATATGCTGGCGCTATATAGATAAATGTTAATAATAATAATGTTAATAATAAATGCTAAATATTGACCTAAGGGGCAGATTTATCAAGGGTCGAATGAATTTGAGGGAATTTTCTAATTAAAAAAATTTGAAATTCAAAGTAATTTTTTGGATACTTCGACCATCGAATAGGATACTAAGACTTCGAATTTACTTCGAATTCGGTTCGGAGTAAAAATAGTTTGAATATTCGATCATTCAATAATCGTACTGTCTCTTTAAAAAAACTTCGACTTCAATACTTCGCCAAATTAAACCTGCCGAATTGCTATGTTAGCCTATGGGGACCTTCTACAAACTTTTTCCAAGTCTTTACACATCAAATTAAAATCCTTCGATCAATCGCTGAAATCATTCGAATCGTTCTATTCAAAGGATTTAATAATTCGATCGAACGATTTTAATTCGATCGATCGATTGCCAAATTCACTGAAAAAACTTTGAATTCAATATTCGAATTCGATATTCGGACATTGATGCAACAGAAATAAATGTGAATTTTTTATATGGGAGTGCTGGTTCTCTTGAATATTACAAGAACCATATAACGTTCATTTAAGATACATCTCAGATCTCTTATGGAAAATATGTCTGGCATTTTCCCTCGCTCTTACTTATAAACATAAAGATCTGTAGGTATATAACACAAATCGTGTTTTCACTGAAGCTGTTAACGCTGATGAAAGGGTAATGCTGCAAAATCTTTTATAATGCCCATATGCCCAACCAATAACCATGGTGGGTAGGATAGAGCACTCAAAGTGATTTGTTTTGGCGCACATTTCATTTTGTATTTTACAGTCATTACATCAGCAGGTTAAAATACTAAGGTACCTGTAAAAGTAAATTAAGGCATTCCATAAAACCTAGTTCTATTTCCAAACTTTCCAATAGTAATCTGTTCTGAACCAGATTAATATTTAATCAAACAGAATTGTATTTGAAAAGACTTATGAGAATTCCTCTGAGTACTTTTGGTAAAAATTTATGATAGCGAATAAACTATGGAAAAAGCTAAAAGAAAGAGGATGACTTATGTTTTCCCATTTAAGATGAACTTTAGTACATGCACCACAGTCAATCACGCAGAGGTCAATGTCTGCATGAAATAACAGTTTGCTTTGCAATCTGAGCAATGAACAATGTTCCAGCTTCTAAAAAAGTCACCATTTTAGATGAATTAGCATATATTTTAGATTCTGTGCTTATAATATTTCTTTGATGTCCTTTATAAACTTTTATATTCTTATAACGTGGTTGTATATTTAAATTATTGTGCATGTGAAAAGAAAGTGTTTTTCTGAAGTCAAGGTGCTCTCTGCACAAAATGCTAAATTGCTTGTGTAGTAGTATTTAATAAATAATTAAGGTATTTTATACTACTATAAAGATACATATTCAGTGTGTGCATGTGTGTGTTTTTATATACACAAACATATATATTCAGACACATCCTCACACATCATTATTTACATAGACTTGCAGGACATGTGACCTTTCATTTTGTATTCTAAGTGATCAAGTGGTAAAACAATAATCATTTAGTTCACCTAGACTTCTCAGAATGGAGATTCATCTATGTGATGTGTAGTCGGAATAAAAACTTCATGCAGAAGTCAATGGCAGATGTCTCTTTTACAATTGGAAAATATCCTAATCTGCACTGGGTTTCTTGCAAAAATCCAAAGATTTTGTGGTTTCCAGGCGATAATCGTAAAAATCACAGTTTTTGGGCATCAAATTAGAAAAAGTCACAGTTTTAGGGCAGGTTTTGAAAATCACAAGATTCAGAATTTTCCACAATTTTATTGAGTCTTGCCGCACCAGATTTTTACTTTAAAATGTATTGCTAAATATGGTAAACAAAAGAATAGTGCGTAGGAGTTTTGGTTTCAATAGTGAAACATTTTCAGACTTTAGTAAATAACCCCCTAAATGTCTTTGCGCACTAATGTATAGTGATAAACAGTGTATGTGCACAAGTGATTTACCCACTAACTCCCTCCTTTACTGCTGGATTTAGTTGGGAAGTATCCGGGGGTGGTAGAAATTTTTATTTACCATATAGGGGCCTGAAGGCATCACCTAAAGCTACCATCCTAGGAATGGACCCTTGAGTGCTAATATGGTAAATATGGGCAGTAATTGAATGAAACAACATGAAGCATTTTGGATTGAGACCCTGAAGATATTGGCACTCAAGATTATGATTATTGAGTTCCAATACCTAAATATGGTATGATAATAAGATAAGGATTTCTACAGGGTTATTTGATTTTTGAACAAAGTAAATAAAGGGGTTGTCTTCAGCAGTAACATGGAGGAAGAAAAGCCATACCTCTGGTTGATTTTATTTTACAAAGTAGCACATGTAAGCAACTGCAGATTAATGAGATATGAGAAGTGATTCGGCACAGGCCCCCCTAGCAAGGTGCTATCCTAGTCTGAAAGTTAAATATGTAGTGGACTTTTACAGCCTCTGAAACCACTTTTTATAGTGCAAGCAGGGGTGCCTCACTCTCTTGTGTCTTGAAGAGGTCCATCTAGCTAGGTGTGCACCTGGAGACACAAGAGGCTCATCTAGCTCTTGTTTTAATTATTATTTATATTTTCTATTGTTTTATGTTATTTGATTTAATTTTTCCTTGTGTATTTATTTCTATCGGTGCTGTGCTGCGCTTGGGTCCAGTCCGATGCCGGGCATGGAGTGTGTGCTCCAGCTCTCTAAGGCATGTTTGGTTTGGAATGCACCAAACCTGATACAGAAATGCATGAGCCTAAAAAGTTGGTGCCTTGCCTCATGGCTGCCTAATCTTCTCCCAGCAAACAGGTAACAACCATTAATGGCACCTGACTAGACCCAGTCCCAGCACAGGACAGATAAAGATATATTTTTTGAAGAATATAAAAATAATAATTGAAAAAGCCTGAACACTCCATAGGCTGGCTACCCAGCCTAGGGTAGCCTAATCATTAACCAGCTCTGTGTGTAAGTTATAATGCTGGAGTGAGGTACAGTTACTTGCTGTGGGTAACAGAAACTATGGTTTCTACTAACACAATAGTGTGTATCCTGTACTACATTTCTGACTGTAACAATTTCTTGTAATGTTTGAAGCAGAAGAGGTTGAGGATGTAAAGTTATGCTTTAGGTCTGATTATTAATCCTAAATTCGATTATGTTTTTAGAAATAGATTTTCCTATAATGAAACCTATGAGAAGATGATTGTGCTAGTGTGTTTTCCTACCCTGCTACAGTACTGCACGTGCATGTGGACTATAGAATGATTAGTTATGACAAGTTCTAATCACGGAAAATGGCTTGTAAGCAAAGCAACTTCAATGTTATGCTTCCTATTATTTTATGCACATATTTGTAGTCTTATTATCTGACTTTGTAAGAACTGATCTGAATAAATCTTTGTCTGCTCTTATGCAATACAAGATACATAACATATTACTATAAAACTATAATACAATAAAAGAATAAACAGGCTGCAACAGTAACCTTTGCAATAATGCAGAAATGTAACCCAGTATATACTGTAAATTGTAGCCATCTGCATCACAGATACTGTATATACCAAATGGGAATCTACGATTGTACAGAAAATTGTACACAGTATGTATACAATTAATGCTAACAATATGCTAATGTAATGTTTATGTTAAAATCTAAATGGATTAACAAAGTGCAGTAATCTTAACAGTGAAACAAGTATGTGTAGAAACCTAGTTTGTTGACATATAAAAGGTGCTTAATAGATTTCTGATCCCTTGCTTCGACCCTGACTATGATCCTTCCCGCCTGCCATTGAACTTCTGCCTGAATCTCGACTATGTTTACTCCTGACTCCTTTGGCTACCATGAACTTGGATTTAACCCTAGAGCTTCTTCCTTGGTCCGGACTTCTCCGTACTTGGAGCAGTAAGGCCCCTGACACAGACAGGCTATTGTTTCTCCTACTCAATGTAAGTAATGGTGTTGCAGTGGGACATGGATTTTTACTATTTATTGCTTTTCTTATGTCTACCAGGGAGCTGTTGGCTGGTTATTTTCTCATTGTTCTGCTGATGAGCAGTTGGGGGGGGGGGGAGAAGGCAGGGGTTGATATCACTCCAACTTGCAGTGCAGCAGTAAAGAGTGACTGAAGTTTATCAGAGCCCAAGGTGATTGGGGGCACCTGGGAAACTGACAATATGACTATATTTCCATGACAGTATCCCTTTAAATAAATCCAATATACTGGTTTTGCTTCCAATAAGGATACATTATATGTTGGTTTGGATCAAGTACTATATTATTATTATTATTATTAAAGAGAAAAAAATGGAGATGGCTTTTCCATAATTCAGAGCTTTCTGGATAAAGGGTTTCCAGATAACAGATCCCATACCTGTATTATGAAGAATAATGTAAAATATGAGGTGATTAGACATCACCTTGGAGTCCTCCTACCCGTTATCCAGAAAGATTCAAATTATGAGAAGAAAAGAGTCCTCTAAGAAAATAATTTACAATTTTTTTAAATATTTATTTTCTTCTCTGTAATAAATAAATAAATATTAAATAGTTACGTACATAAGAAAAATAAAAATGTAGCCAGCTTTTTGTATTCTGGGGTCACTGAACTCCATAACCCGATAGCATCTTAAATTTCAGGTTGGAAAACTGCAGAATAGAAGTGCTGATAACTCACAAGCCTAACTTATTGCAGATTGTATCAGTATTTCTCTGTCAACTCTACACAAAAAGTTAATTTTTCAGCTGAACATCTTTAATTGAATGCTCTATGATCTTTACTAAAAGTGAGTTAAAGGAAAACTATACCCCCCAAACAAAGAAGGTCTCTATAAAAATATATTGCATAAAGCAGTTCATATATAACACCCTGCTTCATGTAAATAAACCATTTTCATAATAATATACTTTTCTAGTAGTATGTGCCATTGGGTAATCATAAATAGAAATTACCATTTTAAAAAATAAGGCCCACCCCCTGGGATAGTAGGATTCACTGTGCACACAAACATACCAAACAAACTATACTTGTTAAGTCACATGAGCCAATTAACAGACAGAGTTCTGTATTTTGCTTCAACACTTCTTCCTGTTACAGTTAGAGTTGTAGTATTTCTGGTCAAGTGATCTCTGAGGCAGCACACAGACCATCACAAAATAGTGGCTCAAGACAAGAGATGTAAAAGGGAGATATGTACTTAAATATATAGACCAGTTTGGTAAGATTCTTTGATATGCCACTTAATATGATATAAACTATCTGTTGCTTAAGTGTTCATTTTGGGGGTATAGTTTCCTTTAACTTGTGTCTATAGATATTTAAAATATATATAGAAATAAATTGAAGGCAGACTTTATGGGGTTTATTTATCAAAGTCCAAATTTATCTCAATATTTTCTGCTACAAACTCCGATCAAATCCGCTAGGGTTTTTTACGCTTAATAATTATTACATTTTCCCGAAAATTTGCTTTGCGGGAAAAAAATGAGTTTTTCACGATTTTTTTGATTTTTTAACCTATTTTCACGAATTTCAATTTTTTTCGAATTTTCACCCAAAAACAGGGTATTGCATGAAACCCAGCGCACATCAAAAAAATCATTGGGACTTCTCCCATTGACTTATATGCAACCTCGACATGTCTGAGATGCAGGATTTTCAGATTCAGACTTTTCCATCCTCAGGGTTTAATAAATTCCGAAAAATTTGTGATTTTTTAAAAGTCTGATTTTATATGAAAAGATCACGAATTTTATGTGATTTTTGCACTCAGAGTTTAGTAAATAACCCCCTAATAGTCAGACTGGATTGAATGTGTAAACACCATAGGTCTCATTTATAAAATCAGCAGGCAATGGACAAAAGTTCAAATATTGGGGCAATTCAATGTTTTTCCCCACAACCTTTTTTTTTTTTAATCAAAGACACATGTTTAGTACAGAGATCTCATGTAACTATGTACATTGCACGTAATTCACCATAGTCTGTACTAAAGCTTTTGCAAATGATGCACACATAGGCACGCTAGGTACAATAAGGTTGATGTGAAATCTACAGTATATGACATTTTATGATTATTCATGAACACTTTGCACCATGGTTCAGTCTGATAAATAAGGATTCATGTTTAAATATACAGTAAGTTGGTGCATGCTGCAGGTTTGTTCCAACCATTTCTTTCATCTTGGCGAATTCTTAGGGATCTAATATATACAGTATGTTACCTCTGGACAAATTTAACAGTTGCATTTATTAAGTCTGGTCCAAATGGATAACATATCAATCACATGCTTTGTGCAATTCAATTCATTTTCTTTGCTGCTGTAATTTGACACCTGCAGGCATAGAGAAGCCTGTAGAGTGAATGAAACCTAAACCCTTATTACATTTTTCCCTGACTGTATCTTTAAGAATCATATTTCCATGCATCAAGGTGGATTTGTAATTAGGAAACGGCTGAACTCTGCCTGTGGCTTGGGAAATGACATATTACTGTGATTGATTGCCTTTATTTCAGCTGGAGACACTTGGCAGCTTCTAGTTATGATTCATAAAAATACATAGGACAAAAAAGAACTTACTTGACCTTTAGAGAGGCGTTGGAAGTAACAAACATGTTGATATATATGTGTTTATATATATTAGTTATAAATCTTATTGATCTCAGATTTTAAAAAGTATGTGGATAACAACCTCAAATTGTGCTCATGTTTCCATTTATTTGCTGACAGTAACGTTTTAAGTAAAATTAAAAAAAATATTTTCTGTATATGTGATTACTTTTTGGCTTAACACTTTCTGAAAACTTTACATATTGTCATCAGACAGCTACTGAGAAGATAACTATCTAAGAATGGAAATGGAAGATAAAGTTGGAATTGGCTTGCCCCACCCATAACTACAGACACTGCACTTCATCAGAAGATTGACCATTATTAAAGGAACAGCAACATCAAAAAATTAAAGTGTTTTAAAGTAACACAAATATAACGCAGTGTTGCCCTGCACTGGTAAATCTGATGTGTTTGTTTCAGAAACACAACTATTGTTTATATAAATAAGATGCTGTGTAGCAATGAGGGAAAGCCTTTCAAAGGAGAATAGGCTTAGATTACATAGCAGATGACAGATAAGCTCTGTAGAACAGAATTGCGTTATCTGTTATACACTATTTAACTGTGCCATATAACCTTTTTTAAATTTCCACCATTGTTACACAGAATTTTTTGGTGTTTCTGTTCCTTTAAGCCTTCAGAGATTTTAATCAATATATACAGCACTGTCTACTGTGAAGATGGTCCTGCGGGAGTCAAGAACCTCCCATGAATAGTCATTGCATGATCTCCTGTTGAGTTCTAGGTTTACTAAATATGATACTCTTCCAAGAATCCCAAGAACCTGATATGCCCTAATATAGTCTTAAGGGCTCAAATTGCACATATGCAGCGCAATTATTTGACCCCCGCTTTGAGTGAAGAATCAGACTTTCACCCGAAAATTTGGAAAACTTCGGGGTATTGCACAAAACTCAGTGGACATCAAAAAATCATTGGGACTTCTCCCATTGACTTATATGCAACCTCGACAGGTCTAAGATGCCGGATTTTCTTATTTGGAGTTTAGCATCCTCGGGGTTTAATAAATTACGAAAAAAATTGTGATTTTTTAAAAATCCAAATTTATTGAAAAAAAAAACACAATTTTTTTCTGGATTTTTGCATATCAAAGTCTGATTTTATCTCAACATTTTCTGCTACAAACTCCGATCAAATCTGCTCTGTTTTTTTACGATTATTTATTATCACATTTTCCCGACAATTTGCTTTGCAGGAAAAAATCTAATTTTCAAGATTCTTCTCGGATTTTTCACTCTTCTTTTCTTATGCTTTTTTGCACATAAATTTCGGGGTATTGCACAAAACCCAGCAGACATCAAAAAATCATTGGGACTTCTCCCATTGACTTATATGCAACCTCAATCAAAATAGCAAACTGGTATATATAACCCTTGATGTGTTAATCTTGAAGGTATCTTTGGCCCCTGCTTCCATCCAAAGCTGAATCCAATATAACAAACGATGTGGGGAAAGAATACCAGTAAGCTCGTATAGCTGCATAGGTGCCTTTATTCACCGTCACACAACATGTTTCGAGCTGGGTAGCTCTTTTTCAAGTGCATAACCACAACAGTGAAACATTCATTAAGTACATACAAACTCCTCCCCTCTCTGTTCCCATTGGTTCCAAGGCAATTGCAAAGAGGATTTTCATGCCTAACCTCCAAAATAACAGAATTAACCCCTTGTGAACAGTCCATCCGGTTCAAAGTCCCAAGTGTAAGTCCAATGTGTAAATCATTCCATCAAAGTCTTTTGAATCCTTTGTGTGTTGTTGCTGGAAATGGAATAAGTGAATAGAAAAACATACTCTTAACCTCTGCACTGCTCATTAAAGGCCTGCAAGAGTTACCATAGCCAAAAACACTTTGAGGCATACCTTTAACACATTAGTAAAACTGTTACATTATGTTGCAAATATGCTGTCTTAATGATTTCAAACAAAGTTACTAAGCTGCCAACCCTTATATGTAACGATAAGGTATCTTACCCATGGAATTATTCTTTTTCAAAGGCAGCACTGTCTGTTAAAGAAGGAAAACAAATTTAGTATAAAAATTACAAAAAGCTTAAAACACTCCATTGATCATTCAGGCCCTGGGGTACCATCGCACACAGTTTTTTGATCCACAGGGCCTCTTTTTGTAGCAGAATATTCTTTTTATTGCCCCCTCTCTGTGGTGTCTGGACCACTTCTAACACCTGCCATTTAAGTTGTGACATGTTGTGTCTAAATTCATTGAAGTGGCGTGAGACTGAGGTGTCTGTATAAGTGTTAGGTTTGAAATTTTTAATGTCACCTCTATGTTCCTTTATTCTGGCCTTTATTTCTCTAGAGGATTGGCCCACATTAACTTTTCCACAGGGACATTTTAGCATGTATACAACCCACTGAGCATTGCATGTAGCATAGTATCTTAGGGGAATGCTGTTTCCTTTAGTGGGATGTTGAACAACTGCACCTTTAATAATAGATGAACAGCACACACAGCTCAAGCAAGGAAAAGTGCCTAGGTTTGACAAGGGGTTAATTCTGTCATTTTGGAGGTTATGCATGAAAATCCTCTTTGCAATTGCCTCGGAACCAATGGGAACAGAGAGGGGAGGAGTTTGTGTGTACTTAAGGAATGTTTCACTGTTGTAGTTATACAGCTCAAAACGTGTCGTGTGACTGGTATTCTTTCCCCACATCGTTTGTTATATTATATGCAACCTCGACAGGTCTGAGATGCCGGATTTTCTGACTTCTCCATCCTCTGGGTTTAATAAATTCCAAAAAATGTGTGATTTTTTAAAAGTCCAATTTTATAAAAAAAAAATCACACATTTTTCGGGATTTTTGCATTCGGAGTTTAGTAAATAACCCCTTAGTGTCATATAAGAAAATGTTGTGTGTGCATTTTAATAAGGATGTTAAAAAGGCAGAACTACATCTTAGAAAAGGCAAAAAAAAAACTCCTACAGGTAAAACAGGTTAGGTCCCTAATCTGTATATATATCTGTCGCCAGATATCTCCTTTTCATTATGAGTTCAATAAATAGGGTTTATGTTGAACATAGTATTCTTCTATTTTAACCAACAAGTTTTTGTTCTGTTACTTCTTCGGGAAAACAGGGCAAACAGGGAAATTGAATCACCACCATGTTTGGTCTATCTGATAATTAGATTACTAGTGCACATATATTCATTATACAGGGGGATTATTTAATCTCTGGCAATTTAATTATCTATCTCGCAAGGACCAAACAAGGAGTAGCTTCAGTTTTCCTGTTTGCTATGATTAGCTCAAGAAATAAGAAAAACCATATACAGTATTTATCCTGATTAAAACACTGGGCAAAAACCCCATTCAGTGAATTCATGTTGAAAAAGGGGTTGTACTACCCCTTTAAGATTTTAAATTACTGATCAGATCATCCCTTTAAAATGGTTCAGCAATAAATACAATACTTACATATGGGTGTAAATTTAGCAAAGAGTGAAGTTCCGCCACTAGAGTGAAATTCCGCAGCTCTCAATTCATTTCTATGGGATTTTGAAAGGCATATTTATCAATGGGTGAAAGTGAAAGTTCACCCTTTCATAAATACGCCTTTAAAAATCCCATAGAAATGAATGGAAAGTGGCCGAATTTCACTCTAGTGGCGGAACTTCACTATTAACTTCACTCTTTGATAAATTTACCCCTTAGAACGCAGACACATTATTTGACGTTATATCTAAACACAATATCTAGACTGCCATTACAATATACTGTATACTAGACATTGTGTTACTTCTTGTAACTATAATAATTATACCTGAACATTCGGGTATATTTTAATGCAATTTATTTAAATTGAAGGGCCAGTGTGCTCTGAAAGCTTGCAATTGTTACTTCTTCAGTTAGCCAATAAAAGGTATCACCAAACTTTACATTTTTTAAATTGAAGGAAAAGGGAATTTGGCTGTTTGGGGTGGTAGTGCCTATTGATGTTACTAATGATCATAATAAGTCAATAAGCAATTAGACAGTATTTTGCTTTATTTCTTATTTGTTTACCAGTTGCAGGATCTAGTCTTGTTTGATAATATTGAAAAAAAAACAGAAACGTTAAATCAAACGTAAAACGGAGAGGGGGAAAGGAAACTTATAGGGGGATAATGTGTATTTTGAATACATGCTTTCATGTATCAGCTATAAAGTCAAGGGTCGAATTTCGAAATGAAAAAACGTCGAAATTCAAATTCAAAAAGACCAACCAAATTCAAGTTGAAATTTATTTTTTTTGGTCGAATAGGTCCGTTTTCGATCGAATAGGTCCATATTCAGGCAAATTCGAATCGTACGAATCAAAGGAATGTTTTTTCAAAGTCCACCAATTGACTCCAAATGGGTTCTAGGAGGTCACAATAAAATCATTACTGCACAAAA
This sequence comes from Xenopus laevis, assembly GCF_017654675.1. NCBI lineage: Eukaryota > Metazoa > Chordata > Amphibia > Anura > Pipidae > Xenopus > Xenopus laevis. The sequence continues at coordinate 51,482,145 of NC_054376.1, forward strand.
GTAGTGTTTTTAATTTTGTGGTGCAAAACTTGGAGATGCGTTTCAATCAAATCAAAAAGCCATAAGGTTTGGAACATGGGAGGAAATTTGATACTGGAAAGTCCATTTTAAAGCAAGATAGGATATGCCTAAGCGACCAATTGTAAGTGTAATACTTTCTATAGACAGTATTTATTGGAACAAAAATGAGTTCCACTAATGGGCATATTTATCAACAATTAGGGGGCCCATTTACTTAGCTCGAGTGAAGGAATAGAGGAAAAAAAACTGTTTTTTTTGGCTACTTCGACCATCGAATGGGCTACTTCGACCTTCGACTACGACTTCGAATCGAACGATTCGAACTAAAAATCGTTCGACTATTCGACCATTCGATAGTCGAAGTACTGTCTCTTTAAGAAAAAACTTTGACCCCCCTAAAAGCTACCGAAGTCAATGTTAGACTATGGGGAAGGTTCCCATAGGGTTAGCAATCTTTTTTTGGTCAAACAAAAATTGTTCGATCGATTAAAATCCTTCGAATTGAATGATTCAAAGGATTTAATCGAAGGATTTAACTTCGACAGTCGAATATCGAGGGTTAATTAACCCTCGATATTCGACCTTAAGTAAATTTGCCCCCTAGTTTTGAACAGTTACAGTACATACAAGTTAGAAAACAAAAACAAAGATCTGATGGGTTGCTAAGGACAATATAACCAGTGATATTTGTCTCCAATGTGCTGCATGTGCTGCAACCAATTATCAGTTTTATAACTGCAATATTAAATGTTATTTATAGCATCTATTTGGGACCTAGACTTTTCTTGATAAGGGATAGTAATTTAGATCTCCATACATAAGTCTAGTTAAAACCATTTTTACCATCAAATAAACTCAGTAGGACTGTTTGACACTAATATGAATATATGCAGCTTAGTTGGGATCATGTACAAAGTACTGTTTTAGTATTACAGAGAAAGAGTAAATCATTAGAATTATTTGCTTAATAGTGGCCTCTATGTAAGATGGCCTTCCCGTAATTAAGAACTTTGTGGATAGTGGGTTTCTGGATCCCATACCAATTTTTTCCATATACTGTAATAAGTAACATTTGCCTATTGAGTATATAAAGGGAATTGACCATAGGGTGGGATGAAATATCTATTCCAGCACGGGACACTAAACAGACTTTACACTTTCTTGTTTTAGTATTTTTTATGTTTTATGTGTTATGATTTTGAGAGTGTGGACACATATGATTGGGTGCACTTAGTTTTGATTATCATTGTATAATTTATACTCATCGTTAAAGAGAAGCAATAAGTGTAGATTGCAGTTACATGAAGCTTGTTTAGGGCACACTTTAGGGTACGCATTGAGGTGTATAGTCTTAGGGATTGAGTGGGGTACAAGGACGTATACTCTCTGACATATTCTCTTATAAGTGTGCATAGAACTGAGGGCACATTTTATATGTTCAATCCACGGAATTGAGTGATCGGCTTTGTAACAGACACACGGGGGGAGGACCAATTTATATTGATTGATTGCAGATTCACAGGGACGGGAGGGTCAGCTAGCAAGATAACAACTGCATGGTAAACATTGGGAGTGACATTTACGGAATGAAGGTTATGGGTAGTGGGGAACATCAGGATAGTTTAGAAACAAGGGAATACTAAGGTGAACTGTTAATTTATGAAATAGATTAAAAGGATCGGGAGTGATTGTTCTCCAGAACAGACTTTTTAATAGCTCAAGTTTTTTGATACTTTAGTAACATACAAGTAATTGATTTGCTGCTAGCAATTTAGTATGCAGTTGCAATGTATCTTGTTTTTATCCATCTAAATGAAATGGTTATTTCTTGTATAAGGATATTTAGCACAAAGAACTACCTGTTGTATATATTTATATAACTTAATTCAAATGCTAATAAATATCCCAGAAATAACAGCAGATGTGTATAATACAAGTATAGGGCACTTTTCTGTAGATCTACAGTGAAATTACATTTATGTACATTTTATCCTTTAGGCTATGTTTTTTAGTATTACCATCTTAGATAAGGTAATAAATGTTGCCGGAGGACTATAGCATTCAATGAAAAATTGCCATATTGATGACATTCCAAAGAAAAAATAAATAAGTATAATGCAATTGTTACAAAGTGTTTTTTTTAATCTTATTTGCAGACCTGAGTTTGCATTTAGTCTGAGAAACTGTGAGCTTATATAAAAGCATATGCGCTGAACACACTCATTTCCCATACGTCCATAAATTATGTATGTGCGCCCTCAAGAATGTAGGCAAATATTGTAATTCTATCAAAATGAAATTGGCCGCAAGAAAATGTAATATCAATTTCACAAGGTATTGGGAAAAAAGCGAATTAGGTTACCAATAGTGATATATAATATATTCATGAGCTACTGCTTTGCTTCTTTTCTTCACCAACTATTAAATCATAGACACTATGATCTGTCAATGTGTAATTCTGCAATAGCTATAGCTGAAAGTCAGGTTATTCAAAATTGCAATTAGATTCTGCATATTGAAGGTTTGAATGAAGTAAGCACTTTCAGGAGAAGTTTTGAAGTCATTACACTGGAGATTTAACTGTGGGCAGTAAACTATGAGACCTCTAACCAGGAATGCATCCAATATGGCCATATTTCTACAGCAACAAATACAGATTTTAAGGCAATACATAGTAGTGTTTTGTAGAGGCTAAATTTCAAAATGTTTATTAGAAGCAGAAATTATATTTTAATTCATTTTGCAAATTATATTATGTTCTTGAATATACGTTTTGAAAAAAATAATTATGTTTCTGTATTATTTATGAATTTGTGATATTAATGTTTTTAAATTGAGTTTGGGGTAATTTGAGAAATATTAAAAAAATAATAATAATACACCATTATTATACATAATTTCTTTTGTACTAGGACAATACTTGCAGAACCAATTTCTCTTTGTACTTTCCTACTTTTAATATTTTTAATATGTGAAAGAAAACCAAAGGTATAGTTTATTGGGTTTTTTTTTGTCTAATTTTAGTGAAATTATTAATATTTATTATTATTATTTATTATTATATTAGTGTCAATTATTCTTGGTCCACTAAAATCAATGAGAGAAAAACAATATACAATAAAGCCTGGAAGGAAGTATTTCTAATAGCAATATTATTTTAAATATATATACATATTCAGAATGGTCCAACTGGTGATAGCCAGCTTTGAGCATTAATATATTTGGTGCGCTAAACAGATAAGAAAGGCAGCTGCCTAATGTAAGGAAATAAGTCTAGTCATATATCATGAAAACGATATTTCTCAACTGTGTTCAGTGTTTATGTGTGTTTCCATGGTTACGGATCCATAGTTGAGAATTAAATCATGTACCTCTGGTATTGGCATTAGTGTGCATATTGTATTAATCGTGGTTTGGTCTTTTTCTTTGTGCAAAGCAATCAATTGGTATGATGACTGAAATAACAGTTTTCTCTAGTGCCAGACAGGAATGGAAAGAACACAGAATTGATATATAAGTAATTGGCTTATATTTCCAATTTGCAATTACTTGGCTACCCAACTGGATGCCTCAGGGCTGACTGGAGTACTTCAAAATATTATTGTGATCTCCTTCCTGATTAAGCATTCGTTATACATATCTATATGATGTCCTAATTAGTGATGAGGAAACAAACTCATTTCATTTGGTTTGGTCTCTTTCTTTGTGCAAATTAATCAGTTGGTATGACTGAAAAAGCTTTCTCTAGTGCCAGAAAGGAATGGACAAAACACAGAATCAATATATAAGTTATTGGCTTACATATCCAATTTGGAATTACTTAAATGAAACAAACTAATTTTATTTTCCCAAAAAACAGAGAAACTGGATAAATTCCAGTTAAGGTGTTTTTAGCATTCCAATAGCATATATGTTACTCTTGCTAGAAAGGCTCCTTTCCACTATGCTACAGCTCTTCTTTATATAAAAAAGGCTTCCATGTCTCCAATTTCTTCCAAACACAGCACCCTTATAGCTCCTTAGTTAGACAGGGGGAGGGCTCTGACCTGAGTTTTTTTTTCTACAAAGCAGACAATTTAGTGTGTATCACAAAAAAATCTTTGCACTGCAAAACTGTAGTAGGTTCTGAGCACATGGTATATCAGATAATATTCCCAAATGGACAACTTAAAAAAGATGAACAACATTTCACAATACATAACTAATTCTGGTTCTCATATTCTATTTCTGGAATCTAAATATATGAATGTACCATTGGGAGCACCTATATTATCCTTCCATTATGGATCCTGATTTTTGGTGGAAATAAAGAAGATATAAAACAGACCCTTAAAACTGTAAAGAAAAGCAAATGGTGAAGTGTCCAGTATAAGGCAATTTGTGTTCCCGTACTATAACAAAACAGGCATGCTAATGGTAAATATTTGTTTCTAGGTGAGGTTTAGAGCAATTGAAGGTTAGTCATATAGTCACACAGTCACTCAAATGCAAGCAAATGATTCAGGGAATGAAAAGTAGAGAGGTTTTTTGTTGGCTCTTTTGAGGCAAAAATTCAACGGCCAGTTGTTAATTTTTAATTAGCTTTAAGCACTCCTTACTCTAATCTTTGCATTGAGACATTAAGGAATTAACTCAGTAGCCCTTGAAATAATATAAGTTTGCAAATGATTTTTATGATACCTTAAATCTGTCCTATCTTTTATTAAATGGCCCAGCTGGAACCCCAGTTGCATCCCTGTATTTATGCTCAAACTTCTCCAGCCATGAAACTGTGATACAAAAGATTAAAGGCACTAAATAGGAAGCTGTTTTGATACGAATACACTATTCATCATTTTAGTTTTACATTCTCCTCTTATTGGAGAAAATACACAAGTGCCAACAAGTGCAATTCAACCAGTTCATATAGAGATTAGTTCAGTTCTTATGATGAACTTCAAGTGCAGTGAGCAAATACACATTTTCTATGGACATAGGTTATATGTACAAAAAACAGCTAATATAAGATAGATAATCAGGAAATGGCAGCAAATTACTTTCAAAAGACTTGTTATTTACTTAAGAATCAAATCTATAAAAATTAAAAATACTAATATCGAATATCGAAGTTGAAGGATTTACCGCAAATTCTACTATCAATTGATCGATGGAAAATACGTTCAATGGAACGATGAAATCCTTCGAATCGAAAGATTCGAAGGATTTTGATGCATCGATCGAAGGATTTTCCTTTGATCAGAAAAAGCTTAGAAAAGTTATGGGGAAGGTCCCCATAGGCTAACATTGTAGCTCGGTAGGTGGCGAAGTATGTAGTCAAAGCTTTTTTTTAAAGAGAAAGTATTTCAACTATCGAATGGTCGAATAGTCGAACGATTTTTACTTCGAATCGAAGTCGAAGTAGCCTATTCAATGGTCGAAGTACCCAAAAAAATAAAACCTTCGAAATTCAACGTTTTTTTACTTAGAATCCTTCACTCACACTAAGTAAATGTGCCCCATAATGTTCAATATTCTAAAAACTATTTACCTCAAATATTCAACTGGATTGGATTTGTATTCAAAAGAAGTAAGCAAATAGTTATGGTGAATAAAGAAAATGTATCTTTCCTGCACTGTAACTGGAACACAATCACTCTAAAGAGAAAATCCTGACTTTTGTTTTAAATAACTCCCTTAAGTGTGATTTTAAGAAGCAGATATAGCCTTGTATTTTTCTACTGTGATAGAATATAGTCTCTAATTCTATTTTTTAGGTTTTCTTTTACAAAATGTTATCCCAAGGTGACTACAGTGACTAAGTCAGCATGATATTTCTATTTAGACATTTACAAGCTTTGCAGATTTGCTTCTGGGGTTGTGATGATGATAAAACCCCTCTAAGAACTTGACAAATTGTCTGTATTATACTTCTAAATTTATGTAAAATAGTTCTTAGCGCTTTAAAAGACAAGACATTACAGTAAAGGGGTACACAGTTGGAAGATAGGTCCACCGATTCAGCTGAACTAAGATGTATAGTTTACACAAAAAGCCTTATCCAGAGCAAGAGCATGCGTACTGTGTTGTACTATTTATGTCTGTAAATATTAGTTTCTACAGTATTTATTTTTTAATCTCTTTTTGACAGACTAAAATAATTCGCCATGATTGTTATGGTGTAGTTTTTATTTCTAAATTACACTGTTTACATTACAAATAATTCACTGTACAATGTGAAAATGTAATTCCTGAACCAACAAGTGTATTTTTCAGGTCATTGTACCTCATCCTGTGCTTTCAGATAGAGTCAGCACTCCACTAGTGATGGGCGAATTTATTCGCCAGGCGCAAATTCACGGCGAATTTGCGCGATTCGCCGCCAGCGAATAAATTTGCTTAACGCCCGCGAAAATTCGCAGCAAAAATTGGCCGGCGTCAAAAAAAAAATTTCCGAAAAAACGGGCGCCGGCATTGAAAAAATGGGCGCCGGCGTCAAAAACTGTTTTGCGAATTTCGCGCGAAATTCGCAAATTTTTGGGCGAAGTGAAGCGGCGCTAATTCGCCCATCACTACACTTCACAACAGAAATGCTTACAGATAAGTTATTGATTCTTCTGCATAATAATTGAATATTCCTCTGGGACTTGGACCTACCAGGGAGTCATTATATTGTGTCATGGAGTTATTTGGTTACCTTCCAATTGTTCTGTCGATAAGCTGCTGGGGGGCAAGGGAGTTGGGTCAAAAGTGAGGTTTATAATAGCACAAGTCCTATGACTGAGGGCATCTGGGAAACTAACAACCTATTTAGCCCTATTACAGATTTCAAAATTAAATATATTTAGTTCTTTTGAAAAATGGATTTCAGTGCAGGATTCAGCTGGATCAGCATTATTAACTGATACATTTTAAAAATAACCATGTTTTCCAATGACAGAATCCCTTTAATCATAAGGTGTGAAAAAGATACAATCACAGGTCAGAAACCATGAATTCGCATGCCTAAGTGTATAGTCAATGTCTGCACTTCTGACAAATCTAACAAGTGAGCCACATGGTCCAAATAGATCAACAAAATCTGTCCAAAAGTGTATTCAGCAACTTGAGTCCTACCTAGCCAGCTCAACTGGTGACCTTAGCGTATGAATCTTAAATATAATGGTAAAAATCTTAAAAGTCTGTTGCACTAATTGATGAAACCTATTACAGGCACCCTGATATTACTGCCACATTCAGGGTGTTGAGCAAGGGTTCTATGACATCAATAGGCACACTTGACAATTCACAATTCAGCAGAAGATGTGGAAGGATGCAATGGACTTGGTGCAACTACACAGAAGTGAAAGGAATGTGTTTGAACTGTTCATAGCATCAGTAAATGAATGAAGAATATTTGATCTAAGACTTTGGGTGAAATATTTTATTTTTCACCCTGACATTGCAATTACCCACAAAAAACAGTTGAGATGCAAAACAAATTACAGAATATTGCCATGTAAATGATCACTGTTACCGTAGTTAGTATTAACTTGTACTACCTTATCACACAAACCAATATAATTACATTTTTCTTGAATTGTGCATTTCTATGCTGATAAAATAAATTTCCAGTAATGGTAAACTCTGTCTGTAAGTATGTGCTGAGTTATGGAAAGATAATAAGATATACTGAATAAGAATACGTTGAGTGCAATTACAGGAACGCGGCTGATATTGATACAATTAAAAAATTGTTATTTAATACCTCGATTCATATGCTTATTAACTATATTAAAATTCAAAACGGGTGTGCAGTTTAAGAAATATTGTATTCTATTAGCTTATTTTCTTCAATGTGCTTTTGTCTCTGCTGACTCTGCAGACATATATCACCGTTATTTTCTGCAGAAACATGATTGCTTTTAACTCACTGATACCAAGACATGAAAAATCTTTTGCCAGACCACTGAATTTTTAAATGTGCCTTTCATTTTCTTGTTCGTAAGTTCTATGGAAGGACACCAGCAGTTTGTACATGATGTTTTTTTTTTTTTGCATGTAGGGCTATCTGGAATTCTGCCTTGTGGTTTAAATACGACTACATGATATAAAGCATAGGCCCATATTGTTATTATGTTCCAACAAAGCCTCAATGCATAAAGATAACTGCAGTCACTGTACTTAAAGCCCTAAGTTATAGGTTACATTGTGATCCATGTAGAGTAGGATGCTGTAAGCCTACCCCCATTTAGAGATTTCTTATAATTTTTTTTTGCTGGAGAATAAAATAATTTGTAAGAGGTGCTTCCCTAATAGCTTTCTGTAAGCATTTGCCCATCTATTGATGTTTGATTGCTATTTAGAATTGTCTGTGGCAAAAGGCCAGCAAAGGGCATAGATAGCTTTTATAAAATAATGTGGCAGGTTATTTTTACAATTACAAATATATATATATATATATATATATATATATATATATATATATTTAAAACACATGAGTTTCCAGCTTTCATTGAACACATGCTGTAACTTTAGTAGACAAGAACTTTACATTCACAAAGGAAGATGTAAAAGACTGTCCTGTAAACCCACAGTTATTTAAGAACTCCCTTGCAATTTGCATGTTTAGCTTGAAGCAATGTGCAGTGTATGTATTAAAGCCTCTATCTATAATAAAAACATCTTGTGACAAACAAATCACCTTCAAGTAAATCTTATGCAAAAAAGTACTCTGTCCCAATATTGTAACTAATATATCAAGATATGCAGTAAATTGTGAATTCTGCTTTTATACATTTGTATTCTGCTTTATACCCCCTTCTAAGATCTTTAGGATAATGAACTATCAAGCCATCAAATAATGGTTGCATTGTCATGTGTAAGAGCTGCATTACCTTACAATGATTAGTCAGTTCATCTATTGCTACATCTGTTAGTCAACACAACTATAGCAGAAATCATATCCATCTTACGTAAGTGCATCTTGCAATAATCAAGTTAAAGCATTGGGTATTCAGGCATCATTACCAACTTCAAGAGAAGCATAAATTGGATTGAACAAAACATTAGTGCACTACAGCAAAAGGCAACATGAGGGTATAAATATTTTATGTTTAGGTTAAGATGCTGATCAAGTATTTAGCACTGTTATACATCACATATTTGATGCTACTGACAATTGGCCTGAGTGTGGTTACTTTCTTTTTTATCTTAGGAAGTCCATATTAGCATTGAGTGGCTTCCCAGCCATAGAGAAAGTGGCACAAAGCTGGATTGAAGACACAATCCATATTAAGTTGTTGTAAGTTGTTGTAACTTTTTTTTGTAGCTGGTTGTAGGATCCCATCTTTGAACCCATAGTATTACCACCACAGGCAGTAGAATGAGTTTCAACCCAGAAAAATGTGTTCTTTGATGGAGCTATGTTTAAACACTATTAACTTATATAACTTAACTTTATAAACAAAAAGAAGAATAAAGAGCCTTGGACTGTTTTAAAGGAGCAGCACTGAGTCATTAATTCAGATGTGTGGATGACATATGAGTTTCCAGCCTTTACTGAACACATAACGTCAGTCGACAAGAACTTTACATTCACAAAGGAAGAGGTAAAAGACAGCAAATTTGGCATTTTTGGACTGTGTGATATACATAAAAAATGGGGGATACCAAAAAATTGAGGCATTCAGAAAACCCACACATTATGATGAGTATTTGCTGTTTGTTTCCCACATTCCACTGGAACATAAATGGGAGGGTTATTAGAAATATACACCATTGGGCTGTGAACTGAGAAAACCAATGCTGAGCCAAAGGACAAAGAATGCAAATATCTCATAGGAGCTTTGAAACACACAGAATAGAGGCTCACAGCAGGCAAAACAACATAGGCATCCTATACATGGTTCAAAATTGCTAAATTAATGGTACCATTGTGACTGGATCACACTTTCACACTTCTGTGAGTTTTAGCTAAAACCTACCTGAATAAGTTCAGTGGAACCACTGTGGTTAGATGCCAGTGACTGTGTTACCCTTGAAATGCCAAGGAATTACTGCATCTACCACTCAGTTGTACTTAAAAAACTTTGATGAGTAACAAAACCTTTCAAAGAATATTCAGTTCAGTTGCTTTAGACTTACAGTATTTCTTCTAAATACTCTTAGGGTAGTAGTTTTGGTCAATCATGAACAAACTTGTCATCTTCAGAAAATTGGATATTGAATAGAAAGCTAAGAGACATTGCAGAAGGAAAGAAAACCTTCTGGCATAACACCAAGAAACAGTCCAACCATGTTTAATTGAAGAGAACTGCTGTTAACTTATAAGAGAATGTTTACATGGATTTACTTCCGCGACTTTCTTTTTCTGAATTCCATTGTTCTACTTGTCATGAGCCAACAAAAATTACAAATAAAAAATATCCATCCAAAAAGAATTCACTCTACTTGATCTTGGCACTGCACAACTAATTCAACATTGTGTTTCCTTAGTCACTGCCTTGTCACCAGCTGCTTTGCTACCATGTTTGCAGATGGTTCTGTGGGCAGATGGGCTTGGAAGTTCATACTTACAGGCAATTCAGCAAATCAGAACCAAAGAATTTATGCAGCTTCAATTATCAAGGTCTGACTATATGTCAAAGGCAAACAAACCCCGTTTTGGTAATATGCTTTGATTGCTAATTAATGCAAACAGCTTGTGTCTTTGCAAATACACAGTTACATATCTGTGACCAAATGGCTAACAACTATTCAAAGAAGCTGCTTCAATAACAGTCTGACGCCAACTGTGCAGTTTGCATTAAATGCTATATTTTGAAGGCCTCTTAAATGACCTATTCTAAATTAATACAGTTCTTTGTCAAATGACTGCACTCACTGCCTGTTCCACATCTGGACCTTGGATGCTGTACTTTTAATCAAATGTAAGAATAAAGATGATTTAAACTGAAGCTGGACTGAGCACACCTTTTTGGTGTGCGCTGCAACAATTTGGAATTCGTCTGTTCCGCTTCTGCCCTCTTAATTCCCCATCCTTCCTGTATACGTTAGAGTCCCCTTGCCTGCCCAGAACTTCCCCCTTGGTCCTCTCACTTTAAGGGGGTTATTTACTAAACTCCAAATGCAAAAATCATGAAATAATTTGTGATTTGTTTAATGAAATCTGACTTTTAAAAAATCACGGATGGAAAAGTCTGAATCTAAAAATCCGGCATCTCAGACGTGTTGAGGTTGCATATAAGTCAATAGGAGAAGTCCCAACGATTTTTTGATGTGCGCTGGGTTTCGGGCAATACCCCAAAGTTTTCTGAGTTTTCGAGTGAAAATTACGAAAAAGCAAATTTTCAGGAAAATGTAATAATAAATAAGCGTAAAAAAACCCGAGCGGATTTTATAAGAGTTTATAGCAGAAAATATTGAGCTAAATTTGGACTTTGATAAATAACCCCCTAAGACCTAGCGGCATTGTGTGAACAAAACATATTTCATTTTTAACCATTTGTTTACCTTGCAATTGATGACAATTAAGCTAAACTAGTATGTCTAGATGCAGTGTTGGACTGGCCCACCAGGATACCAGGAAAACTCCATGTGGACCCAGATGTCAGTGGGCCCTCTTGCTTCTAACCATTTAGTCTATTTTATGGTCATTCCCTATTTCTTTATGGGAAAAAATGCTTAATAATGGAAGACTAAAGTAAGTAGATATAAAAGACTAGGAGAATAAAGAAGTTGAGTCAGGAGAGGAGGAATAATAGTTTGGAAAGAGGGCCCTCAGCCTAAGATTTTCTAGTGGGCCCCTGGCATCCCAGTCCGACACTGTCTAGATGAATCATGCTCTGATGTAAATGCCAGACAAAAATAGACAAGTAGACATAGATAGTAGACAAGCACATACACTTTGTTATGTGTCACCTAAATTCTAAAATATTCAACTGATGGTTGGCTGTATCCAAAATCAGCTAGTGTTTAGAATAAGCTATCAAGCATTCACATAAAAACTGGACAGCTTAATACTGATACCAGTTGCACATGGGTAGGGATGTCGCGAACATCGACTGTTCGCGTCCGCCGAATGTTCGCGAACGTCGCGCGACGTTCGCCAATTTGGGTTCGCCTTAGCTGGCGCTTATTTTTGACCTCTCACCCCAGACCAGCAGATACATGGCAGCCAATCAGGAAGCTCTCCCTCCTGGACCACCCCCACACCCCCTGGACCACTCCCCTTCCATATATAAACTGAAGCCCTGCAGAGTTTTTTCATTCTGCCTGTGTGTGCTTGGAAGAGCTAGTGTAGGGAGAGAGCTGTTGAGTGATTTGAGGGACAGTTGATAGTAACTTTGCTGGCTAGTAATCTACTTGATACTGCTCTGTATTGTAGGGACAGAACTCTGCAGGGATTTGAGGGACATTTTAGGTTAGGTAGCTTTGCTGGCTAGTAATCTACCTTCTACTGCAGTGTTCTGTATGTAGCTGCTGTGGGCACTGCTTCTGATCTCTCATCTGCTGACTGCTGCCTGTAACCCAATAGTCCTTGTAAGGACTGCTTTTATTTTCTTTTTTGTTTTTTACTTTGCTACTATAAGAGCCCAGTGCTATTAGTCTAGCTGTGTTGGGGAGTGGGACTGGTGTGCTGCTCCTAGTAGTTCAGCACCAACCAGAGTAATTTTTTTTTTTTAATATACATATATATATTTTTTTATTTTACTTATCTTACTGTTCTTTAACGTGTCCAGTGCTGTTTGCTGTTCTTCATAGTAGTGCACCAATAGTAGTGCACTTGCAGGCATTGTTTGCCCAGTGTGTTCCTGAGTGACGTTTTCCAAGCAGCAATAATATATTCCGTATCCACTGCTGTAGTGTATACGTTGACCTTGCAGACATTGTTTGCCCAGTGTGTTCTTCAAACAACTGCCGCCTAGCTGTGTGAGCTTGTTCACATTCTGTCTAAATATCAATAATAATACCGTCTCCAGAAACACCACCTGAGTGACGTTTTCCAAGCAGCAATAATATATTCCGTATCCACTGCTGTAGTGTATACGTTGACCTTGCAGACATTGTTTGCCCAGTGTGTTCTTCAAACAACTGCCGCCTAGCTGTGTGAGCTTGTTCACATTCTGTCTAAATATCAATAATAATACCGTCTCCAGAAACACCACCTGAGTTGTTGTTGTTTTAAAAAAAATGCCAGGCAAAGGCAGGCCGCCACGCAGAGGCACTAGGGGCCGTGCTGCTATGCTATCCTGTGGCCCTAGGAAATTGCCCAGTTTTACAAAGGCAATTACCCTGAACTCCCAAAATGCTGAAGAGGTAGTTGACTGGCTTACACAGCACACCCCATCCTCTACCGTTTCTAACTTTGCCACAACATCCTCATCCTCCTCTGCTATGGGCACCCCACGTAACACTTCCTCCACCACCGGCGCCCCTTCTTCACTGGAGTCAGAGGAGTTATTTACACATGAGTTTCTTGAACTGAGTGATGCGCAACCATTATTGGCAGAAGAAGATGAAGGAGATGAGGACGTTACACCAGATATAATTCTGGCAGACAACACAACAGAGATGGACATAATGAGTGATGAGGAGGTCCCCGCTGCTGCTTCCTTCTGTGAGCTGTTAGAAGAAATTGATGCATCTGAGGAGAATGATGATGAGGAGATTGATGTTTTGTGGGTGCCCAGTAGAAGAGAGCAAGAGGAGGATAGTTCAGATGGAGAGACGGAGAGTCAGAGAGGCAGGAGGAGAATAAGACTTAGAAGAAGCAGGGAGGACAGCTCGCAGGGAACAGTAGGGCAACAACATGTATCGGCACCTGTGGTCAGCCGGCCAACGCACCCGCCATTGCCGCCAACTTCTACTGTTACCGCCAGATTGCCAGCTTCAAAAAGCTCAGCAGTGTGGGATTTTTTTAATGTGTGTGCCTCTGACAAAAGCGTTGTAATTTGCAATGAGTGCAGTCAGAAACTGAGTCTTGGGAAGCCCAACACCCACATAGGTACAACTTCTATGCGAAGGCACATGAACGGCAAGCACAAAGCACTATGGGAGCAACACCTCAAAGGCAGCAGACAAACTTAAAGCCACCCTCCTTCTGGTCCAGCATCTTACTGCTCTACCTCTGCTGTCCTTGACCCGTCTGAACCACCCTCCACTCCGCCTTCCACCTTGACCACCAGTTCCCAGTCATCTGCCCCCAGCCAAGTTTCTGTGAGGGCCATGTTTGAGCGTAAGAAGCTAATGTCTGTGAGTCACCCCTTGCCCGGCGTCTGACAGCTGGCTTGTCTGCACTCTTAGCCCGCCAGCTTTTACCATACCAGCTGGTGGACTCTGAGGCCTTCCGCAAATTTGTAGCAATTGGGACACCGCAGTGGAAGGTACCCAGCCGCAATTTTTTCTCCAAGAAGGGAATACCACACCTGTACCACCATGTGCAGAGCCAAGTCACCGCATCTCTGTCACTTAGTGTTGGGGCAAAGGTCCATATGACTACTGACGCATGGTCCTCCAAGCATGGTCAGGGCAGGTATGTCACCTACACTGCCCACTGGGTGAACTTGCTTATGGCTGGGAAGCAGGGAATGCGTGGCTCAACAACAACAGTGGAGTTGGTGTCACCGCCACGGATTGCACGCGGTTCTGCCACCACCTCTACTCCTCCTTCGCTCTCTACCTCGTCTTCTTCCTCTGCTTCCTCCTCCTCTGCTGCTGGGTCCTCCTCCTCCACACCTGTGCACCCCAGCTCCCCCTAGGCTATTCGACGTGCCAGGTACGCCGTTGTCATGCTGTCTTGGGGATGACGTGCCTGGAAAGCAGAAACCATACCGGATCTGTACTCCTGTCATCTCTGCAGTCACAGGCCGATCGGTGGCTGACCCCACACCAACTGAAGATCGGAAAAGTGGTGTGTGACAACGGAAGCAATCTGTTGGCAGCACTGAGACTGGGCAATTTAACACATGTGCCCTGCATGGCACATGTTCTGAATTTAATAGTCCAACGTTTTGTCTCGAAGTACCCAGGATTCCAGGACATTCTCAGGCAGTCCAGGAAGGTGTCGGCCCATTTCAGACATTCCTACACAGCCATGGCTGACATTCAGCAGCGGTACAACATGCCAGTCAGGCGTTTAATTTGCGACAGCCAGACTCGCTGGAATTCAACACTCCTCATGTTTGAACGTCTGCTGCAACAACAAAGAGCCGTCAATGAATACCTGTTTGAACTGGGTGGTAGGACTGGATCTGCAGAGCTGGGGATTTTTTTCCCCCGTTACTGGGTGCTTATGCGCGATGCCTGCAGGCTCATGCGCCCTTT
Source organism: Xenopus laevis (assembly GCF_017654675.1). NCBI lineage: Eukaryota > Metazoa > Chordata > Amphibia > Anura > Pipidae > Xenopus > Xenopus laevis. The sequence goes on from NC_054376.1 coordinate 51,497,448, forward strand.
TCAAGAGGTTACAAACATGGTCAGTCGAACCGAAGGCACCATCAGCGACCTAATACCCTTTGCTTTCTTCCTGGAGCGTGCCGTGCGACGAGTGACAGATGAGGCTGTAGACCAGCGTGACGAGGAGCAGGAAGCGCACGATTTCTGGTCGGAATCACCAGAACGAGCCCAGGCACCTGCTGCAACGCAGGGAGAGGTGTCAGAAGTGGAGTCAGAGTAGGAAGGTGGCTTTGTGGAGGAGGAGGACCAACAGGAGCAGGCTTCCCAGGGGGCTTGTGGTGACCTTTTGGGGACCCCTGGTCTTGTACGTGGCTGGGGGGAGGAGACCGTGGATGATGTAGTCCTTGATAACGAGGAAGCGGAGATGGATACCTCTGCATCCAACCTTGTGAGAATGGGGTCTTTCATGCTGTCATGCCTGTTGAAGGACCCCCGTATCAAGAGGCTTAAGGAGAAGGACCTGTACTGGGTCGCAACACTACTAGACCCTCGGTACAAGCATAAAGTGGCAGAAATGTTACCAACGTACCACAAGTCCGAAAGGATGCTGCATTTACAAACCAGCCTGCAAAACATGTTGTACAATGCTTTTAAGGGTGATGTCACTTCAGGAACTCATCAACATTCCAGGGGCAGAGGTGCCAGTAATCCTGCCACGAGCGCACCTGCAAGGACAATGCACTTTGGCCACTCTGTAACGTCAGACATGCAAAGGTTTTTCAGTCCAAGGCAGCGCCAGAACCCTTCGGGATCCACCCTCAAAGAACGCCTCGACCAGCAGGTAGCGGACTACCTGGCATTAACTGCAGATATCGACACCCTGAGGAGCGATGAACCCCTGGACTACTGGGTGCGCAGGCTTGATCTGTGGCCAGAGCTGTCACAATTTGCCATGAACCTCTTGTCTTGCCCCGCCTCAAGTGTCCTCTCAGAAAGGACCTTCAGTGCAGCAGGAGGGATTGTAACTGAGAAGAGAACTCGCCTAGGTCACAAAAGTGTGGATTACCTGACCTTTATTAAAATGAACGAGGCATGGATCTCGGAGGGTTACTGCACGCCGGAAGACTTGTTCTGACTCCCCATGCAGCTGTCCTTCTCTGCACGCTGCATGACTCCACACACAGCTGTCCTTTAGCGTCTTCCTCCCTCCGCCACCGTTACAAACTAGGGTGCAAACCCTACTGGTTTCATTTTAATCAAAACTTTTTGGACAGGTAAATCCTGAGTTTTTCTGGCCTCTGTGCTTCAGTGGCTGCAACGAAAAAAATTCATATTTTCAGCATTTATATGGCATATTTTTTCTGGCCTCTGTGCTTCAGTGGCTGCGACAAAAAAAATTCATATTTTCAGCATTTATATGGCATATTTTTTCTGGCCTCTGTGCTTCAGTGGCTGCGACAAAAAAAATTCATATTTTCAGCATTTATATGGCATATTTTTTCTGGCCTCTGTGCTTCAGTGGCTGCGACAAAAAAAAAATCATATTTTCAGCATTTATATGGCATATTTTTTCTGGCCTCTGTGCTTCAGTGGCTGCAACCAAAAAAATTCATATTTTCAGCATTTATATGGCATATTTTTTCTGGCCTCTGTGCTTCAGTGGCTGCGACAAAAAAAAATTCATATTTTCAGCATTTATATGGCATATTTTTTCTGGCCTCTCTGCTTCAGTGGCTGCGACAAAAAAAAATTCATATTTTCAGCATTTATATGGCATATTTTTTCTGGCCTCTGTGCTTCAGTGGCTGCGACAATTTTTTTTTATATTTTTAGCATTCATATGGCATATTTTTTCTAGCCTCTGTGCTTCAGTGGCTGCGACAAAAAAAAAAATCATATTTTCAGCATTTATATGGCATATTTTTTCTGGCCTCTGTGCTTCAGTGGCTGCGACAAATTTTTTTTATATTTTTAGCATTCATATGGCATATTTTTTCTGGCCTCTGTGCTTCAGTGGCTGCGACAAAAAAAACAATTTTTCAGGAAAGTACACATGCCTAATTTTTCAGGGTTCTGCAACAGTGGCAAAATCGCATCTTTTATGGTCACCGCAGGTGATCAATAAACTAGACCAAAACTGGGCCCACACTGCAGAATCAGTGTTTTTTGGTTCACTTCACTGTACATTGAATTACCTCTGCCTGACCGTGCACGTGCGCACAAGCACGGTGACTGCTAAACACACCACTACAGAAATATTGCCACCAACAGGACGAACATCCTGGAGGTGACAAGCAACTAGTAATTAAAAACTATTATTTGCTCACTTGACGGTATCATTCATGAAAGCTCTTTGCGTTTTTTTGCGTTGCAGTAAGCGCCGCGTTTTTTCTTTGCTTGTGAACAGGCTGTAACCTTTACACGACTTGATTGGCATGTAGACGCCGGACGTTTTAAAGCAGTTTATTACACAAGTTTAGAAATGTAGTGTGATTTCTGCCCTTTACAGCACAAAACGCAGCGCTGTGTCAACAATGTATTTTTCAGATACATTTTTGCCCTTGATCCCCCTCTGGCATGCCACTGTCCAGGTCGTTGCACCCTTTAAACAACTTTAAAATCATTTTTCTGGCCAGAAATGTCTTTTCTAGCTTTTAAAATTCGCCTTCCCATTGAAGTCTATGGGGTTCGCGACGTTCGCAAACCGTTCGCATTTTTGACGCAGGTTCGCGAATATGTTCGCGAACATTTTTTCCGCCGTTCGCTACATCCCTACACATGGGCTGCCAACCTATAATTCTAAAATAGATTTATTTCAAATGAAATAAACTTTATAGCTTCATCTGTCTTTTTAAGAAGCCACACCTTTAATTTAAGGAGAAAGATAGGATACTTAGCATTTAGCAATCAATGAGTGAGAGAGGATATTTAGCATTTCATAGTGAATAAATGCACAGCATCATACTTGAAACTTGTAAAAGTTCTAATGCCACCTCACTATAATTACATCGAAAAGCAATCAAATTAAGTAATTGTTTTCTTATGAGTCACATGATGCTGATTTGCTGCATAAAAGAAGACTACAGTCTACTCAGCATGACATCATTCCCAAATGTATCTGAATACTGGTCAGGCCCTTTTACAAGTTTCAAGTCATAATACTCTATGTATAAAATTTGTGTCATTGGAATTACCAGCTATTGGCCACAATGACCAAAATACTTGTGGCAGATCTAGATGTCATCACGGGGCCCATTTACTTAGTTCGAGTGAAGGAATAGAATAAAAAAAACTTCGAATTTCGAATGTTTTTTTTGGCTACTTCGACCATCGAATTGGCTACTTCGACCTTCAACTATGAGTTCGACTTCGAATCAAACAATTCGAACTAAAAATTGTTCGACTATTCGACCATTCGATAGTCGAAGTACTGTCTCTTTTAAAAAAAAAGAACTTCGACCTTCTAGTTCGCCACCTAAAACCTACCGAAGTCAATGTTAGCCTATGGGGAAGGTCCCCATAGGCTTAGCTATCTTTTTTTGGTCGAAGAAAAATCGTTTGATCGATGGATTAAAATCCTTCGAATAGAACGATTCGAAGGATTTCATCGTTTGATCGAACGATTTTTCGTTCGATCGAACGAATTGCGTTAAATCCTTCGACTTCGATATTCAAAGTCGAAGGATTTAACTTCGACAGTCGATATTCGATATTCGACCATATGTAAATTTGCCCCCAAGTGTCACTACGATAAAACATCACTTTAATTATGATTATGTAAACTGTGAGCCCTGAAATTTAAAATGATTCCTGTATCCCTGTAACTATCCTCTAATTCCCATGAGCAGAGAAAGGAAACAGCTTAGTTATCTATGAAGCAGTAAATTAAACGTAAGAGATGCTCCACAAACAGAACTGGTTTGCTATCTTAATTTAGTGAAGAAGGATATTTCAGAGCTGCATTTTCCATAAAAATTGTTCTAAGGCAGATAACTAAATAATATACAGTATATTGTTAAGAGTTAAGGAAGACCTTTTTATTCATTAATACTGTTGCAACACTAAAAGAAGATAATCTTGATCTGCAATTCTTTGAAGTTGCTTTAGCTGCTATTACACTTGTAAAATAACTTCTACTCCTGATATAGTCTAGATAAGAATGGCTAACATGGGCCTAAAATACGATTATCCATTCAGCCAGCAGGGACCTGTCACAAGCTTTAAAGATGCAATGTATTGTAGATGTTACAGAGCAGACGTGCTCTACCTCTCCTCCACTTATATCGCACAGTATAATAGCAGTCATTTTCTATTCACATCAAAGTTATCTTGTACAAGATCGCAAAAGAATACAATGGATTTTTAGTAAGTCAGTTACACAGCTCGGCACTATATAATATTTTGCATAAAATGTACTATAGCTGTTTAAATTGCTGTGTAATATGTATTCGTTGGTCAGATTCTATAAATGGTTCATATGTAGTTAAGCAATCTACACAACTTGCAATAATGTTCACTACAGTGTATAGATAGATATGTATTATGCATTAAAAAACTTGTGTGTACAATATTTATTAAAAACAAAAAATCAGTAAAAACTTGAATGTAAAACTTCAGCACCTAATACTGCTGTGGTTATGTAGAAGTTTGTTTTGGCAAATTAAAAAAAAAATTTCACTGCAATTTTTTCAAATAGTTCAACACATTGAAAACTATACATAGAGTGCAATTTTGACGTATTTAAACTTTTTTCACAATTGTATTCAATTACATTTTTTATACTGGGATTTAATAATTAATAAGCAAACATTTGAGCTTGATATAAATGGGAGTAGAAAAAAAACCTCTAACGCTACACAAATTTGAAATTTGATAAACGTTCACAATGAAAGTGATCTATTTGCACTTTTTTTTAAAAAAAAAATATCAGTTGGGGAAGATACGGTATAAAGTATAAACATAAGGGAAATTTTGCAGTTTGGTAACTTATAGCAAAGGGTTAGCAATTAACCCTTTTATGGAGTCTAATAAAGAGGAATTTAAAGAGTCATTAAAGAAAATGATCATTATATATAAATATACATATAAATATACAATGGGTCCATTCTTTAACTAAATGCTTATTTATCAACAAATCTTTCAAAAGGAATGAAGATGACCAATATGAGAAGAAAAGAGATGTTTTATCTTGGTGCTGTGGTTGTGCAAAATTGGACACAGTTCCTGTGTGAATTCATACCATACTTGTGCAGAATTGCACTCACTGTTGATGCCTCTGTCCTGCCTCCTGTTCCGAATCATGATCAAGTGTGCCTATTAAAGCAAAGGAACCCTGGAGCTACTGCTGAATTGGCAGAAACCATTTTCTGTGTTACTATGAATCATAGAAAATAATTTCTGATTTAAGAACCACTAATTATTTTTGGTATTTACTGTTACACTTGTATTACCACTAATAAATAATGAGGGTTTGTAAAAAAAATGCATTTGTTGTGATGCATAACATAAAGAGCCTCCTTCTTTGTGGGGGTGGTAAGTCCACACAGTAATGTTATATTATTATCCATCTAGATAAACATTTATAAGAGATATAAGAGAGGCAGTCACAGAAACTACAGTAACAAATGGATGTAAATACTAACAGACAGAAGATATACAGTATGTGTAACACTTTCAGAATCACAGTAACCCTGAGGCTACAGAGGAAGATGTGGGATGGGGTTGAAATTACTGCACAAATGCAATGTAATACAAATGCAATAATGGAGTTCAGTTTCAATAACAGATCATACATGTTATAAAAGGGCTGATAAAACCCTGCCCCTGAGGACATCATACTGTCCAACTATTTTTACATCAAGGAGAAAAAAATAAAGAAGATTAAATCCACTTAGCTTATCACAAGCCAGTATTAAGTTACAATTGCTGATCTGCCTAGAAAGGAGTAAAAAAAGCAATACAGTAGACACCCATTACACATTTACTTCTGCAACACCAAAGAACCTCCTAAAGGTACATAAGGGATTGCCCGTATAACATAAATTAGGTTGATTCATTTGATTGAATAAAAGGTTTGAACTCTGGTCAAATTTGGGGTATTAACCACAGACAGTTCCTTTAGATTTATTCTATTTATCTCTAGTAATACACTCCACACAGCAAAGTTTTCTCAAAGGGACATAGCACATAGAGACATGTAGGGGAAAATCATAAACGCTAAATAAAACAAAACTCAATTAGATTATTATATAGATTATTTAATAATCACTAAAATTATTAAAGCACTTTGCTTAAATGTAAGGGGGGTTAGAAACCTTGTAAAATGGCCAAGAACAATGGGCCAGAAAGTCAAATAATATGTCTCCAGGAGACTAATTAGATTCAGAACAAAATGCTGTGAAATTTAAGTTCACGTTGTCTATATAAGTTGACTTTATAACCTGCCCAGGTTTATGCTACATCACTTAATATTTCATCTTACAACCAGGTAGTTTCTGTAAAACAAAACTGAGAAGATTCCAAGTGTAGAATTATGATAGTAACATTTATTAAAACCAAAATAAAATGCTCTCAAAATGGTACAAAAGTAGCAGCAGCTAGATCAATAAAACACATCCTTGCAGTGCTCCCAGTCACTTCAGTGTCATAGTATTTACATAGGAGAGTTATGGGAACAGCACATGGCACATGACACATGACAAACAAACCAGTCTTTTAAAACAAGGGTCATGCTGATTCTAAGAATGTCGCTTAGTGCAGAGAGAACCCACATAACTTAATGACACAACACTATACTTTAAATCCTGACTGGGTAATTCTGTCAGTAAAAGAGCATGTAGAATAATGACAGCAACACATATTAAAACCATATATTATGCTCTGACAAAGTTACAATAGTAGCAGCAGAACAATAAACCAAATTCATGTAGTACTACTGGTCACCCCAATGTTACATAGCTTCCTCAGTAGTAATTACAGGGTAGAGTGGTTAATTAGAGGTAGATTTTGAGAGTAAATTAATGAGTACAGTGAAATGGTTTTTTTTTTGGCTAAACAGTATTTCCATCTTTGGAGAGCTTTGGTACGATCTTGTACTTTCCTAATATCATTTGAATTATTTATGTAGAAACCTAAGAGCTACTGTGACTCCTTAAATCATTAATCACCTAGACCAGGGATGCCCGACCGGCAAACCCCAAAGCGAGATGTGCTCCTCCAAGTAATTTTGGTAAGGATCCCAGCCTGTCCATGGCTTTTATGAAATAAATAATCATCATATCAAATAATTATGTAAAACAAGCATTTGGAACATGCCAAAACACAAATGTGGGTTAATGGTGATACCCAGAGGTAACTTTGGCAGCCATATACCATCTATTAGCTTAGAATTAACCAATATATGGGTGAAGCTAATGCACGGTGCCCTTAATCTACTAGTTTGAAAGTATATTTAAGATACTTAGGCATATGTAGTGAAATGCAGTTGATTGTGTCACTGCTTGGAGGTTATATGTATGATGTGCCACAGCTATTGTGCAACATTTTCTGCAATAAATGAGTTAAAGGCATTTGCCAGTGCATGGTGGTCTGCTTCTTCCCTGCATAAGGCTAAAATTAATTATTTGGCTGCGAAATGAATGCACCCTATTTTAACAAGTACAGTAAGTGGTATGCTGAAGATACAATGAATATTGTACCAAACTGGCCCCATTAAATGTAAAACAAACTATAATAGCAAGGATCCAGTGTCACGGAAATAAATTGTCTATGCCATAGAATCCAATCCTTACGCTTTTGTATCAACCATTATTGTTCATTAGATTGGAAGATAGCATTTCCTTACTGTTGTTGTTATTACATGTTGTCCTTGAATTGCTTCAAATACATCTTGACTAATGCTAAAAAAAGAACATTTTAGACTATCAGTTTGGAAATGAAGGATTTTAAAATGCTGCATCCCCGGAGTAATTCATAGCATTTCCTCTTTTTATCCCTTGGTAAGCTCAGCTCAATAAAAAGTAAAGGATCAGTGGTCAGAGCAAACCGCCTCGCTTGAATGGAAGATGCTGATGGTAAAATACGGTTCATTTGCTGAAGTATATTGAGATGGGACAGCAGGAATTGAGAAATGTTCCTTCTGTCTGTTTCTTGAATCACATGGCTCTTCGCAGAGCTTTCTTCCTGATTTCTTTATTATGTTGTTCCTTTTTCCTAGTGAAGAGATATTTCCAGGTTCATTTTAGTAGTGTTGAAATAATCGAATCGAAAACCAAGAAGAAAGTGCACCAGAACTCCTTAGTGATAAATCACTTATCAAAGAAATTCATAAGTTTCCAGTGTTTGCAGAAAGGCTACAAGTGGTGAGAAAGAGAGAGAAAATATGATTTTTATGTGCAACAATAATAATGAAAGAGCAGAAAAAGTACAGAACTGCGTTTTTTTTTAGAACCTCAGTTTTTCAGGTATATCCATAGATGTTAATAATATTACCATACTTTACCTGCTACTTGTACAAGTTACTACTTCCATTCTGAAGATCTAGTATATTTAGCTGTATTAAAATCCTGACTACAAGCTTTGCTTAATCCTTTGGATGCATTGCCTTCAGTGTTATTCCCCAATAACACTCAAGGCAATGTTCCTGCCTGTTCTTTAGTATCAGCTTCCTCAAACAAGGCTTTGCAAGGCTTCATGGCCTTGACATTAACCGAGCTTTAAAAAAAGAGTATTGCATGTTCTTAGTTCCATTCAATACTTTAGAACTTATCTGTGAGTTTCAACTCAATAGAGTCATAATTAGGGGCATATTTATCAAGTCAATGTTTTTTTTGGTCAAATAGGTCAGTTTTCAATCAAATAGGATCGTATTCGGCCGAAATCGAATTGTACGAATCGAAGGAATAGCGCATTTGATCGAATTTCCCCAAAAAACTTCCACCAATTGACTCCAAATGGGTTTTAGGAGGTCCCCCATAAACTAAAACAGCAATTTGGCAGGTTTTAGATGGCGAATGGTTGAAGGCAGATTTTTAAAGAGACAGTACATGATAAATTTCGATTTTCGAATTTTTGAATTTTTTTCAAATTCAAATCGAATTTGGACTATTCCCTAGTTGAAGTACACAAAAAATAGCTCGAAATTTAATTTTTTTTTCATTTGAAAATCCACCTCGACCTTTGATAAATCTGCTAAGTTGCTATCGAGCTCTGGTTGATATGAATACTGTAAGAAGGGGGTACATATATTGTTTTGATATAATTGTGTTTGTAATTATAGGGATCTGCTGGGTTTTTTTTTAAAAGTGTGATACTCTGCTGGAACTGAATGTGGTCTCTAGCTATTACAGTTTTTAAATGTTTAAAGGCATTTAATAAGGTGCAGCCACAATTTTGTAGCATTTCATTTTAAATTGTTAAGAAGTGAATACTCTAATATCTGATACAAGTAAATACTCTAATATGTATGTAATGTACGTAAGGTGTAGAGAGTAGTTATCATTGCCACTAGATTTGTTTACATTGTAGATCCTTTAAATGTATAATATTCTCTTCGAATGATCCAAATGTATTAATCAAATCCCTTTTATGTTGCCAGATTCCTCAGAAAAAAAGCCAAAATCTAAATAGCAGTTGCAATATTAATCGGATTATTACTCTAGAGCATACTGAAAGTTAATCTTCATCCCCTTTAAAAAATACTTTTGACTAAAATGTTTGTGTAATTTTCAAAAGTTAGATTTCAGTGCTGCAGCTGAAATATTTTACTGCTTCTTAGCATGTATATAGGAAATGTAAACAAGCTTAGGCAAGAGTAGCCCAAATATCCCTGGTATTATACATACATGACATATTATTATTACTGCATGGTTACATGAAGATGAAATTAACCTGCAGTTGATACAGAGGAAGGTGAAAAAACTAAAGCCATTTCTAATTTGCTTCAGAAATCTTTCCTGATTGGAAAGAACCAGTTGGACCGGTTCTTGGATTTGTTGTGGACTAAGAGTTCATTTCAAACAAATTTTCCTTTGAAGCTGTGGCATCAGCTTCTGTGACAGATATAACTTCCTTTTCTGCCATTATATTGATGATTTCTATTGGCCCTTAAACTTAGATTCTTAAAAGCAGCCCAGAGCACTGAGCATGTGCAGTGTTAATAACACTCAGAAGATGGCCTTACAAATCCATGCAATTGTAAGCTTCTGCAAAAATTTGAAGGAATGTATCATTACTATTATACTTGATAAAGTAAGTTCTGCTACAGAGCTCTTGCAGTACCCTTTCCTAAAACTTGCAAAACCACTATCCATCCTAACACCACTAATCTTGGCTGCCAAAGAACCAATGAAAGGAAACTGCTAACATTACGGAGCATATTTATCAAAGGTCGAAGTTCGAAGTTAAAAAAACTTCGAGCTTCGAATTCAAAAAGACCAACCGAAAGGAGGTCGAAGTTTTTTGGGGTCCAAGTGGCCCGAATTCGTACGATTCGAAGTAGCGCTAATTCGATCTACTACAATTCAAAGTTTTTTTAACTTTGAACTTCGATCTCCCAAACTCCCCCAATTGCCTCCATACAGGTTCTAGGAGGTCCCCCATAGGCTAAAACAGCACTTTGGCAGCTTTTAGGTGGCGAATGGTCGAAGTCGAAGTTTTAAAGAGATAGTACTTAAAAATAATTCAATCTTCGAATTTCGACATTTTTTCAAATTGGAATCGAAGTTGGACTATTCCCTAGTCGAAGTACCCAAAAATTACTTCGAAATTCAACGTTTTTTACTTCGAAAATTCACTTCTACCTTTTATATATCTGCCACCAAGACTTCAATACTTTTAGCTTATGTCTCATTCACCTTACTTCATAACCACCTTTAAGCCACTGATACCAAGCCTCGTGTTGAAGAAGAGCAAACAGCATTATGTACAGACAAAGCTAAGCAATACTAATGACTGGGTTGCTGTCATCCATACATGCTGTAAAAAAATAAGTATGGTAAACAAGGCAATTCTGGGGGTACACAGTGGTGTGTTTCTGGAGAGATGAGTGAGACCTCTGGAGGGCCATAGTGTTTTAAAAAGACTTTCTTTCTCCTTTAACTATGCTACATATATTTTCTTTCATCCATATATTTTCTTTTCTCTAAAGGTTGTTTTTGAGCCTTTTGCAAAGTCATCTTCATGCAGTGCCAATGATTATTACTTAATGCATTAGAAACAATAAGATCATTGTTACTTGTTGAAATGTTAAGTATCCCAGAGACATAGATAATTTAACTCTGAGGGTTTTCTAATCCATTTTAATAAGTAAAAGTGGAAGCTGCATATTCATAATGACAAGAACAATTTCAGCCCTTTATTTTTAACCTGTTGTTTCTATTTCTTTTCTCATCATATTTATAATTATGGTAAATTCCAAGTTATTTTAATTGACATGCAATGTTGTCAGGTTCTTGGTGATAATGTCTAGCTCTACTGTAACACAAAAGAATATCCTTTGAGAGACATGAATGCGTGCACTGCTTCAATGTGTTTGGATAAGATTACACTGCCAGGGTGCTAAATGCTCTGATAATATAATAAAAACATGTTCTGTATTCTGCATTATGTTATCAGTGTAGACAGAGTGTGTCTTCATTGGCCAACACAGACAAACTCTCATTATTATAATAAGAAAAAGCTAAATATTTTGGAAAGAATTTATCCTGTTTACTTTTGTATTAGAGGTACACCTGTGCTAAGATTATTAATTTTCATTTTAGTTATTGTTACAGTCTTATTTATAAAAGGTCAGATTTTAGTGGTATTAGAGATTTTTGAAACCAAAACTAAGCTCACAAACTTAATGAATGCTAATACATAATGTGTACAATGAGGGGCCTTGACGTGGCACGTGAGCTTACAAATTTTGGCCAAGGTGTGGTAATAATACCTAATTTTTTATAATAATTATTTTTAAAGGCAAACTGTGTGCTGGCAATTTTTCTCTTTCTCTTTGTGTATAAATATTGGCTTTTTATCATTTATAGCAGTTGGTCAACTCCAGCATGTGGGTTAGACCGAGCACTGGCACATAGCAAATGGTCAACTCCACCACATGGGTTAGATTGAGCGCTGGTGATTTCTGTCTGTGTATCGTCTAAAACCACAAATGTCAAGGTAAAAAATACAAAAACCTCCAAAAATTTTAATTTTTCAAAAGAAAAGAAAAAAAACAGAAAACCTCTAAAAGTTAGAATGTTCTATAACACCTAGGGTCATATTTACCTAGGGTAGAATATCGAGGGTTAATTAACCCTCGATATTCGACCGTCAAAGTAAAATCCTTAGACTTCGAATATCGAAGTCGAAGGAATTACCGCTATTCCTACGATCGAACGATCGAAGGAATAATCGTTAGATTCGAAGGATTTTAATCCATTGATCGAAGGATATTCCTTTGATCAGGAAATTGTTAGGAAGCCTATGGGGACCTTCCCCATAGGCTAACATTGGCCTCGGTAGGTTTTAGGTGGCGAACTAGGGAGTCGAAGAAATTTTTAAAGAGACAGTACCTCGACTATCGAATGGTCGAATAGTCGAACGATTTTTAGTTCGAATCGTTCGATTCGAAGTCGAAGGTCGTAGTCGAAGGTCGAAGTAGCACATTTGATGGTCGAAGTAGCCATATTCGACCAATCGAAATTCAAACTTTTTTTCCTCTCTAGACTATCATTAGGCAAAGTTTTGCCTTAGAGGTTTTCAGATTTTTAGAGCATTTTAGGAATATAGGAAAAGAAGAAATTTTTCAAGATTCAAAGAAAAAGCTAAGTTTTTGTAATTTAAAATTATATAATACTAACATTTTCCTATAATACATTTTTTCAGACATATTTTTACATTTTACACGGATACAAATACTGCAATTTCTTGAATTGAATAATTTACCATAAAAAATTAGCTGACTGTACAGCTGAAGAATACGCTTTTTCACCAGTCCTAAAAAGCTCAATTAAAATGTAAGGTACAGGGGCTGATTATTATTAAGGCTCTAGTGCTAGTAGGCATCTCTCAAAATTAAATCTGCATCTATTCATTACAATTATTTTGGAAAAGAAGAGATGGGCCCACACCTATACTTACAGCTGTCTAGTTTGATAGGAAAAGATTTGTCGTCATCATACAATTATATCCTCTAGCAAGAAGAATTAATTAGCACCTCTGGTGAGGCCCATGTAAAAGTACTAAAAAGAAGAACATTTTACTTTAGCTAATTCATTAATTCTATGCTACTGGCAACCTAATCCAGGAAAAACTTTATAAATGTCCTTTATCATATAGATTGACTCCTTTGCTAAAGATGAGTCACTTTTGTAAAGTTTATTGTGATGGGCTGGTGATGTGCATTTCTCACTTGCCTGCAGGCATGTTTTTATAGATGCAATTTTGTTCTAGTAATGTGATTAACACAAAAGGGTCTGAAGCTCTTCCAAACTCATTAGAATTTATAACCCCTTTTAAAAGTTTCAGTTTCTGCAGCAGACCTGGATACATTTAATTTCTAAATTAAGAATGAGCCTTTTAAATGTAAAAAAAAAAAAAAGATTGGAAGTGTTGTTATGCCTCTTTCAGAAAATTCAGGGAACAAGATTACTTCCCATGGTACACAGTGACAGGGGCAGATTTATCAAGGGTCGAAGTGAAAATTCTAATTTTTTTTTTTATGGCCAAAACTGCAAACTCAACTAGGGAATTGTTAAAATTCAATTTGAGTATTTTTTAAAATTCAAATTAGATTTTTGAAATGTATCATACACTGGCCCTTTAAGAACTCAAATTCAACTATTCATCACCATAAACCTGACAAATTGCTGTTTTAACCTATGGAGGACATCCTGGGATCAATTTTGAGTTGTTTGCAGCCTTCTTGACATTTCTGAAAAAAACTTGAATCGAATTAGATTCGATTCGAGTTTGTGGGTTGATCCTATTCACCCGAGTACCAAAAATTTGATTTTTTAATAAATTGCAGTTCATTTGAGTTCATGGGAGTTTAAAATAACTCCCATAAACTTGAAAATTCGACCTTTGATAAATCTGCCCCTTAAAGGAACAGTAACATGAATTTTTTTTTATAAAAAATGAGTTTGCCCTTAATGAAAAAAAAACACCAGCACACATTTAAAGGAACAGTAACACTTAAAAAAATCATGTGACAAATCCACTCTAAACTGCTTCAATAACAGCTCTATTGTGCATAAAGTTTATTATATTCAATGCTTTGTCCAAAAAACATATTAAATCTCTGCTTCCGGATGTACACTGTAGAATGGCGAAAGGGTGATTCTGCAAAATCCGAGGTGCGGCGCTCCACATCTCTACCTAGACTACTGAATCGGAAGCTAATTCTTGCTACTGTACTGAGGATTTTACAAACCTCTGCAGTGGAGTGGAGTGGAGAAGGAATGCCTGCAGCGGTTATTCCTAAACTTGCTTTAGCACGTAGATCAGCCATAAATATAATACACAGGACCCAGTAAATTACCCAGTAAAATTTTTTAGTGTTACTGTTCCTTTAACTTTACATTCACAAAGACTTTATTAAGAAATATCTTACCGATACTCCGCTTGTGCTCCTCTTCTGAAAAGGCGACATGGCGACGATCCATATGGCGACGCTCGATTTCTCCTCCCTGGCTATCTCCTATAGAAGGCAGGGAGGAGAAATCGAGTGCCGCCAGATGGATCGACGCCATGTAAATGTGTGCCGGTGTTTTGTTTGTTTTTTGTTAAAGGCAAACAAATTCTTTATAAAAAAAATTTCATGTTACTGTTCCTTTAAACATTCTAAAACAACAATACATCCACTATACAAAACAAATGCTATTGAAAAACAATCCATTACTATAAGAATGTATATGATAAATATAAATGTTTACACCGGATCTATTCATCTATAGCAACCAAAATCAAATATTTGCTTTTAAACTGGTGACCAATAAAACAGACCCCCACGTGATTAAAAAATTGAAACTCGGGTTTAAACCTCACACAGAACAATTCACAACTTAAGAATCATAAGAATAGTTGCACTTGTGTTTTTTGCAAACGTTCAGAAACAAGCAAGAATCAAATTGTTCTACTCATTTCAAGTAGGCAGAAATATGTTGTAATAAATTGGGAAAAAAATAACTTTTCTTCAGACGATTCCCAATGACTTCTGTAGAAACCCACCAGATTTTTTTTCTTGTAACTTTTCATGGTTTATTTCTTTATAATACACAAAAGCTATGAAAATCTTGTAAATTATATCCTTATAAACGGTGAGTTCTGATGTCATCAGTTATAAACGGTGAGTTCTGATGTCATTTCTGTCACATGACTCACTGAAATTTGTGTATTATAATAAATAAAGTACCCCCAGTTGTAAAATATGAGGATATTAGAAGTTCGTTTTTTAAACGAAAACAAAAATCTCTCTACCTAAAACTGCTGAGGTTTTAGAAATTGTGAAAAAAAAATTATAATTGCCACCTGCAATGGTAGAAAAAAATGATTTGTGAAAAAAGGGGTCAACTTTTTTGTCTCAATTTATGCAAATCACACCAAAACACAATCCCAAAAATGTAAATGTAATAAAAGGTACAAAGTATCATTTACTTATCATCTGTTTAAAAGCGAACATCTTATAGGTCACTATTGGTTACTGCACCAGGGCAAATTAGTGTCTTGTTATCATATGGGGGAGATGGTACATATTGTTTTGAGATCTCTGTAGGACCTTGTTTATTAATAATAGAGCCAGGATCTTGCCTGACTTTGTGGTCTTCAGTTTTGTAAAAGACCCTACAAAGTACCACCACCTGGCTCATAAATGACAACACAGTATGAGGGGACTAATTTAATAGGCTAATAGGCCGTACTAGTCTCTGAAATAGGTGTGACATCATCATACCAGTGCTGCATTGGAACATCAGCAACAGAGCATTTCACCAACAAATTCAAATAACAATCCACCAGAGAGAGTTCCATGCCCCATAATAGGTCTTTCCTGGAATGTTTCTGGAGGTGCTCTGAATTCATTACTATTTCTGAGTCTACCAGCTCTTCCCCCCCCCCATTACTAATTGCTGCTTGCCTCAGCCACTGGCTGTTTTTCAACCACAACTCTGTCTTATCCTTTGGATACTGTTGATATTGGACTTTGGCTCTTCTCCTGTGTCAAACTTCCTTCTTGGTCCTTAGTTTAGCTCCCAAGGCCAAGTGGCCCTGGCACATACACTTGTGTGGAATTTATAGAAGTGCAAGCAGAAGGGGGAAGTGGTTAATAGTTCCATACAATTCCTATTTCTCGATCATGAACGATCCTGTGTTTTGCAATTGCTCCCACCCCCTTAGTTAATCAACCCTGCAGTTTCCATGTTTTTTGCTAATATTTTAATTATCTAGTACTAATATGTACTGTTTTCATGAAACAACTTTAACAACTTACTAATCTTTAGTGCTCTGTCTGACTTTAATACTTCTAATAATCTTCATTATGATCAACATAGTAGCAAACATTACTTAATCATATTATCGCAGATAAATATATCATGCTCCATAAATTTTAATTGCACTCATTTGCATACCTCATTAAAATGTTCATTAAACAAACCACCATAAATTGATAATCCATAAAGGAAACATTTTACAGGAAATTTACTAGAATCTAATACAGACAGGAAGCATTTTAATTAATTTCTTTACACAAAAAAGTCATAATCTTTTCCCCACTCCCGCATCCATTTTACACAAATACTTTTTTAAAAATGTACTGTACCACTTAAAGACAAACTGTGGTGTGTGCAAACTTTCAAGCTTTGGAAGTTAAAATCTTCCCAATAATGATTATTTTGGTATTCAATATGCTGAAATTTGGGTTTTAAAAAATATTATCTTTTTCTCTGTAATAATAAAGCAGAAATATGGTCTGTTGGTCTAAATTGCATAAAGTTCCCTTATTCAAAAACCCCCAGCTCACAAGCATTCTGATAATAATAGATTCTATGGGGCATATTTATCAAAGAGTGAAGTTAGAGATAGCCAGAGTCCATTAGAGTGAAATTTCGCCACTCACCATTCATTTCTATTGGATTTTTAAAAGAGTATTTATCAATGGGTGAAAGTGAAAGTTTTTTTTTTTGATAAATATGACTTTTAAAATCCCATAGAAATAAATGGAAAGTGGTAAAATTTCACTCTAATGCACTCTGGCTATCTCTAACTTCACTCTTTGATAAATATGCCCCTATATCTGTACACATTTCCTATGCAGAAAAGCTCTTATGAGACTCTACTGCACCATTACTAGGGTCAGTGCTTTGGATTCTAGGTTTGGTGGCAATAAACGATTTTACGTCTCTTTCTACACTGCTTGTTACAGTTATTTGAAATAAATAGTGTAGTTCAGTGTAATCTGCTGCAAATGTGTTTGCTCCAGGATTATTTTGGGCCATCAGAACCTGCAAATGATAGGCTGCTTGCCTGTTATTGAGTGTTTAGGAATAAGTATTTTTACAGTAGCTTCAGAGACGAAGGGGGCAATCAAGACATTATAAGTGAGTCTAGAAAACGCTTATTTGGATTTTGTCTTATTTCTTCTAAATGTTTTAGAATAAATAATTATGGATGCACCAAATTCTAGGATTCCATATGGGATCCCTGGGGTTTGGATTCTGTTAAGCAGTTGTTTAATTTTTAAGTTCTACATAAAAGAATGTGATAATTTTTTATGAACAGGCAATATAATTTTTTGATTAATCTCAAAAGTAAATATGCAAATTTGGGTTCGTAATTAGTTCTATATTTGCCCAAATTCTTCGTAGAGAATTTGATATTTGGCTGAATCTTAAATTTATGGATTCATTGAATCCCTAAAAATAATACATGCGTATTGCAAAGTAATTTTTTTTTCTGCAACTGGATATCCTTGGATATGCCTGTTGTTAGAAGGTTCATATGGCATAAATCTGCAAAAAGCAATAGATTATCTGTGCAGCACTGACAATACATTTCAATTAGTTAGTTTAATATCCTTCCATACAAAATGGTATATCTGTATACTGAATATCAAACTGATTTCCTGATAATGAGATCCAACATTTTCATCAATTTTAGGGTATTATTTTAGCTGTGCAAAATTAGCAATTTTAAAATGTATCTAGTATTTAACCTGCTGAATAACTTAATACTGCTGGTTTAGATTCTAATTGCTGTGGTCAAATGATACAGGTCTACTCCAGTTATGTTGTGGGCACAGGGCAGCTGCATTCAAGTCACTGGGCTCCTAGGTAATATACATTGACCAATTAAGGAAACCGAGAACGTTCGAACCCAGGCTTTGAAATCACTTAAACAGCATAGTGATTGCTTCATTATATTTTCATGCTTACCAGTAGTATTGACCTAGTCCCCCCAGTGCTGTAGGTCATTGTTATCAGTTTGATATTCATTATACAGATATACCATTTTGTTAAGGATATTAAAGTGCTGCACAGATAATCTATTGCTTTATGCATTCCCTGCATTATTTTGTGAATTAACTTTGCAAACAGTTCATTATTTAAATTTCCTGCAAACAAATTCCTTTGTGTGGGGAGATAAAAATCATTATTATTAGTATTAACTATAGTAGTAGAATTATTATATATGTATATAAACAAATTCTGCATTTAATTTACAACAGGATGGTACAGGAGGTTTTACAGACAAAAAATCACCATTGCTAGGTCAAGGCACAATAGCTGAAGGATATACAGATATGGGATCCATTATCTGGAAACCCGTTAGCCAGAAAGCTCAGAATGGCCATCTCCCATAGGTTCCATTCTATCCAACGAATCCAAATATAAAATGAATCCCATTTTCCTTGTAGTAATAAAACATTACCTTGTACTTGATCCAAACCAAAATATAATTAGTCCTTATTGGAAGCAAAACCAGCCTATTGGGTTTATTTAAAGTTTACATGATTTTCTAGTAAACTTAAGATATGAAGATCCAATGTATGGAAAGATCCCTTATCCGGAATCCCCCAGGTCCTGAGAATTCTGTGTAAAAGGTCCTATACCTGTACTGTATACTAGGCGCTCACAGGAGTTTTAATTGCCTGAAGTTTTGATTACTTCAGTAGCCCTTGTTAATGTAAAGAAATAGAGATTTGAAGATAAATTGGTCATTTTAAGTTCTTTTGACTACAATAATATATTGCTGGCTGTGAGAATAAGGGATCACTTACAATAAAATCTATGTGGCCATGTTTTAACAAAAAAGCTGAGACTCTGATTTCATCATTATAAGTATATTATTATCCAGAACACTAAAATATATAGTAGCGTGACAGGCAGAGAGCTGGTATGTGTTCATTTCATTTCTATATTTAAACATAAATGATGTTAGAATATATGATGTATGATTTATTAAAGCACATTATTATATCTTGCAGGAAATGTGGATTTACTGAAATATGATTAAAGGATAGTTTCTCAAAGAAAAGTCTGCAATAACTCAATTGTATCAACTAATAACTAAATCATGTTGGTAGCCTATACAATCATCCAAGCCTTCTTCTGTGTTTTTTAGTATTACATGGACAGTTTGACAAAAGGATACAAGTGGTCAGGCACATAATAATTACATTACAAGCTATTTTGCTGTGCTTCCAGAATGCCTGTTGACCTGCCTGTAGACTTCCTTGGTCTAAAAGAGAGAATTAAAATGAATGAATGGACTTGAAGGCAATAATACTCAGCCATAACGATTTATTTGAAAAGACACATCCTACATTCTTGGATACTGTACTTCAGCAAAAGACAAATTCAATGTACACAGCTGCATATTCTCAAATAAAACGAAGAAGACTCTGTTGTTTATATACAGTTGCATGCCACGTGCCATTTTTTTATCATTGCATTAAGCAATATATAAGGAGTCATTTTTATTCTTCTTATTCTGTTTCCTGCTACAGGACTGTCAGCTAATTAAATCATATTGGTCAGGCAATATACAGAAATATACATGAATCTAATTATGCAGCCAAAACTGTCCATTCCAGATCAATTTCATCATATCATTGTTTATAGTCAAGACACGAATTACGCAAAACCACAAGTATAAAAACCAAATGAAATGCAGGTCTGATGCAGGTCATGATTAAAACATGTAAATGTTACAACTAGGGGCCCATTTACTTAGCTCGAGTGAAGGAATAGAATAAAAAAACTTTGAATTTCGAATGTTTTTTTTTGGCTACTTCGAACATTGAATTGGCTACTTCGACTACGAATCGAACGATTCGAACTAAAAATCATTAGAATATTTGACCATTTGATAGTCGAAGTACTGTCTCTTTAAAAAAACTTCGACCCCCTACTTCGCCACCTAAAACCTACCAAAGTGCAATGTTAGCCTATGGAGAAGGTCCCCATAGGCTTTCTAATGTATTTTTGGTCGAAGAAAAATCGTTGAATCTATGGATTAAAATCCTTCGAATCGAATGATTCGAAGGATTTAATCATTCAATCTAACTATTTGCAGTAAAGGATTTACATTCGGCAGTCTAATATATATATATATATATATATATATATATATATATATATATATATATATATATATATATATATATATATATACACACACATATATATAACCCTCGATATTCAACCCTATGTAAATCTGCCCCCTAATGTATATTACATTTGGTAACCCATGGAAATGTGGGATCTGTAGCTGGGTATATAGTTAGAACCTATAATTGTATTGACATTGCTTCTTTACTTGTTTTATTTCTCATTAATGATAGTTTAAAAAGGTGCTCTACTGTTATATTTGCCTGACTTTGGCCCTATAAATTCCCTATATACGCTTTCCAAAGGCCTTGAGAAGGACTTTATTTCCTGAACATGAGGGCACCTCTCCTTGTTTTTAGACATATGCTGTATCCTGCCTGATTTGAAATTGCTACACTTGCATTGAATAAATAGAAATGGTATGTAAACCAATATATTATATGTATCATGTTTTTTACTCATAGTTGTACAATCACCAACATTATATAAACGTAAATTTCTAGTAAGTAGTATTTGAAAAAATGGTCCTTTTACTAGAGAATGTTATGATACAGCTGAATCTAATAGAAGGGGATTGTAATGCAGCTGTCGCTTTGTTAAAACTCTTTTGGGGGAATGTAGTAAAAGTCAGTAATGGAAAAAATATCCGCAATGAGAAAAGTTATGACTTTTTGCAAACAAATTTGCCTTTGCGCGAATTTAATATAGCTTTTGCAAACCCGGAAACTGTTTAGCGACCACTTCCGAAGGGAAGAAGGTTTGCGAATTTTAAAGTTTGCGCCAGTGCGCAGTGAATGTAATAAACCTTCTTACTGAAAAAGTTTGTTCCAAAAGATTACGGCACCTTCAAGCTCTTCTTAAAAGTGGGCAATGCGCAAGTAAAATTCGCAATGGGCAAGTAAAATTCACAATGCACAATAACCGATTAAAGAAGAGTATAACATTGTAAAATGCAAATTTGTATTCTTGTTCTTGTATTCTTGCGACTTTTATTACATTCCCACATTAGTTGTTTATAGGTGTGTGTTCCTGATTTTTTGTAACTTAGATTGTTATTTGTTTTTACAGAAATACAATCATAGACAATGTGCCAAAATAGTATTATTACATTATCAGTAAGACATAAATAAAAGAGCACATAACATTTTGTGTTTTATTTCCTTCTCTTATGTAGTACCTTCCAAACAGTATGCTTTAAATATAGATATTTAAAAGAACCTCTTAGCCCATGCTCCAGATTGGAATTGGTAAAGAATGCTTCTTTCTTAGTAGGCACTTTCTTATTCATAATGCTTGTTATAGGTATTGAGTAAAGGCACAAATGCTATAGGCTTTTTCATATAATTAACCCAAACAACAAGGTCAACATATTGACCATGAACAGTGATAACAAAATAAAATAATTGTTTTAACCATACATCTCTGTAATCATCAAGCTGCTGCTTCTTTATCTTTGTAAATAACTCTGATTATTATTCAGATGAGATTAGCTCCCAGGCTGTCCACACTTTTAGAAAACTGGGTATTGTGTTTTTAATATATGCAATCCTATGCTCAAAACTTTTATTACTGTTTACTTTCTGATAGATTTCCCTTAGTGAGGGTAGGTTTGACGTTTTCCATTTAGCTGCAATGCATATTCTAGCTATCGTAAGTACATGATTTAGTAGCTTTTGTTGCGCCTTAGTGAGCACTATAACCGGTTTGCAGAGTAAGAATGTAAGAATATCTTTCTGTATGTTCTCATGTGTGAAACGTCTTACAAGGCCCAAAATTTCCTCCCAAAACGGTTGAATCTGCACACAGTTCCAAAATATGCGAGGGACATCTCCTGGGGCTTAGTGTGTTCCTGATTTTAGCCCATCTCACCCTAACCTAGGCTAGGTTCTCTGCTTTGCTACTCCACAAGTCCTACCCACTCAAAAGCCATGTTCCAATATCTTGCACTGATGAGATCAATCGAAACAGGCTGTCTGCAAGTTTGGAAATATGGCTCTGATCTATTAGGCTGTATCTGTGCTATAAAACCAGCAGTTCTGCATGCATAGTTGGCCAAAGAGACATAAAGGAGTGATTTGCATGTCTTCACCCATAATGCCTCATGTGATAGTTAACCTCTTGTTTGTGGTATTAAGGCAGTGCTATGAATGTGGCACAAGGCAAATAAATACCTTCTGTTTTCAGAAGACATTATGTTGCATGTCTTGCATATGAAGGGCTTTTTGGCTCCTTTTAGCCAGTCTCGTCCTAACCAGGTTAGGTTCTCTGCTTCCTGATTTGTATAATGTATTTATGTATCACACAATGTGACTACAGACTCCTTCACTCATTACACACATGTACAGATAGTCAGTACATGGTCATAGCAGCATAAATGTAAGAAAATAAATATTTCCACAAATCATAAAAGGTGCATAAATGGCATCCAACTCTATGGGGCCGATTCATCAATAGTCGAATATCGAGGGTTAATTAACCCTCGATATTCGACTGGGAACTAAAATCGTTCGACTTCGAATATCGAAGTCGAACGATTTTGCGCAAATCCTGCGATCGATCGATCGAAGGATTTTTCGTTCGGTCGAACGATTAAATCCTTCGAATCGAAGGATTTGAATCCAACGATCGAAGGAAAATCCTTCGAACAAAAAATCACAGGCAAGCCTATGGGGACCTTCCCCATAGGCTAACATTGACTTCGGTAGGTTTTATCTACCGAAGTAGGTGGTCGAAGTATTTTTTAAAGAGACAGTACTTCGATTATCGAATGGTCGAATAGTCGAACGATTTTTACTTCGAATCGTTCAAATCATTCGAATCGTTCGAATTCGAACGAATTTAACCAATTCGATGGTCGAAGTACCCAAAAAATACTTCGAAATTCAAAGTTTTTTACATTCGAATTCTTCACTCGAATTTTGTAAATCTGCCCCCATGTGTCTGACACACTGAGCTATTTAAGGGCAGACATCTTGTTAGATCCAGTTAGCTATTGTCTGCATTTTGGGTAGATTATTTGTATTTATTATCAGTGTATTGGCAAAGTTCAACTTGTAAGATCTAAATAATTTGGACCTCTTACTACAATAAAGAACAATTTTAATGCTAGCCATTCAATCTCACATCTTTTCTGCCTTTCCTATCTCAGTTAACGTTCAAGTATATATCTTATTTGCTTTAAGTGCTGAATCATTATAGTTTATGTGTAGCTGTCATTTTACAGCACTTGATATCTTGTAGGCACTTTAATAATAGTAAAAAGAAAAGTGCATTAATCTGGGTAAATGGCAGCCATCAAGATGAACAAGAATTACAGCATAATTAAGACAAATGTTGTAAACCTCTAGTCCTGAATATTAAAGTCATGACACTATACAAACATTCATCTATCTCATAAAAAACTGATTAGTTCAGTGAGAACCTCTGCAACTAAGTCTTTATAGCCCTTTATCTGCCCATAAGGAATCAGTGGAACTGTACTTGCATCTGTGCACCTCACTTCTAGGACAAAGCTATACAGTAAGTACATTACAATCACGTTTTTTAGTAGATATGAGGAAATGGCTAATAAGTAGAAATTATTTTGTTTAATATGATATATGTTTATTTTAGATTAAAACAGGGGGAGTTTATTTTAGTTATGTTCAAAAGTTACTTCATTTGGATCATAAATCAGGCTTTGGTGGTATTCTACTTTAACTCAGAGGCAATGGCCAAACGATTGTCAACATACACTGTTTTAAATAAAACATTATACTGTACTTTTTAGATACAGATTCTAAATAAGTAAAGTTAAAAAACAATAACAAAAAAAAAACCTTTTCATATTTTTCCAAAGTTTACTAGGATATTCTTCTCCATAGGACCATAAAAGCTCAAGTGTTAATATAATGCTCTAAATGCAAGGTGCCTGCTGTTTAGTGCAATCTAATTCAATGCCCTGGTGCTATTCGCCAATGCACTGTTGCCAATAATGCATAACTTATTGCAGCACCTTTGCACAAAAACTTTTTTGGCTTTGATGCTTTGCTAGTGAGTCAGTGCAAAAACAATAAACAGAAATGCTTTCAGACACCTGTAATCTTAGTAATCATTTTGGTAGTAATGTTTCAAGGCTAGGGTAAAAGAAAGGTTGAGAATATCTCAACTAAATTGCCTTACATGACCTTATTTGAAAATTTCACACAACTGTTCAAACTTGAATCACAAGTGTGTGCATTGAATTAGGACCATATTCCATGCAAAGGTACATTTATAGATAAAAAATGGACCAGACCCTGCAGTGTTTTAAAACTGCAACTCCCTTTGTTTGGGACAATTTACACTAAAATGAAATATGGTGGACTTAAGTAGAGGAAGGACTGGGGCTTATATATACTCTGCAGCACTGGTGTTTTGTTACACTTAAAAAAGAGCTTGGGAGTTGCAGATTAAAAGCACTGCAGGCTCTGGTACACAATTTCTTTTTTATATGCAACCTTATCTGTCATTCTCCTAACTAGCTAGTCATTGTGTACAAGTCTTGATCTAGAGACCAAATACCATTATAACCAAGCATTTTACTATACTGGCCACTAAAGGCACAATTGTGCAACCCTAGTGCTCTAGTACTTAAATCAGGGATCCTAGTAAATAATTCCTGATTTAGCATATTCACTTCCATCGAGATGAAACAATATAGCTTTGGCTAATTAATTCATTTATTACATTTAAATGTATCATTTACATTTAAACTGACTTAAAAACAGTTATTGGTCTAATGAGTTGTTCTATGTACCACTTTTGTTATTAATAAATATAAACATGAAACCCACATTATTTTTTTATTAAAACATAACTGTTAGAAACTTGTTTAAAGGTCTCAGCTGTCAATCATATGTTGCCTGACCCTCCTCTATGCCTTATACGGTTCTGCAGCTCCTTAACAGCACTTTACAAATAAAGCTATACACACATATACATACATTTTAATCCTGACTTACAGCATATACCAATGCAGTTTCAATTACTGCTTCTTTGTGTACAAGACAAGCTGTCCCTACTTGCTGTACTGTTTATTCTACTCTAATGAGAGAAGCAGACAAAATCTAATATATAAGTCTAGGTACTGCCAAGCAACTACTGTTAATATTTTGTTTGCATCTTCAAAATCACGAAGAAAAAAGATCAGCCCTTGTTTAGTTGTTGCATATATTCTTGTCTCAATAGGATGTTATTGCACTATTATGCCTGGGCTACAAAGAAATAGTTGCCATGTACATTCTATACAAGTAGAATTATAAAAAGAAAATAAACATGGACAACTTTTGCTGATTTTAGTTGCCATTTAAAAAAAAACAGATGTTTCTTTCCCGTGCAGCCTCATACATAAAGATAGAAATTGCTCCAGCAGACAAGAAAGCTTTAGGAAATATAAGAACCTTTTTAAAAACTGCAAAATATTTTTGGGGGTTTACACAGTTGAGTATGATTCTAAACAGTCCCACAGCATCAAACATGCTTTTTGGATAGACGTGATTGATTTCCCAAATGTGAAGGTGAAACAATACTTTCTACTAGTGAGGACTATAATGAATACAGCTAAGGTAATCAAAATGAAATGATGTTGATTTCAGGTTCCTTCTTACTAGGGGAAATAATATATAATTCAGGGAAGCTGTTTGGTAATACTGTCATTTCTCAAGTATTCCATGAAATATTTATGCATTCTTTACGCATCACATAACACTTGACTTTAACAAAAAAGGAACTTAATGCATTTTAAACTTAGTTAAAATTAAATCTAACGAGGGAGAAGAAAGGCACTGAACATAACTTGTAGTCACAAAAAACTCACCATGTAATTACAGTGGTTTTGTGCCCAAATAGGCTAAAGGTCTACGAATAATTACCATGTGGGTCGATAATTTCGATGGTATAAATATTTTTTTCTTATTTATGCCTTTCTGGATGGCCTGTTTTGTGGATTTATAAATCTACCCAGATGAAAAGGCAGCCATTGCAACACACATAGGGGGGAGGTAACAGCATTTTCAAAGAGAATATATTCGCGAGCAAATAAGAATAAAACCCATGCTGCAATGTAATATTCTTCATTAGGCTTTTATTGCATTGCAAATCTTAAGTGCGCATTGTGAACTGTTAACGCCTGCTCGAAGGTGGCGTAAACTTTTGGAGCAAACGTAACAACTTTTTCATTAAGAAGTTTTATGACATTTATGCATTGTGGCATGCCCTTCAAATGCCTGGAAAATGTTCATACAAAAATCTTTAATAATTAGGACTGAAGGACATACCAATTTAAAAAAGTCGCCAGCGTTTTTTACAACTTTTATGAATTTCCAGCATACAGGATATGATGTCACTGACATACGATTGAGGAGGATGTAGCTTTGTTTTATCAGTTCACCTGGTCTAATGTGATGAAGAAAACTCTGGAGAAAGAGGTAACGTTCAGTGAAATTCGCACTTTAGTGAATTTGTGGAGTAACAATCATTTGCCAGAGCGAAAAGACGTCTGGTGATAGGGTGCAAATGTATGCTATCGATGGTCTTTTTCGATATTGAATCGTCCTCTATGCCTGTTAGCAAATTGGCAATGTCCCTGCGGATAGGATTTCTTGTGAATTGTCAGTAGTGATGGCCACTTCGCCCTTTAATAAATCTGCCCCATAGTGTTAAATTGAATACGAAATTCAATCGAATTTGACTAATTTGATGGTCGAAGTACCCAAAAAATTACTTCGAAATTCGAATATTTTTTTATTCGAATTATTCACTCGAGCTTAGTAAATCTGCCCCTATTTGTTAGTTATAACATTACAAAACATAGTCTCTCATACCATCTAGTAGTATTCAGTCCATAAAAGTAGTGTCCATATAAATTCAGAAGATAACCCTGATGGTTGTGAAACAATGTAAAAAAATATTTTAATGTTAATATATATAGTTTATGCAGTTTAATAATACATTACAAAAAGCATTTCAAGCTCCATACTTTGTGCATTCCTAGGTTCAATGGTATTCAACAGTTCAATCCACCTTGCTTCATGTCTCAGAAGCATGGTTTTCCTGCCCCCCCCTCTATCTGGCATTTGACTTGTTGTAGGACCATCCATCGTAGAAACCCAATAGGCTGTTTTTGCCTCCAATAAGGATCTGCTAAAAATTATATCTTAGATTGGATCAAGTGCAAGGTACCATTTTAGTATTACAGAGAAAAAGGAAATCATTTTCAAATTATTGGATTATTTAGATAACATGGGCTCTATGGGAGATAGACTTTCTGTAATTCTGAGCTTTCTGGATAATGGGTTTCCAGATAACGGATCCCATACGTGTATAGGGAAAAATATACACTGATACTGACAGAGTATACAGTATATAAACTGAGGTGTAATGTGAAGTGCTTCACTGCCTATGTCTACTTGACACAGAAGCAAGTCAAACATTTTGTTATAATGTTATAAATCATTTTTATTTGGTTAACTAGAAGCCTTCATTTGCCTTAGATTCAAAAAGAGTATGTCTCTTTCTGACTATGTCGCTTGAAATCACAGGAAAAAGGAAACATGCTCCAAATAGGTATCACATAGAATAGTTGATGAGCAGTATGAGGGCTATGATTAATATATTGAAACTACAAAACTGTCAGGTCAATGAATAAAGAAATGTAAGTGAAATACCAGATAAAATACAAATATAAAGCAAAGGCAGCACAGACTAGCAACCTGATTAAGCTGGAGAACATATCCTACAGCTATCAATCATTATAAACAAGCCACAGGGGTACAATTGTACTTTATACATCTATTATTATGAATAGAGTATAAAGAATCATTAAATAACTAAAGCCACAGATAAGCAATGAAGAAAGCAATCAATAATATTCATGGTATTAAAAGGTGGTGACTACAACTACTAAAAATCAATGTAAACATGTTTTCAGTCAATGGGGGAAATTTAATAACGGGCGAAGTGGCTAACGCTGACGAAAATTCACCAGCGTAATGTCATTTCAGCACTTCGCCGATTTACTAACGGTCGCTGACGTAATTTCGCTAGGTCATTTCGCTAGGTGAATTTTTGCTCTGGCGAAACATTCAATAAGTTTTTGATTTTACTGACCCTTACCTCTATTGCCAGACTTGCCTTCGTCACCTCAGACCAGACGAAGTGCAACGGAGTACATAAGACTTACTTGAAATTTTGTTGAACATTTTTCTAAGTCCCAAAAAACACTGGTGTATTCTCCTTTTTTTCAGGGTGATAGCCTGCAAAAGTTTGTACATTTTTTTTTGGGTACCCGGCTTCCCCCCTACATTTCCTTACATATGGCACCTAAACTATACAGTGGGCACATGTGTAGGGCAATATAACAACTCTATTTTATTTTATTAAGGTTCCCTGGCCTTGTGTAGTGTAATGTATTTGCTGCTACATATATGTCCATTGTACTTTAACTGCACGCCGTATGCAAATTAGCCAACGCTAGCATAACTTCGAACTGCTGATCGTATTATCGCTAGCGCAACTTCACAATCGTTCGGTACCCTGTGAGCAACTTTGGATCTTCGTGAATTAGTATTGTCCAGGCAAATTTACACCTGGTGAAGTGTTGTGATGTGCGCGAAGCCATCGCTGCCAGATTTTCGGAGGTAAGTACAGTTACTTGCATCCACTGGCAATATTTTTGATGAATAAGTCATTACAAATGCAGTGAATGCAACTCAGAGTAAAGTTGCATGTACGTTGTTATTATGGGGAAATGCCTCATTATGGGTAAAAAGCATGGTGATTTGCATCTGAAATTTTGCTTCGCAGACTGCGCTTGTTTTTTTTTTTTAAATTACTTAAGTTTTTCTTTTAATAATTGCCTCTAAGTACAAACATGAGTTCCATGGAAACTAAAGTCTATCATTATTCCCTGACTTGAATATAGACAGTATTTGGCGTATTGTTATGATTCACAGAAAATGCACAATACATTTCAAAGTCAAAGAGATACGATTAAAATAAATCATCAGCCTTCATTCTATTAGTCAGATACACTCTATGTATTTTACTGATTCTACGTTGGGTATCCAGAAAGAGCAGAAAGAGCAAACACCTCATCATGACACAGAGTAACCACTGCCTCCATCAATAAGCAAAAGTCTTCTCTCAACTTTACATGACATTATTCTGCTCTGATAAATGTATCAGGACATGAACCCCTTTGAGGTGCATGCATTATATAAGGTGAAAGACTGATCTATTCATCTACACTCCAAAATTCCTAAGAGCATGAAAATCAGTACAAATTTTTCAGTGTAACTTTTTTTGTGTATGTGATTGCTTAGTGTAAAGGAATGTTTTTTTTGCAGATATCTAAAACCAGGTCAGATCTTGCACAAACATTAATCTTTCTATCCTTCATGCATTGACTGAAACTATTCACAAACTAAAAACTGCATATTGTAAACTTGATTGAGTTGACGCCTTGAACATACCTCCATTTTTTAAAAAATAAAGCACACCTTCTCTTTGGTGTCATAAAGGCTCCTTTGCAACCACCACCACCACCACAGTTGTAGTTACACCAAAATGTACGTGAGTTGAACTGCACAACATGACACCATACAGTACATCCATAGCTGCTTTTTGCACTTTTTGCTTTCTGCATCTGTGCTGCCTCATGTTTGAAATCTTGTAAATAAGTGACTGTTGACGCAGGCTAACTATGGGGCTTTCCTCATCATTAATCGGTGCAGTGGGCAGACAATCTGAAAGTGAGCTGTGGAAATGATGTAATGGCATCAGTATCCAAATCACTTAAAAACAGATTTTGATGCATCAGATGCAATTGCTATGGGGGCAAATCCCCCTCACAGCCCCTCACAGCCACAAGAAAATTGGAATTGTGGGAAATAGCATTGCATTGTGGGTAAAAAACATGCCACTTTCGATTTGAAATTGCACAAACGGGGTCTCAAAAGACAAAAAAAAAAGAATTAATCCCAATTGTGCCACTATGACTAATTAGATCTCTGAGCAAATAACTTAATAAAAGACTTTAATAAGAAGGATCCTCATCCTACTTGTCACTGGTGTTGAAAAATATAATTTAAATAACCCCAAACTTATGGCACATCAATTGCCAATGAATATTGTCATGAGCAGTGTCACTATAATAGCATTCATGGTGGAGTCCATTGTGAGTCCATAGTTTGAATTTATCATTTAAAGTAACAGGACCCTTTATATTCAGAAATAAATGGCACATTAAAAAATGAAAAGACCTCAGGACCTCGGTGTCTTGTGGCTTTACATTTGAGGTCCTTGAATTTCAGACAAAAAAGAGCAGGTTCAGTAAACAACCACTTGATTTATAATTGTGTAAAATGACTGACAGGGTCAGGCGAATGAATATTTGTGTCCTAAGGGCACAGCAGGAAATAAATTAAATAGTACATTTCTTCAATGATCTTTATAACTAATAAAATGCTGGATTGTTTACATACAAGAATATTACAAGTATATAATAATAGGAGAAAGCAAACAGTGCCAACCTCCCCCCCCCCTCCCCCAGATGTCATTTTTAATTTAAAATATAAGTTTAAGAATTGAGAAAGGAACATCTTGATCATAATTTAACCTTCTTACAGAATAAGTGCTTGTTCTCATATCACTGTGGTGATAATTTAATGCACAAACTTGTTTCATTTACATTTGGAAGCTATGTCCAGCAGTAAGGTCTTGCCCATTTCACTCAACTGTACAAATATTGTCAGTTGTTTTCAGTGGCATTTGCAGGGATGAGTTTTCTGTTGGCAGAGAAGTCTAAAGATAAATGTCAGCATCAGAAATTCTTTTTTTTATATGCAACTAAATTTCACTTGTGGCAGATGGCATTTCTTAAAGATTAGAATGTTTGCTAGAAAGGTATGCTACAATTACAGAGCCTCCCGATTTGATTAAATGGCTTATTTTAGGTCAATACCTATAATTACCGATAATTAGTCAATAAGACTAATCCCATAGTGTTTTTTGGTTCATTTTCACTTGTTTTTCCACTCTATTACTTTAAAACTGTTGCACAAGTTATAAATAAATTCTCTTCAGAGAATAAGGGGCAGATTTATCAAAGGTTGAGGTGAATTTTTGAACAATAAAAATTAGAATTTCGAGCTATTTTTGTGTAATTCAACTAGGGAATAGTCTAAATTCGATTTGAATTAAAAAAAAAAAGGAAAATTCTCATGTACTGTCTCTTAAAAAATTTGACTTTGATCATTCGTCATCTAAAACCTGCTGAATTGGTGTTTTAGATGACAAATGCTATGGTGCTATTACTTCGATTCGTATGATTCGAATTAGGCCGAATACGGACCCAACAAAAAAAAAACTTTGATTTAATTTCGGTTGGTCTTTTTGAATTTGAATTTCGACGTTTTTTCAATTCGACCCTTGATAAATATGCCCCCTAAATGTACTAATCTACTTGTCATTCAGATAAACAATGGATTATTTGCACTCACCCTTGAACTTTAAGGTACATTGTGATATACACATAATGAGATATTTATGTATATGACAAATGGTGTCACAGGCCCCCTCCTTCAGGATGGTTTTTCCACTTTGGCATAAATGTCCTCTTTCACACCTCTCTATCCAAAATATGCACATTATTTTCGTCAAAGGAATGGCCCTTTTCCTTGAGATGTAAATAGACTGCTGAGTCTAATCCTGAGGAGTTAGCCTTTCTATGTTGGGTCAATCTCTTACAGAGTGGTTGCTTTGTCTCCTCAATGTATAGATTGGAGAACTGCTCACTACACTGGATAGCATAGACCACATTTCTCTTCATGTGCTTTGGTGTTGGGTCTTTACGGTGCACCAATTTCTGTCTTATGACACCGTTTGTCATCAACGTACAATGCCGCTTTGATATCCTTACCCCGGTGGCTTCACAAACAGTTCACACTTATAGTCATGTACATTGAAAGATTAAAACCTGTTGTGATGAAAATCATGATACCATCTGGGAGTTTCAGCCAACACCTTACAGAAGTTCAGTGGAACCATTGTGATTGAATGTCAAGGGTTTAAATGCCTTGGTAATTTATCAAAATGTGAGAATAGAACTCACCACAGAAAAACTCATTTTGCCCATATTTATAAAGGGTCGAATTTAGAGTTTATAGGAGTTTATAAAAACTCCCATAAACTCGAAATTAGAAAAAAAAATGACCAATCAAAATCTATTAAAAAATTACATTTTTTTAAAATTTGGGTGAATAGGATCAACCTACAAACTCAGATCGAATGTGATTCGAGTTTTTTCACCAAATGTTTTTTTTTAAAAGTCCACCATGATTCCAAATTGATTGTAGGATGGTCCCCCATAGGCTAAAATACCATTTTTTTTAAAACTTAAATCGAATTTTCACTATTGCCTTGTCGAATTACACTAAAATAAACTCAAAATTCGAATTTAAAATTCGAATTTTCAATTTGACTCTTGATAAATCGGCCTCAAAATGTCCAGTTGCCTTTGACCTAATTCCACTAGATACTGTATATCATGACCTGGATAAATGAAAATCTTCATAGACATACATGGGCTGATTTATGAAAAAATCAAATTGACGTTTTTTCTCGATTCAAAAAAAATTTCTTGACAGAAAAATACACTTGAATATATTCTAAGACATCAAATAGAATTTATTAAAGGAAAAAAACGTGAAAAGTCACCAGAGAAAACTTGGCATGTAAAAGCATGTGAGGCTGCAAAATGTGAATTGTCAAATGGTTAATATATATGGTTAAAAGAGCAAACAGATTTATTTATATTCGATTTTGAAATCTGACATGGGGCTAGACATTTTGTCAATTTTCCAGTTGCCCCTGGTCATGTGACTTGTGCCTGCACTTTAGGAGAGAAATGCTTTCTGGCAGGCTGCTGTTTTTCCTTCTCAATGTAACTAAATGTGTCTCAGTGAGGCAGCTGTTATCTTGTGTTAGGGAGCTGCTATCTGGTTACCTTCCCATTGTTCTTTTGTTTGGCTGCTGGGGGGAAAAAGGGATGGGGTGATATCACTCCAACTTGCAGTACAGCAGTAAAGAGTGATTGAAGTTTATCAGAACACAAGTCACATGACTTGGGGCAGCTGGGAAATTGACAATATGTCTAGCCCCATGTCAGATTTCAAAATTGAATATAAAAAAATCTGTTTGCTCTTTTGAGAAATGGATTTCAGTGCAGAATTCTGCTGGAGCAGCACTATTAACTGATTCATTTTGAAATTTTTTTTTTCCCATGACAGTATCCCTTTAAACTGTGAAATATAAAGTTGTTGGTAGTGAAAAGGGAAAAAGCAAACAGGAACAGGAAGTACGGTGGCCATTTTGGCAGTGATAGAGGAAGCGACAGCAGTCCATGTCATGGAAAGTTGAGGAGAAAAGAGTGTGCCGCAACTTTTTTGCCACATTTTTTTCTTATATAATCTAGTATTTGAGAGAAAAAGTCACATACTTTTTGTAATTTATTTTCTTTGCTTTTTTTTCACAAACTCATATTTTGATTAATCTGCCACAAAAATATTAAGGGGCAGATTTATGAAGGGTTGAAGTGAAAATTCGATTTTCGTATTTGAATTTCTGAGTTTATTTTAGTGTAATTTGACTAGGAAATAGTTAAAATTTGATTTGAGTCTTTTTTAAAAAAAAATTCAAATTCAATTTGAATTCGATTTGAGCTTGCGGGTTGATCCTATTCTTCCGAATTTGAAAAATTAGATTTTTTTAAAAAAAATTCTTTTTTTGTTCGAATTTCAAGCTTACGGGGGTTCATATGAGTTTGTGGGAGTTTTTAAAACTCCCATGAACTAGAAATTGACCCTTGATAAATCTGCCACTATATATGAATATATATAAATAAATATTGTTTTACCACCAACATAGATTCTTGCATCATCAAGTAAAATATGATGAAAATCAGTCAACAAATGGTTTGCTCAAAAAGGATTCTATTTCAGATTTTTCTGAATAATGGGTTTCCAATAAATAGTTCTCATACCCATATGATAAACTTGCTAGGCCACTTTTACCATACCACTACAAGTTCAAGAACACTAGGATGCAAACATGGCTTGTACTCTACTGAAAAATCTAATGCAAGATGCAGAGAGCAGACCAACAGGTGTAAGACTGTCCTAAACACCTCTGTTGTACCTGTGTGTGCATGTGACCATGCAAGAAAGTTTATTTTATAGAGCTACTGGGCAAAGAACAATTCACCTAAATTAGCTAGTAAGCATTATTTAAGATACAGAGAAATTAATACTGTAACACAAAATATAGAATATAGAAGCAAATCATTAACTCCCTGAAGTGCTTACTGTTTCATCCTATAACTAGTTAGAATATGAAGCATAAGCACAAAAAAGTGCTGTATTAATGTTTTTGCTCACGACACTCAAAACCCCATATTTATGGTAATTTCAGAACCACCTAATCAAACATAATGATCTGCTATACATGAGAGAGCCTTTATCCGCTTGGCTACAAAGTGGCCAGATACATATGCAAGTATAGCTCTTATTCTGTTTCCATGGTTGTTATTTTGGGATATTCTTTTACATAAATTATCTCTACATTAAAGTATATACAGGTATGTGCATTATATTGAAGGCTGAAGGCTGCCAGGTTGCGTAGATCATTGAATTAACATTTTGCTTTCGAATTGAATACATAACATTTTGAATCCAGTAATAGTAACATATATGAATGTGTACATCTACATAAACATTTTGAATAACAGACACAATTTCAAATAAGAGAATGATGCAGCTTTACCCATTTCTATGACATTGTATAGAAGAGGCTGGGTCATGTAGAACAGTGATGGAATAAGTGAAAAAGCCTAAAATGAATTGCAAACTTCCCCTTATTTCTATACAGGTAAGTTTTCATTACACACCTTTGATTTTGTCTGACCTCTTTTGTATAACTATATATCTTGAAGGCTGAATATGAGTCAACATGAAAAGTCTCAGGAAGAGGAATTCCCACCTAATATACATGCCTTGTGATTTATTAACTCAAACAAGGTTAAATGTGTGGAAGAAAAACCATGCCGAAGTAAATAAATATATTAATATAACACTCTGTGACTGTCTTATTTTATTAATTAACCTTTTCTTGAGCCTTAAAGCATTCATTAACCTTTCTGCAGCAGGCTTTTAGATGCATAATGATTTAGGTTATTCAAGGGGATTCATTAAAACTTTGATATAAAATTAGAAGCTGGAAATGAGCAAGGAGGAGGCTTCCTAATGTTTCCAAAACATCTGTTTAACTATGGACATTCCATTATTGTTAATGGATATCCTTTAGAATAAGCAGTCCCTCACCCCTACATGATCCATTGGGAATCTGAAATTGGCACTCCTATCTCCATAGAACAATGGGGGAAAATTTGGGACAATGCGACTAAATCTTCAATATGCACCACCATGAAGGAGAATATATATAAAAT